>NC_080781.1:36593407-36915452 GCF_020826845.1 Diceros bicornis minor
TAATTTTGCTTCCTTTTTTTTTTTGCCACTACTAACTTTGCTATAGTAAATATCTCTGTATATATTCCTTACATACTGGAGATTTGTTTATCATACTGGAGTTTTTATTTCTATGTGATATAGTCCAAGAACTAGGATTTCTGAGTTGAAAAGTATGCATAATTACAGTTTAAATAAATATTGCCAAGTTAATTTCCAAAAAGATTGTTCATGCTAGCCTCTTATTATATTTTTTCCATCTTTATTGAGGAATAATTGACAAAAATTGTATACTGTATATTTAAGGTTTATGACTTGATGTTTTGATTTATGTATACATTATGAAATAATCACCACGATGAAGCTAATTACTATATCCATCACCTTATATGGTTACCGTTTGTTTTTTGTGGTGAGAATGCTTAAGATCTATCCTCTTAGCAAATTTCAAGTATACAATACAGTATTGTTAACTATATTCACATGGCTGTACTTTAGATCTCCAGAAGTTATTCATCTTGTATAACTGAAACTTTGTACTCTTTGACCAACATCTCCCCATTTTCCTCTCCCCCCATCCCCTGGCAACTACCATTCTACTCTCTGCTTCTATGAGTTGGACTATTTTAGATTCCACATGTAAGAGATCATGCAGTATTAGTCTTTCTATATCTGGCTTATTTCATTTAGCATAATGTCCTCCAGGTTGTTACAAATATCAGAATTTCCTTCTATTTAAAGTCTGAATAATATTTCATTGTAGGGGCCGGCCTGGTGGCGCAGCGGTTAAGTGCGCGCGCTCCACTTCAGTGGCCCGGGCTTCGCAGGTTCGGATCCCAGGCACGGACTGGCGCACAACTTGTCAAGCCATACTGTGGTGGCATCCCACATAAAGTAGAGGAAGATGGACACAGATGTTAGCCCAGGGCCAATCTTTCTCAGCAAAAAGAGGAGGATTGGCATCGGATCTTAGCTCAGGGCTAATCTTCCTCACCCAAAAAAAAAAAAAAGACTGAACAGCTGTTGTGTTTCATAACTCAAATATTTATGCTTAACTAAATATGACATATAGACTGAGCCATAAGTGTCATGAAATGTTCAAATACTACAAGTAAACCAAAAAAAAATATTTCATTGTATATATATATGTATACACACCACATTTTCTTTATCCATTCATCTGTTGATGGACATTTAGGTTGTTTCCATATCTTGGCTATTGTGAATAATGCTGCAATGAACATGGGGGTGCAGATATCTCTTCAAGATGCTGATTTCATTTTCTTTGGATATATACCTAGAAGTGAGATTGCAAGATCATAAGGTAGTTCTATTTTTAATTTTTGGAAGAACCTCTATACTGTTTTCCATAGTGGCTGCACCAATTTACATTCCCACCAATAGTCTACAAGCATTCCCTTTTCTCCACAACATTCCCAGCACTTGTTATCTTTGTCTTTTTGAAAATAACCATTCTAACAGGTGTGAAGTGATATCTCATTGCGGTTTTGATTTGTATTTCCATGATAATTAGTGATATTGAACACCTGTTCATATCCCTTTGGCCATTTGTACATCTTTTTTTTTTTGTATGAGGAAGAGCAGCCCTGAGCTAACATCTGTTGCCAATCTTCCTCTTTTTGCTGAGGAAGATTAGTGCTGAGCTAACATCTGTGCCCATCTTCCTCTATCTTGCATATGGGATGCCGCCACAGCATGGCTTGATGAGTGGCGTGTAGGTCCATGCCTGGGATCTGAACCTGTGAACCCCAGGCTGCTGAAGCGGAGCACGCGAAGTTAACCACTACACCACTGGGCCAGCCCCTATTTGTGTGTCTTCTTTTGAGAAATGTCTATTTAGGACCTTTGCCTGTATTTTAATTATTTGGTTTTTTTTTTTTTGCTATTGAGTTGTATGAGTTTCTTATATATTTTTGATATTAGCCCCTAATCAGGTATATGGCTTGCAAATATTTTCTCCCATCCTGTAGACTGTCTTTTCATTCTGTTGATTGTTTTCTTTGCTGTGCAGAAGCTTTTTAGTTTGATGCAATCTCACTTGTCTATTTTTGCTTTTGGATCCAAAAAAATCATAGCCCAGACCAATGTCAAAAAGCTTTCTCCCTATATTTTCTTCTAATATTTTTATGATTTTAGGTCTTTAAGTCTTTAAACCATTTTGAGTTAATTTTTATAAATAGTGTGAGATAACTGTATAATTTCACTCTTCTGAATGCGGATGTCCAGTTTTCCCAGCACCATTTATTGAAGAGACTATTCTTTCCCTATTGTGTGTTCTTGGCTCCCTTGTTGAATATCAGTTGACCATAGATGCATGGATTTGTTCCTGGGTTCTCTATTCTTTTTCATTGGTCTATATGTCTGTTTTTATGCCAGTACCATACCATTTTGATCACTGTAGCTTTATAACATATTTTGAAATCAGGAAGGGTGATGTCTCTAGCTTTATTCTTGCTCAAGATTGCTTTGGCTATTGGGAGTCTTTCGTGGGTGTATATGAATTTTATGATTGTTTTTTCTATTTCTGTAAAGAATGCCATTGGAATTTTTTTTTAAATGGCTGGTCTTGTTTTCTTTCAGAATGGAAGTTCATATCCTCTTGGTGAGGATATTTTTTCTTTTTTTTTTGAGGAAGTTTGGCCCTGCGCTAACATCTGTTGCCAATCTTCCTCTTTTTCTTTTTTCTCCCCAAAGCCCCAGTGCATAGTTGTGTACCATAGTTGTAGAGTTGTAGCTCTTCTATGTGGGACACCGCCTCAGCGTGGCTTGATGAGCGGTGAGTAGGTCCACGTCCACGATCTGAACCAGCGAACCCCGGGCCACAGAAGCAGAACATGAGAACTTAACTGCTACGCCACTGGGCCGGCCCCCTGGAATTTTTATAGGGTTTACATTGCATCTCTAGATCAGTTTGGGTAGTATGGACATTTTAACAATATTAATTTTTAAATTCATGAACATGAGGCGTCTTTCCATTTATCTGTGTCTTTTTAAATTTCCTTTATCAATTTTTCATAATCTTCAGTGTACAAGTTTTTCACATTGTTGGCTAAGTTTATTCCTAAGTATTTTATTCTTTTTGCTATTGTGAGTGTGATTGTTTCTGATAGTTTGTTGTTGATGTATAGAAACGCAACAGATTTTTGTATATTGATTTTGTATCCTGCAACTTTACTGAATTCGTCTATTAGTTCTAACAGTTTTTTGGTGGACTCTTTAGGCTTTTCTGTATATAATATTATGTCATCTGCAAATAGAGACAATTTTACTTTTTCCTTTCTGATTTGGATGACTTTTTATTTCTTTTTCTTGCCTAATTGCTCTGAGTAGGACTTCCAGTATTGTGTTGAATAGAAGTGACGAGAGTGGACCTTCTTGCCTTGTACCAGATCTTAGAGGGAAAGCTTTTGGTTTTAACTCACTGATTATGACGTTAGCTGTGGAATTTTCATATATAGCCTTTATTGTGTTGATGTAAGTTCCTTCTATTTTGTTGAGAGTTTTAATCATGAGTGGATGTTGAACTTTGTCAAATGTTTTTTCTGCATTTATTGAGATGATCATGTGGTTTTTTTCTTTCATTTTGTTAGTGTAGTGTATCACAATGTTTGATTTGCATATTTTGAACCATCCTTGAATCTCAGGGGTATATGCCACTTGATCATGGTATATGATCCTTTTAATATGCTGTTGAATTTGGTTTGCTAGTATTTTATTGCAGATTTTTACATTTATGTTCATCAAGGATATTGGCCTATAATTCTCTTTTCTTGTGTCATTCTCTGGTTTTGGTATCAGGGTAATATGAGGTAAAGTGTTCCTTCTACTTTTTAGAAGAGTTTAAGAAGGATTTGTATTAATTCTTCTCTGAATGTTTTGTGAAATTCACCTGGAACTTAGCTGGTCCTGGGCTTTTCTTTGTTCAGAGGTTCTTAATTACTGATTCCATCTCCTTGTTATTAGTCTATTCAGGCTTTCTATTTCTTCTGGAGTCAGTTTTGGTAGGTCATATATTTCCAGGAATTAATACATTTTCTCTAGGTTATCCAATTTGTTGGTGTGTAATTGTTTGTAACAGTCCCTTATGATCCTTTTTATTTCTGAGACATCTGTTGTAATGTCTCTTCTTTTATTTCTGATTTTATTTGAATCTTCTCTCTTTTTTTGTTAGTTAGTTTAGATAATGGTTTGTCACTGTTCACCTTTTCAAAAAACCAACTCTTAGTTTTGTTGATTTTTTTCTATTTTCTATTCTTTATTTGATTTACTTTTGCTCTAATCGTTACTATTTCTTTCCTTCTGCTAACTTTGTGCTTAGTTTGTTGTTCTTTTTCTAGTTCCTTCAGGTAGAAAGTTTAATTTTTTATTTCAAGTCCTTCTTCTTTTTTAATCCAGGTGCTTATCACTATAAACTTCTCTCAGTACTGCTTTTGCTGTATCCCATAAGTGGGTATGTTGTGTTCACGAAATACTTTTTAAAGTATCTTTTGATTTCCTCCTAATCAATGGTTGTTAAAGTGTGTGTTTTTCAGTTTCCACATGTTTATGAATTTATCATTTTCTTGCTGTTCTTGATTTCTAGTTTCATTCCATTGTGGTTGGAAAAGATACTTGGAATGATTTAGATCTTCTTAAATTTGTTAAGACTTGATTTGCCACCTAATATGTAATCTATCCTTGAGAATGTTTCATGTGTGCTTGAGAAGAATGTGCATTCTACTGCTGTTGAATAGAAAGTTCTGTATATGTCTGTTAGGTCCATTTGATCTAAAGTATGGTTCAAGTCAGCTATTTCTTTATTGATTTTCTGTCTGGGTGTTCTATCCGTTATTGTCAGTGGGCTATTGAAGTCCTCTACTATTATTGTGTTGCTGTCATTCTGCCTTCAGGTTTGTCAATATTTGTTTCATATATTTAGGTGCTCTGATGTTGGATGTGTATATATTTACAATTGTTATTTCTTCCTGTTGAATTGACCCTTTTGTCATTATATAATGACCTTCTTTCTCTCTAGAGACATTTTTGATTTAGAATCTATTTTGTCTGATATAAATATAGCCACTTCTGCTTTATTTTGGTTACCATTTCCGTGTAATATCTTTTTTCATCCCCTCACGTTCAGCCTACATGTGTCTTTAAATCTAAAGCAAGTCTCTTGTAGACAGTATATCACTGGATCTTGTTTTTTGATACATTCAGCCACACTGTGCCTTTTGATTGGGAACTTGAATCCATTTACATTTAAAGTAATTACTGATAGATGAGGACTTACTATTGCCATTTTGTTAATTGTTTTCTGTCTGTTTTGCATTTGTCTTGTCCTTCTCTTCCTCTCTTTGTGTCTTCCTTTGTTATTTGATGATTTTTTTGTAGTGATTTACTTTCATTTTTTTCTCTTTATGTTTTATGAACCTATTATAGGTTTTTTCTTTGTCATTAGCTCAAGGCTTGCATGAAATATCTTGCAGCTGTAAGTATGTATGTTAACAACTTAAATTTGATCATGTACAAAAACTTTATGCTATTACTCCTCTCCCTGACACTTTGTGTTCTTTTAGTCAGAATTTGCTTCTTTTTATATTGTGTATCCATTAACAATCTTTTTATTTTTTAGCTTTTATATCAGGCTTAAAAATAATTTACGCATCACCATTACAGTGTTACATTATTCTGTATTTTTCTATATTTACCTTTAACACTGAGATTTATCCTTTCATATGTTTTCACATTGCTGCTTAGCATGTTTTCATTTCAATTTGAAGAACTCTCTTAATCATTTCTTGTAAGGCAGATCTGGTGATGAACTCCATCAGTTTTAGTTTGTCTGGGAAAGACTTTATGTCTCCTTCACTTGACCCACATTTGTCAGGTATAGTATTCTTGGTTGGCAGTTTTTTTTCTTTCAGAAATTTGAATATATTATCCCATTCTTTCCTGGCCTGCAACATTTCTGCTGAGAAATCCACTGATTCCCTTGTATGTGACAAGTCAATTTTCTCTTACTGCTGTCAAAATTCTCTTTTTGTCTTTGATGTTTGACCATTTGATTATAATGTGTCTTGCTGTAGTCTTGTTTGGGTTGATACTATTTAGAATCCTTAGAGCCTCATGAATCTGAATGACCATTTTCTTCCTAACATTTGGGAAGTTTTCAGTCATTATTTCATTAAATAAGCTCTCTCTCTTTCTCTCTCTTCCGGCTGCCTCCCACATACCTTTCCTGGGACTCCCATAATGCCTATATTGATTCATTTGAGGGTGTCCCACAAATCCCATAGGCTTTCTTAATGCTTTTTCATTTTTTTCTTTTTTCTTCTCTGACTGGATAATTTCAAATGACTAGTCTTCAACATTGAAAATTTTTTCTTCTGCTTGATTAAGTCTGCTGTGGAAGCTCTCTATTGAATTTTTCAGTTCAGTTGTATTTTTCAGCTCTAGAATTTCTGTTTGGTTCTTTTTTATAATTTCTATCTCTTTGTTGAACTTCTTGTTTTGTTCGTCTATTGTTTTCCTGATTTCATTGAGTTGTCTATCTGTGTTCTCTTATAGCTCACTGAGCTTCATTAAAATAATTATTTTGAATTCTTTGCCCAGGAATTCATAGATCTCCATTTCTTTAAGGTCAGTTAGTGGAAATTTATTATATTCCTTGATTGTATCAGGTTTCCTTGATTTTTTGCATTCTTTGTAGTCTCACATTTGTGGCTGCACATGTGAAAGAGCAGTCATCTCTTCCAGACTTTACACACTGCCATCAGTAGGGAAAGACCTTCACCTGTGGGTGCACACAAGGGTGCTGGCTGGATGCGGTGCAGTGGCTTCTGCTCAGTGGGGCACAGCAGCGTGGACCCCTGGCAGCTCCATCAGTTGGGGTCAGCCTCAGAGAAGACTGCAGGAGTCCTCAGTGGCAAAAGCTGTGGGTGTCCACTGTGGTGGCAAAGGCTGCTGGGGTTCTCAGTGGTGAAGGCTGCTGGAGTCCTCTTGCTCTCCTTTTCCTCCATGTGACAAGGTTATAGCGAAGGGAATCCCTCTTGGTGCCAAGATGGGCTGGGCTGGGGCATGAGGTGGCCCAAGTAAAATATTTATTATGCTTTTTTATGCTGTTATCCTCAATGTTTGTGCTCCATTGTTTAGCTGCAGCTTCTTAATTATGCTCCAGAGCCCTCGCAGGTCTATTTTTGTCAGTGGGTAATTGTTAAAGTATTGTTTTTATGGGATTACAAAGGCTAAGACCTTCTAGTCTGCAATCTTACTTCCTCTTATTGTATTTTAAATGTCTTTTGGATCTGTAATAATGTCCTCTTTTTCATTCTTGATATTGGTAATTTTCTTTTCTTTTTTTCTTGATCAGTTTTGCTGGGAGTTTATTGATTATATTTATCTTTTCAAAGAAACATTACTTGGCTTTGCTACTTTTCTCTATTACATAATTGTTTTCTATATCACAGAGTTCTGCTTTCATCTTTATTATTTACTTTCTTCTTCTTTCTTTGGATTTGATTTGTTGCGTTTTTCCTAGCTTCTTTAAATGGATATTTAGATGACATTAATTATTTAACCTTATTTATTTTCTAATATATGCATTTATGGCTATGCTTATCTCCAAGCACTGAATTCCATAAGTTTTTTTTTTCTATCAACAATGTTTATATAATATTCATAATACTAATAAACATTCTTAATCAGGATACATTATTATTTTATTTTATTTATTGCTGTAACACTGGTTTATAACATTATATAAATTTCAGGTGTACATCATTATATTTCAATTTCTGTGTAGATTACATCACGTTCACTGCCCAAAGACTAATTACAATCCATCACCACACACATGTGCCTAATCACCCCTTTCACCCTCCTCCCCCATAAGCTTTTGATATGTTGTATCTTTATTATCATATACTTCATATATTTTCTAATTTTCCTTGTAATTTCTTTTTTTACCCATGGACTATTCAGGAATGTATTGATTAGTTCCAAAATATTTGGGGGATTTTATTTGTAGTTTAATCTACTATGTTCAGAGAATTGAATTTATGTATGATTTTATTTATTTAAAATTTTTTGAGACTTGCCTAATGGCCCTACTTATGTTCTATTTGGGCAAAATTTCCATGTCCACTTGAAAAGAATGTTTAATATGCAGTTGTTGACTGCAATGTTCTACATATGCCAATCAAGACAAATATATTAATCCTATTGTTCAACTGTTCCCCATCCTTAACGATTTTGTTATCATTAGGTACTGAAAGGTGTACATTAAAATCTACAAATATTACTTTGGATTTTTCTATTTTTCCTTTCAGTTCTGCCATATGTTACTATATATATTTGAAACTGTGTTACTGAGTACATATAAATGTAGGATTTTTATAGCTTCCTGTTGAGTTGACCATTTTATTATTATAAAATATCATTCTTTGGCTCAAATAATATTTATTGCTTTAAAGAATACTCTATCTAGTATTATTATAGTTAAACTAGTTTTTCTTTGGTTAGTATTTTTCCTTTCTAACTTTCTGTGTTGTTATACATAAGTCATGTCTCTTGTAAGCAGCTGTAGTTGATTTTTTGAAAAATCCAATCTGATAATTTTGTCCTTTAATTGGAGTGCAGGCATAACTCCTTTTATTGTGCCTCACTTTATTGCACTTCACAGATATTACATTTTTTACAAATTGAAGATTTGTGACAACATTGCTTTGAGAAAGTCTATCAGTGTCATTTTAGAAAGCATTTTCTCACTTTGTGTCTCTGTGTCATATTTTGGTAATTCTTGCAATATTTCAAACATTTTCATTATTGTTATATTTATTATGGTGATTTGTGATAACTGATCTTTGATGTTACTATTGTAATTGCTTTGGGGCACCATGAACTGCGCCCATATAAGACAGTGAACTTGATACATAAATGTTGTGTGTGTTCTGACTGCTCCACTGACTGGCCATTCTCCCATCTCTATCCCTCTCCTCAGGCCTCCCTATTCCTTGAGACACAACAATATTGAAATTAGACCTATTAATAACTCTAAAATGGCCTTTAAGTGTTCAAGTGAAAGGAAGAGTTGCATGTCTCTCACTTCAAATCAAAAGCTAGAAATGATTAAACTTAGTGAGGAAGGCGTGGGGAAGCCTACATAGGCTGAAAGCTAGGCCTCTTGTACCAAACAATTAGCCAAGTTGTGAGTGCAAAGGAAAAGTTCTTGAAGGAAATTAAAAGTACTACTCCAGTGAACACATGAATGTTAAGAAAGAAAAACAGACTTATTGCTGATATGGAGAAAATTTTAGTGGTCTGGATAAAAGAGCAAACCAGCCACAACATTCCCTTAAGCCAAAGCCTAACCCAGAGCAAGGCCCTAACTCTCTTCAATTCTATGAAGCCTGAGAGAGGTGAGGAAGCAGCAGAAGAAAAGTTTGAAGCTAGCAGAGGTTGGTTCATGAGGTTTAAGGAAAGAAAGTGTCTCCATAACATAAAAGTGCAAGGTGAAGTAGCAAGTGCTGATGTAGAAGCTGCAGCAAGTTATACAGAAGATCTAGCTAAGATCATTAATGAAGGTGGCTACACTAAACAACAGCTTTTCAATGTAGACAAAACAGCCTTATATTGGAAGAAGATGCCATCTAGTGCTTTCATAACTAGAGAGAAGTCAATGCCTGGCTTCCAATCTTCAAAGGACAGGCTGACTGTCTTATCAGGGGCTAATGCAGCTGGTGACTTTAAGTTGAAGCCAATGCTCATTTACTATTTGAGAAACCCTAGGGCCCTTAAGAATTATGCTAAGTCTACTCTGCCTGTGCTCTATAAATGGAACAACAAAGCCTGAATTGGCAGCACATCTCTTTACAACATGGTTTACTGAATATTTTAAGCCCAATGTTGAGACCTACCACTCAGATAAAAGATTCCCTTCAGAATATGACTGCTCATTGACAATGCACCTGGCCACCCAAGAGCTCTGATGGAGATGTACAATGAGATGAATTTTGTTTTCATGCCTGCTAACATAGCATCCATGCAGCCCATGGATCAAGGAGTAATTTCAACTTTTAAGTCTTATTATTTAAGAAATACATTTTGTGAGGCTATAGCTGCCATAGATAATGATTCTTCTAATGGATCTGGCCAAAGTAAATTGAAAGAAAGGAATTGATTCCAACCCTCATGGATGACTTTGAGGGGTTCTAGACTTTAGAGGAGGAAGTAACTGTAGATGTGGTGGAAATAGCAAGAGAACTAGAATTAGAAGTGGAGCCTGAAGATGTGACTGAATTGCTGCCATCTCATAATAAAACTTTAATGGATGAGGAGTTGCTTCTTATGCATGAGCAAAGAAAGTGGTTTCTTGAGATGGAATCTACTCCTGGTGGGGAAGATGCTGTGAAAATTGTTTAAACAACAGCAAAGGTTTAGAATATGACATAAATTTAGTTGACAAAGCAGTGGCAGGGTTTGAGAGGATTGATTCCAATTTTGAAAGAAGTTCTACTATGGGTAAAATGCTATCAAGCAGCATTGCATGCTCAAGAGAAATTGTTCATGAAAGACAGAGTCGATTTATGTGGCAAACTTCATTGTTGTCTTATTTTAAGAAATTGCCGGAGAGAAGTCAAGATGGCGGCATAGGCAGACTCTGAACTCTCTTCCTCCCGCGGACACAGCCAATTTGCAACTACTCGTGGAAAAATTACCCCTGAGACAGAACTGAAAACTAGATAAGAGGAACTCCTGCAACAACGGACAATCCTAACTGAGGCAGAAGAGGCAGAAACTCCCTTCTGGAGAGGAAAAACGCCGCCTTCACACGCCGCAGCACCTCATGGCCGCCTGGGAGCAGCCCACAGGTATGCAGCCTCCCTGGAGGCGTGGAGCCCGGAGCTGGGGAGAGCCCCCACTGTGGGCATTTTGTGGACCCAGCACAATCGAGACCAGTGGCATAATATCTGACTTTGCTTGCTACTAAAACATTGGGGCGTATCCCCAGAAAAGCTGGTTCACAAAGAAATTAAAACCGGTTCTTAAAGGGCCCACACACAAACTCACCCGTTTCGGAAAGCAACCTAAAATCACCAGAAAGAAAGGTGCACAGCGTTTTGGTGAAAAGAGACTCACCTAATAGGCCCCGTGTGCATCTCTGTGAGAGGTAAGACCTCTCCAGGGACTGGGACATTGGCGGCAGCCATTGTTGTGGCCTGGTGTGGGCGTGCTGACACAGACGCCATTGGAGTTCTCCCTGAGGCCTGCTAGCCCAGGGTCTGCCTCACCCTCTAGAGCACCGATTTAATCCAGCTCAGCCAGGGCAGACAGCCCACACTAGAGACTGGCCCCACCCAACAACAAGCCCTCAGGCAACTTGTGGGCCTGCATAGATTGGTGACTGGATTCTCGGCAGCCTGGCAACTGAGCCCACCTCAGTGGGGCAGGGCGTGCACAAGGAGCGGGAGGAGAGTGTGGGGCAGTGGTGGAGTGTGTGGGGCTCCCGCTGTGGAGAGACTGGGTCCGCTTTGGGAGGTCGGAGCGCCCACACGGGGCAGGACTGTGTTGACTGTGTGTGTGGACCTGTGGGCGGCAGGGCTTGTAAGCTGCAGAAGACTTGTGCTTCTCTAAGACCCACATAGGGGTTTGCCCCACCTTCCAAAGCCTGAAACAATTGGGTGCTCCCCTGCCTGAGGCCAGCCCCACCCAGCTACAATCCTCAGAGAGCTGACAAGAGACCTAAAGGCTGGAGGCTTATAGCAATTGTAAGGCCTTGAGCCTAACAACCTGCCACGCTGGGAGCCTATTCACTTAAAAGAAATACTGCAACACAAATGTGGTATTAGAACTTGCAGCCGACTGTGCTGGGGCTCCCCACACTTGATAAAGAGACCGAAGGGCCCACAACAACTACAAGCAGGTGAACATTACAATAGTTGGCCAGGAGCATAACTCAGGCTCCCTGGGTGCCTACAGGAAGAGCAAACACGCCACGACAGAAGGACACATGTAGCCCACATAGGGGTCACCCCTGGAACATTGAGAACTGAGGGAAGCACACTGCAGGCCTCCTAAGGCATCACTTACATAAGGTCACCTATCCAAGAGCAGGAGACGCAGCTGACCTACCTAATACATAGACACAAGCACAGGGAAAGAGGCAAAATGAGGAGGCAAAGGAATACATTCCAAGTAAAGGAACAGGACAAAACCCCAGAAAAAGAACTAAGTGAAACAGAAATGAGCAACCTACCTGACAGAGAGTTCAAACAAAGAATGTTAAGGATGCTCACTGATCTGGGGAAAAGAATAGATGAACTCAGTGAGAATGTCAACAAAGAAATGGAAGATATAAAAAAGAACCAAGCAGAAATGAAGAATACAATACTGGAAATGAAAAATTCACTAGAGGGACTCAAAAGCAGAGTAGAGGATACAGAAGAATGGATCTGCGTGCTGGACAAAAGACTAGAAGAAATTACCCAAGCTGAACAGGTAAAAGAGAAAAGAATTAAAAAGAGTGAGGACAGTCTAAGGGACCTCTAGGACAACATCAAGCACATTAATATCCATGTTATAGGTGTCCCGGAAGGAGAAGAGTGAGACAAAGGGGTAGAGAATCAATTTCAAGAAATAATAGATGAAAACTTCCCTAACCTGAGGAAGGAAACAGACATCCAGGTACAGGAAGCACAGAGAGCCCCAAACAAGGTAAACCCAAAGAGGCCCACACCAAGACACATCATAATTAAAATGTCCAGAATTAAATATAAAGAGAGAATCCTAAAAGCCGCAAGAGAAAGTCAAGTTACATAAAAAGGAAACCCCATAAGGCTATCAACTGGCTTCTCAGCAGAAACCTTACAGGCTAGAAGAGAATGGCATGATATATTTAAAGTGCTAAAAGGAAAAAACGTACAACCAAGAATACTCTACCCAGCAAGGTTATCATTCAAAATGGAAGGAGAGATCAAAAATTTCCCAGACAAGCAAAAATTAAAGGAGTTTGTCACCAAGAAACCAGTGCTACAAGAAATGTTAAAGGGACTGATTTAAGGGGAAAAGAGAAGACCACAAATAGGAAAAATTATCTATTTCCATGATAAGAGGGTAATGGATATAAATGAACAAAAAAGAGGTTATTTATGATATCAAAAACATAAAAGGAGGGAGAAGGGGAGTTAAAGAGTAGAGCTTTCAGACAGAGGTCAAACTAAAGAGACCATCAATTCTGTATAGAAGAAGAAAGGAACAGAGAAGGACTACTAAAACACAGAGAAAAAAAAGTTAAAAAATGGCAGTAAGTACATACTTATCAATAGCTACTTTAAACGTCAATGGACTAAATGCTCCAATTAAAAGGCATAGGGTGGCTGATTAGATAAAAAAGCAAGACCCATATATATGCTGCATACAAGAGACACACTTCAGACCTAAAGACACTCATAAACTGAAACTGAAGGGATGGAAAAAGATACTCCATGAAAATGACAATGAAAAGAAAGCTGGGGTAGCAATACTCATATCAGACAAAATAGACTTTCAAACAAAAATTGTAAAAAGAGACAAAGAAGGGCATTACATAATGATCAAGGGAACGATCCAAAAAGAGGATATAACACTTGTAAATATCTACGCACCCAATGTAGGTGCACCTAAATATATAAAGCAATTATTCACAGACATAAAAACAGAAACAGACAGTAACACAATAATAGTAGGGGACTTTAACACTCAACTTACACCAACGGATAGATCATCCAAACAGAAGATCAATAAGGAAACATTGGCCTTAAATGATACACCAGAACAGATGGACCTAGTAGATATATACAGAGCATTCCTTTCAACAAGTGAAGAATACATGTTCTTTTCAAATGCACATGGAACATTCTCCAGGATTGATCACATATTAGGCCACAAAACAAGTGGCCTAATAAATTTAAGAAGATTGAAATAATACCAAGCATCTTTTCTGACCACAACGGTATGAAACTAGAAATCAACTATAGGAAGAAAATCAGAAAAGCCACAAATACGTGGAGATTAAACAAAATGCTACTGAACAACGACTGGGTCAACAAAGAAATCAAAGAAGAAATCAAAAAATACCTGGAGAAAAATGAAAATGAAAATACGACATGCCAGAATTTATGGGATACAGCAAAAGCGGTTCTAAGAGGGAAGTTTATAGCAATACAGGCCTATCTCAACAAACAAGAAAAATCTCAAATAAACAATCTAACAATGCACCTAAAGGAACTGGAAAAAGAAGAACAAACAAAGCCCCAAATCAGTAGAAGAAGGGAAATAATAAAAATCAGAGCAGAAATAAATGAAATAGAAACCAAAAAAACAATAGAAAAAATTAATAAAACGAAGAGCTTTTTCTTTGAAAAGATCAACAAAATTGACAAACCGTTAGCTAGACTCACCAAGAAAAAAAGAGTGAGGGCACAAATAAGTAAGATCAGAAATGAAAGAGGAGAAAATACAACAGACACCTCAGAAATACAAAAGATTATAAGAGAATACTATGAAATGCTATATGCCAACCAATTCGACAATCTGGAAGAAATGGATAAATTCTTAGAATCATACAACCTTCCAAAACTAGATCAAGAAGAAGTAGAGAATTTGAATAGACCAATCACCAGTAAGGAGATCGAAACAGTAATCACAAACCTCCCCAAAAATAAAAATCCAGGGCCAGACGGCTTCCCTGGTGAATTCTACCAAACATTCAAAGAAGACTTAATACCTATCCTCCTCAAACTCTTCCAAAAAATTGAGGAGCGGGGGAAGCTCCCTAACTCATTTTACGAAGCCGACATTACCCTGATACCAAAACCAGACAAGGACAACACAAAAAAAAGAAAATTACAGGCCAATATCACTGATGAACATCGATGCAAAAATCCTCAGCAAAATATTAGCAAATCGCATACAACAATATATTAAAAAGATTATACACCATGATCAAGTGGGATTTATTCCAGGTATGCAGGGATGGTTTAACATTTGCAAATCAATCAACGCGATACACCACATTAATAAAATGAAGAATAAAAATCACATGATCATCTCAATAGATGCAGAGAAAGCATTTGACAAGATATAGCATCCATTTATGATAAAAAATCTGAATAAAATGGGTATAGAAGGAAAGTACCTCAACATAATAAAGACCATATATGAGAAACCCACAGCTAATATCATCCTCAATGGTGAAAAATTGAAAGCTATCCTTCTAAGAACAGGAACCAGACAAGGATGCCCACTGTCACCACTCCTATTTAACATAGTACTGGAAGCCCTAGCCAGAGCAATCAGGCAAGAGAAAGAAATAAAAGAGATCCAAATTGGAAAGGAAGAAGTGAAACTCTCACTATTTGCAGATGACATGATTTTATATATAGAAAACCCTAAAGAATCCACCAAAAAGCTTTTAGAAGTAATAAACGAATATGGTAAAGTTGCAGGATACAAAATCAACATACAAAAATCAGTTGCATTTCTATACACTAACAACGAATTAGCAGAAAGAGAAATGAAGAATACCATCCCATTTACAATTGCAACAAAAAGAATAAAATACCTAGGAATAAACTTAACCAAAGAGGTGAAAGATCTGTACACCAAAAACTATAAAACATTTCTGAAAGCAATTGAAGAAGACACAAAGAAATGGAAAGATATTCCATGCATTTGGATTGGAAGAATTAACATAGTTAAGATGTCCATACTTCCTAAAGCCATCTATAGATTCAATGCAATCCCTATCAAAGTTCCAACAACATTTTTCACAGAAATAGAACAAAGAATCCTAAAATTTATATGGAACAACAAAAGACCCCGAATAGCTAAAGGAATCCTGAGAAAAATGAACAAAGCTGGAGGTATCACACTCCCTGATTTCAAAATATACTACAAAGCTATGGTAACCAAAACAGCATGGTACTGGCACAAAAACAGACACACAGATCAATGGAATAGAATCGAAAGCCCAGAAATAAACCCACACATCTATGGACAGCTAATCTTCGACAAAGGAGCCAAGAACATACAATGGAGAAAAGAAAGTCTCTTCAACAAGGGGTGTTGGGAAAACTGGATAGCAACATGCAAAAAAAATGAAAGTAGACCCTTACCTTACACCATACACAAAAATTAACTCCAAATGGATTAAAGACTTGAATGTAAGTCTGAAACTGAAACTATGAAACTTCTAGAAGAAAACATAGGCAGTATGCTCTTCGACATCGGTCTTAGCAACGTATTTCCAAGCACCATGTCTGACTGGGCAAGAGAAACAATGGAAAAAATAAACAAATGGGACTACATCAAACTAAAAAGCTTCTGCACAGCAAAGGAAACCATCAACAAAACGAAAAGACAACCTAACAATTGGTAGAAGATATTTGCAAACCATACATCTGATAAGGGCTTAATCTCCAAAATATATAAAGAACTCATGCATCTCAACAACAAAAGAACTATCAACCCAATTAAAAAATGGGCAAAAGACCTCAACAGACATTTCTCCAAAGAAGATGTACAGATGGCCAACAGGCACATGAAAAGATGTTCAACATCATTAACTATCAGGGAAGTGCAAATCAAAACTCCAATGAGATATCACCTCACGCCCGTCAGAATGGCTATAATTAACAAGACAGGAAACAACATGTGTTAGAGAGGATGTGGAGAGAAGGGAACTCTCATACACTGCTGGTGGGAGTGCAAACTGGTGCAGCCACTATGGAAAACAGTATGGAGATTCCTCAAAAAATCAAGGATAGAACTACCATATGATCCAGCTATTTCACTGCTGGGTATTTATCCAAAGAATCTGAATACACCAATGCGTAAAGATACATGCACCCCTGTGTTCATTGCAGCGTTATTCACAATAGCCAAGACTTGGAAGCAACCTAAGTGCCCATCAAGGGACGAATGGATAAAGAAGATGTAGTATATATACACAACGGAATACTACTCAGCCATAAGAAACGATGAAATCCAGCCATTTGTGACAACATGGATGGACATTGAGGGTATTATGCACAGTGAAGTGAGTCGGAGGGAAAAGATCAAATACGGTATGATTTCCTTCATTAGGTGGTAGATAATAACAACAATAGACAAACACATGGAGACAGAGATTGGATTGGTGGTTGCTGGAGGGGAGGGGGGGAGGGAGGAGGGGGAGGGGGATGGTTTGGCACATGTGTGTGGTGATGTGTTGTAGTTGGTGTTTGGGTGGTGAACATGATGTAATCTGTGCAGAAATGGAAGTATAATGATGCACACCTGAAATTTATACAATGTTATAAACCATTGTTACTGCAATAAACAAAAATTAAAATAAAATAAAATAAAATTTAAGTAAAAAAAAAAAAGAAATTGCCACAACCACCCCAACCTTCAGTAACCAACACCCTGATTGGTCAGCAGCCATTAACATCAAGGCAAGACCCTCCACCAACAAAAAGATTACAACTCACTGAAGGTTCAGATGATTATTAGCATTTTTTAGCAATAAATTAAATTACTTTTTGATTAAAGTATGTACACTTTTTTAGACATAATGCTATTGCACACTTAATAGACTACAGTATAGTGTAAACATAACTTTTATATGCCCTGGGTAACCAAAAAATTTGTGTGAGTCACTTTATTGCAATATCTGCTTTATTGCAGTGGTCTGGAAAAAACCTGTGATATCTCCAAGGTATGCTTGTATTTAGTTCATTTATATTTAATGTAATTAATGATATAGTTTATTTTAAGCCTATCATTGTACTATATATGATATATTTGTCCAATGTTTTTCTTTGTTTCTTTTTCCTATTTTGTTGCGTTCTTTTATATTTTCAAGTAAATCTTATTATTTCATCTTTTCTTTCTGTTAGCTTGTTAGTTACATAGTTTACACTTTTATTTTAGTAGTTCCACTTCCAGTATGACAGTGTCATGAGCTGCATGACTCGTATCCCAGTAAAACTGGTGAAAATTATAAAAATAACCCAACCATTTAGAGTCTCGGGAAATGGTCCTATGGACACACAGCAAATGAAAGAAGATATATTCAAGAAAATCTTCTAAAAGTTGGTAAGAGTCTGTGCTACTTGAACCAAGACCTGTGTCATCCTTCCCCCTCTCCCACCTTAACAAGATGGCAACTCCACTCCAGTCTGGTAAGCCAAGAACACTGGGCTTCCTCTCCCCTCAGCTCCCAGTTAGAAGGCTGTCTTCTAAGGAGGAGCAGAATATTAACATTTCTCATTCTGCTCCCAGCTACCTGTTTCTGAGACTAAGTTCTGCACGAGTGGGGCTGAGAGGTGGGGCTCTCATCTTCTTCTCAGCCCTGCTTGTGGGATGGAGGCTCTGCCTTGGGCATGGTGCTGCATAAAATAATGGGGCCCAGATCGCCCTTGCCCTGGTTCTTGGGGCAGGGTTTCTATGCTGAGAGATGCAAGCTGATGCCCCTCTCTCCCATTCATTGAGTGCCTTGCTCCTAAAGCAGCAGTGTCACTGAGAAAGAAGAATGTTCTCTCTGCACCCAGCACCAGAGCCTTGGTTCAGAATTTTGGGCAGGGGAGAGAAGCATACTGTAGAACAAAGAGCTTCAAGTCTCCACCCAAAGGAACTCATTTCATTTACAACAGACGTGGAGAAATTAAAGTCTAAGAGACTTACAAAACCCGTGGAAGTTGTGGTAAAAGACAGGGAGACGACTGATAGATTCATTGGAGATATAGCCTAAACTGTAAGTCAACTAGTTTTCCAGAGAAAAACAGAGAAAGAGACAGCTGTCTATCCTATAGATTAGCACATGCATAATTGACATATTACAGTTTACTTTAAACAAATGCTTTCATTATTTCCTGAACATTGTAAGAACTTGATAACTCTTTAATGCCATTTCTTCTCCTTCACCTTTTTCTGTTACTGATGTCAATATTTAGTTCTTCATATATTTTAAATCTAAAAATATCATTTCAAGTGCTAAAGAAAGTATATTCACTTAGATTTAGTCACATATTTATTTTTCCCAGTGCTCTTCATTTCTTCTTGCATTATTCTACTTCCATCTGGGATCATTCTCCTTTCATTTGAAAAACTCCCTTTAGTATTTCTTTTAGTGAAGTTTTGCTGGAATTATCTTATTCTTATTTGTCATAACATTTATTTTGCTTTATTTTTTGAAATAGTTTCACTGAGTGTAGAAATCTGTGTTGGTACTTTTCTCTTTAAGCATTTTAAAGATGCCCTCCATTGTCTTCTGGCTTCTGTGGTTTCTTTCGAAAAGACTGTTGTTGGTGTTACTGCTGTTTTGATGGCAATATGTCTTTTTCCCCTTCTGGAAGCTTTTACTGTCTTGTCTCTGAGTTGGGCTTTTAAGAGCCTCATTATGAACTTCCTTTGTATTTATCCTGTTAGGATTCCGTAGCGATTCTTGAATTGATATTTTCATGTCTTTTTTTAGTTTTGGAGAAATACTTGGCCAGTATTTCTTTAATCGTTGTTTTTGTTTACTCTCTTTTCCTGGGACTCCAATTTACACATCTTATATCCTTTAATCTTATCCCATATGTTTATTTTCTGCATTTTCCCAATTTTTTATTTTCTCTCAATTATGGATATTTCATATTGACCCATATTCCAGTTCACCAGTTCTCTCTTCTGCTATTAAATCCATCTATTGAATTCTTAATTTCAGTGCATGTGTTTTCAGTTCTAGAATTCCATTTGACCCTTTAAAATATATATACATATATATACTTCAGTTCACTGGTGAAATTCTTCATCCTTTCCTCTGCTTTCTTAAATCTATTAATTACAGTTATTTTAAGTTCCTGTCTGATAACTCCAATATTTGAATTACCTGTTTATCTATTTTTATTGTCTGTTTTCTCTTTTCCAGGCATTTATTCATGTTTCTTGACATGTCAAGAAATTCTTTTTAATTGGATGCAGGACATTGTGTATGAAAAATTGTAGATGCGTCAGCTGATGTTAACTTTCTCCTGGCAGGCAGACATAGCACTGAAGATCACCTTGATCCAGTTGATGGCAGGTGTTAGCTTTTGTCATGGCTGGCCTATTTCTAGTTTGTTCTTATTGGTAGAGTATCACCCTTAGTCTAAGGGATTTTCCCTTCTGGAGTCTCAATTTAAAACTTTGTATGTTTAAAATGGCTATCCCACTTAGTTGAGAGTGAACCCTACTCTCTGACTCCCTAGCACTATCAGAATTCTGATGTCTTTTATTAGCTCTTCAGCCTCCCAGGTGTTGCTTTCTTCTTGGTTTTCTGGGACTTTCATCTTGAGTATGTGCACAACTTAGGAATCAGTAAACATCTCGAGATTGATTCTAGATTTTTTTTGGTTCACTTCCCTCCTCCTATTTGAGTTCTGGTCTCCTGGCAACACACACTTTATTTTCTCTGTAACCCTGAGAGAGTTCCACAAACCTTGACCACTGCTTTCTGCAAGGCCTCTATTCCCAGTGCAGTGAACTGCCAAATGTACTAAAGGAGAAGTTAAAGGCAAATGAGGGGCTCGCCTCAATGTACCTCCTATTCTCTGAAATTTTGACCCCTGGAGTCTTGCCTACCTTGTTATTCTTCAGTGACTTCACACAGGTACTTCATGCATTTGCCCCAGATTTTATGATGCTTCTTGGCCTGAAGGTTATTCCAAGACAAGTTGCTCCTTTGTGGCTGGAAGTCAAGTCTGTTGCTTTGTGTTTTGTAATATTTTTCTTTCTTGATCTTTCAGACCATCAATATGTGTCTCAAAAGTAACCATCTTCTCTTTCATTTCATCCACTGAGTTTTAAAAAGTGAAAAAAAAAACATATATCTTGGTCCCAGAAAGTCTTATTTTGAACTGTGGTTGACCATCACTAGGTGTTCCTTCTTTTCCTCCACATTGCTATCTGTGTCCTTTGGTAATTGTTTCAGTATTGTAGTTCCTCTCTGGCATGTGGTCTGCTCTCTGTAGAGGCACCAGGGTAAAGCCTCAGTGCTCACTCTCTTTTCAGATCAGATCAGATTCTCTCTGCCCCTCTGGCGGGGAGGACTCCAGATTCAGCTCCCCCATGGGTCCTCCCTGGATCATTCCCTATGGCTTGTACTACCCTTCCTCTGAGGTGGGATAAGTCTGGAGAGTTTTAGAGAGCAAACTTATCTCTAGGAACTGAGAAGCTCTGGTTCTCACTTCTCAAGTTTTTGCCACAGGAATTCCGTAGGCTCTAGTTAGGTCTGGAGGGAGGCAAAGTTCTGTGTCAGCTCCCTCCTCAGGACTCTGAGGTGTCTGACCAGGCCTTCCTCATTCTCTGCACCCCCACCTGACTGCCAGGCCCTGTAGATGCTCCTGTTCAGGAGATGCATTTGGTAAGAGGCATTTGGATTGGCGTTGTGAGGCATTGAACAGCAGGGATTCATGTTTCTGCTGATATCTTCCCAGAGTCCCTTTTAACCTTCTTCTCACCTCTGAATGTAGATGGTTCCCATAGGAAACTGGGTCAAGGCCATTGGTGCATAGAAAACCATGTGAGCTGAGAGTCTGCTCACTTAGGTTTAGGCATTTGAAAATCAGTCTGTCATCATTAGCAAACAAGCTAAAATATACTTTAGCAAAATGAAAATTTGGCTTAAAACTCTGAATATTATGACACTGGCAAACATGTTTCAGTTCACTCTGGGTCTCCATGAAAGAAGGGTAAATACAATTTCATAAAAGTTAGGAATGTTGTCAGTATCAATTCCAGCACTTTCCAAACTGGCTTTAACCGGAAGGTTAATAAGGGAGTCATATAGGTTTATTTAACTCTTAAACAATGTTAAATAGGTTTCTGTTTTGCTGCTGGACTTTTCAGTGCCATTCTTATCCTAACGTGTATTGTAAATATCCAGGAAGGGGTAATAAGTGGTCACAGACAGCCTAGTGATCGCTGTTTGGGGAAATATTGCTCTGTTTTGGTGACCAGTGAAATGACATCGTTCTATCAGTCATCAATAACATCCCCGGTTGGCTGAGATATCGTGTTTTAGTTTGGATTCCCCCCAAAGCATATCTTGTGAGTAGGTCTGAGTGGAGAATTTTATTTGAGATGTAATGTCAGGAAGCACTACTAGGGACATAGGGAAGTGAGACAGAGAAGAGAAAATAGCCGATACAGAGTGTGTTAATGTGGGTAATTGGGGATCAGTCTTGCTGAGGACCCCTAGGAGAGAGTATAGAATATTCTACTTGAGAGGTGAGGAAGCTGAGGAACTTATCAACCAATTCTGGTGCCTTGGTGCCTGAGGGTAGAGTGTAGAGAACAGTGAGTTCCAAGGGATATGAATTGGGTGTCAACAGTGTCTGCTACATATTGTAAACAGTATTGCAAAAGGTCATGTATATCACATTTATGCCATATATTTCCTGTCTTTGTCCCTCATACTGCTGCTTCTTGAAATTGTAACCAACCTTTGCATTCTATGTCAAATACTACTTCCCCCACAAATTCTTCCTTAATTTTCCCAGATATGAATGACACCTCTCATTCTGTTTACCATCGTAGCATTAGTTTTAAACACTTACTTGAATAATTTTGCTCCTCTCATGCAATTTCCTGCTATTGCATTATAGTTATTCATAATTAAATTAAATTCTATCTTGCCAAGACATTTTACACTTGAATGGAAAGCAATATCTTATTCATCTTTCTATACTTACAGCAATTAGCACAGTGGCTTGTGAAGGACAGGAGCCCAATCAATGTTTGTTGAATGACTTAAGGTCTTCAAATTATAGAACAGAAACAGCATTAGCATAGTATGACAATGCATAAAGAATTCAATTGTTACTTCTACAAGTAAGAGGATGGCTAGAATCACTTATTTTTAGAACAGTTATTCTCATTTGTTGGATGAAATTTGTATCTGGATGGCCAAACATTTAAATAAATGCCAGGAGGGGCTGGGAAATTTTATCATTCCATCCGGACTGCAAGACACGTGTATGTGGGTCTGTTCTGAAGGCATGCTTAGAAGTAGTTAAGTATGTCCTTGGGAATTTTCTGACTTTGTTCAGACAGATGTTTTTTCTGACTAGTATTGGTCTTTGTTTAGATAAATATAAAAGTCAGGATAGTTCCATTTTGCCTTTTTAATAGAAAAAACTGTGTTTCTTCTGCATTCATAATGAATGTTTATAGTCATTTTTATATATTAAATGTTATTAATCAAGGGAAGTAATCTGAGTTAAGCTATTGCCCTAAGTAAGTAAAAAATGGGGGTATAATTGGAAATGGCTTCCCCTTTCCTATTTTTGTACTGTTCTACTTAATATTTGGCAGATGGAGTATGAATAGAAATGCTTAAGTTGGAATGCTTTATGGGGTTTTAAACTGTTGTTAATTAGTTGTGAAATAATTTTAATTACTTAAAAATTCCGTTATGACAGTGCTTCAAATATGTGTCACATATTGGCAAACTATTACAGACCATAATTTTGTAAATCATTTTACTTACACTTATATTGATGGGAAGGAAAATAGGTGAATATATTTAATGTATTTATAGAGAAGAGATTTGACAGGGTAAAGAAAAACTGTTTACCTCAAATTGGGCTATAAAAATCCTGAAGCCTTTGGGTTTTTATCAGTGATTCAAAGCAATTACTTAAAAAAAAAAGGAAAAAGTAGTGTGAAGGAAAGAGGAAGATCAGTTGAGTCTAAGCCCCTTCCAAACTCCTCTTTTTACTATGTCCATTCTTTATTTTGGCTATTTGCACTTTTTTTCCTAGCCCAAAAGAAGGAGGTGACAGTCATGACTATCAAAAGTAGCCTTTTAATAGCTCTGGCAAGATTTGCTGAGGAAGGATGATGTCATATATAACGCACTGGGGAGTAAAAAGAGAGTCATTCCTTTGTTCATTCAATCATTCAAATATTTGTTGAACAAATAAATGAAGGATTAGGAAGACGTAGTTCTCAACTTCAAGCGATTTATAATTTAGTAAGAGACAGAACACATGTAGTCAAATGACTATTATAAAATATAGACTATGTAAGTACCTGAAGATAGGTTAGAAAATATTAAAAAAATATAAAAGAGGGAGAATCACTTCAAAGTTGGGTGGTGTGGTGGTGGACTATGTGATTTCTTTAAAAAGGTAGCATTTGAGTATATTTGAATGTATTCACAGGAGATACATTACCCTTTCCCCCTTCCTCTAACTGTACCCTCCCCTCTACAGGCCAAGTATGTTGGGGAGAGCTGGCCCCAGTCTAAGCTCCAGGGGTGGCCTTGGTTAACTTAAGCAAATTAGCATCTTCTGTTCCCCAGGCTGAGGTAGAGGAAGGTCTAGGGCAATCATTGGATCAGAAACACAGGCAAGCTTTCTGCATCAGAGACCTGGATTGGAGGAGGATCAAAAGCCAGAAGCTGAAGTAATTGGGCAGTGTTGAGGATTTGGATTGAATAGCAAACGTCCTGGATCCAACGCTTAGGTCAGGGAAGTTAATTCAATTTGGAATTGTATCATATTTGACTAACAGAGGGATATTATTCCCATGGCATGTCCAGAACCACTGCCTTTTAACACACTGGCTCTGGTCCACCTGACCATTGAACCTGTTTTAACATGGCATCCTTCCCCCTTCCCAACACAGGGACTAATTCTTCAATTGTATCTTCATAAATTTCTCAGATCTGTTCACTTCTCTCTGTCCCATTTTTTCCCTCATTACTTCTCATCCATATGACTGTAATCCCCTCCTATTTGATTTCCCTGGCACCAATTTGGCCTCTTCTCATTCCAGAATTACCTTTCCAAAATGAAAATCTGATCATGATATTCCCAAACCTTGTCTTTCATCACTCCTCCACCTCTGTGTATGCCCCAGTCATACAGAACATGCGACAGCTTCCTAAATATAACAATGCTCTCTACCTTTACACATGATGGTTCTATGCCTATAACCATTATGTCTCCTTCTCTTTGTCCCTAGCTTATGCCCCAGGCCTTTCTCAGAATATGAGTATTTGGGACTCCCTCTACCCAATTATCAATCTGCTGAGACTCCAAGGGGGTCGATGCGTTAGTCCCCTGCTGTGACTATGGGGTTGAACACTGGGCAGCAGAGCATCAGCTTGCTTCAGTGAGGTGTTTTAGGAAATGTAGTACAAGACTGAACTCTCTATTCTGCTCCTGCCCCAACTCTCATGAAACTCACAGGGAGTGAGGGCAGGGCGTTGAAGGACAGGTTGGCCATTAACCAAGGTCAATACAGCCAGAAGTCAGGGTCTAGAGGGACATGGACGGTAGAGCAGGCAAGAGCTTTGAAGCAAGACTGGGAGGGCAAAGAGTTGAAGGCTCTGGACTCAAATGCCTCCTCTATCCTTTGTCTTCCCCAGCTTTTCTGTACCACTCCCACCTCCCAAAGGTAGCTGATATAAAATTATCTTGATGTTTAAGGGGATTGTTTTGCATTATTTTTAAATCTCCTTATGAAATTTAATAACAAATACTTCTAGTTTTGAAAAAGTTTATGTTTTGAAAAACTTTCCCAGCCATATTCATTTCTAAATTAATTTTGTTCTATAGGTAGAAAGGGCTAATTAATTAATTCATAAGAATGAGCTTTTAAAATAATTCCTCTCTTGCTTCATGCTGTGTGGAATTTTAACCAAGTACCAGATAAATTAGTTCTGCCTTTGTGGTGTTTTCTCTAGCTAATATTTTACAACTGTTCAAAAACATAATCAGTCATTGTAGGACAGCAGTTTTTGCAGCTGCATTACAAAGAAAGTTGCATGGTCTGGATTTGTCATTTTCAATAATCTTAATGTTGTTGCTGTTAAACTCTTATTACTAAAGATTAAATAAGCTCATTTATTTAACAACTGTTTATTGAGCAGTTAGTATAAAGAACACATTGTGTTAGGCACTGGCAGGGATACAAGGATGTAAAACACCCCTTGCAACTCTCAGGAGAGAATCTGGTAGGGAATATAAGATACATAGAGAAAAAGTAAAAATAGAAAAAAAGATGTAATATATGTCATTCAAAAGGTATAAAGTGCAGTAGTTAACCTGCTGGAGTGATTGAAGAATTCTTTGTGTATGTATAGGGAGCAGAGGTGAGGAGGGAGGAAAGGAATGTGTAGGGAGAGATAATTCCATGAGCAAAAGTTCAATGGTAAGAAAATGTAGGACTTGTTCAGGGGAGTGATGAGGGAGTATTTGCTATTTGAAAAATGTTGATTGGGGCAGATTATCCAAGGCTTTTAAAACATGGTAGCGTGAATGCTTATTTTTTTTTTGACCGATATTTCTTAAAATGAGATCTATAGACCTATTCTACAAGATCCACGTATTTTCTTTTAGACCGTTTATACAACAACAAAAGATTGTTTCTCATTATATCTATGTTATGGGTTAGCTGTGGCTCTGCTTCACTCTAGGATTCAGCTATTGCCACAGCATCTATCTGGAACATTTCTGGTTGGCAGGGCAGAAGAAAAGAAGAATATGGAAAGCCATGCCATATCATTTAAAACTTTTGTTCAGAAGTGAGGCATGTCATTGGCCAAGTAATGTCTATGAGAACAGAAAAGTTTTATGTTTTAGTTTAGACAATAATCTAAAAAATTTTTGATGTATTTGGGATGACCTGAAGATTCATCTTTAAACTGAGACCAACCATAAGATTTCAGAACTTGTGTTGGCTTCAGTGATTAGATAGCATCAAATAGTACCACCGGGTTGTTTTATTAGCACTCCCTAGGCAATCAGAGGCAGTTGGAGAAAGTAAATGATCTTGATACCTTTGCCCCAGTTGAAGCCAGATGACATCACCAGTGTACAATGAAGATGTCCCAGGGCTTTGAATAGAGAAGTGGGAGGATTTAGTCTTCAAACGTATATTACTATATAGGTATGCCAAAAAACAACAGCAACAACAACAAACAAACAAATCTGTGCTGTAGCATTCAGTGACATACTTATGTTTAAGGTGATAATTTAGTTTAAGCCAATTATTACCTGTCACGTTAAATTAATGTTGTTAATTTGACTTTTATTGGCTTGGTAGTTTTGTTTTTATGTAATTTGTAAAGTTATTTTAGTTTATGGTTATATAAGATGTTTAAACATAAAGAATTTATGATATTTTTATATTTTCTGTAAGTAAAATCTGATAAAAATGATTTAAAATTTTTTTCCCTTTAATAGAACATCCACACATTACTAAAATTTGAGAAATATTGAAGTAGGTAGTGGGAACCCACTGAAGAATTTTGTAGCTATAAGTGACATTGTTGGGGCTGTGCCTAAGGAAATTGGTCTGGCAAGAATATAGAGTGTTTACTAGAAAAAGAAAAGACAGGGAGAGCAGGGAGAATGCAATTTTAAGAATCTAGGTGTGTGGCAGTAACAGTTTATGAGAATGAAAAAGAAGGGACAGATGGAAGAGATGTTGGTAGAGGAGCATTAATGGAAAGTTTTCAGGGACTACTTTGACTTTTGAAGGAAAGGAGTCAAAGCTCTCTTGAAATTTTTGTTCTCAGTAAAGGAAAGAATAGGAGTACCATGAGCAGAAACTGGTGAAATGGAGAAGGAATCAGTTTAGCAAAGACAGAGTTTGACCTTAGACATAATTTTCACTCTGTTAATAATAGTTTTCAAATAGGTCAATACATTTGAAATATATGAAAGTAAAAAAGAAAAAGAATACTTTTTGAGTGAGGGATGCTGCTAGAGTAGTTTACCTAAAAATAGTTTTATTTTTATATCTCCAACACCTAGAACATTGCTTGGGACATAGTATGCATTCAGTAAACATTAGATAAACTAAATTTGTTGATGTGAATTACATAAGACTACTTAAAAAGGTTAATTACTTGGATTTCCACTTCTGGCATTATGGCTACATAAGAGCTTTAAAGAACTCTGCTGCTTCAGAATAACTATATTCTGTGTAGAACACACTTTTGAGACATTGCTTGTATTACCAGAGGAAGGGGATATCTTCAGGGAGCACTTCCAATATACCTCGAACTGGACCTGGAGTGGTAGGGAACTGGGACCAGAGAAATGGGTCCAATGAGAGGCAAATTTTCCCTGAGGACATATGGCAATAGAGGCGTTGCAGCTGGGTTAGTGAGCCTTGGGACAATGAGGAGGTAGGGAAGATGATCCAGGGATTGCTGCACTGAGCCAAACCCTTCAGGCTGAAGGAAACCCTTGGTTTCTGGAAGAAGCAGAAGCAAACACTCTCTAGAGGAAAGCTTCCCCAAATTTTGCCCACAAAACTCCCACTAATTATATTGAAATAATGAGCTCACAATCAAAGATTATGAAACCCATGGTAAGGAGATTCACAATGAATGAAATTCAGCAGAAACAACAAACAATAGATTTGGACTCTTCAAGAATATAGATATGAATATGATCAGATATTGAGCATAGAACAGTTGGGTATGAAATGTTTAATGAAATAAAGGGTACAATGATAAATCTAAGCATACGGCAAGATACTATCAGGAATGACCAGACAGAATTTAAAAAAATTTAAATCCTAGAAATTAAAAATATAACTGTTGAAATAGAAGACTCAATGACAGATTAAACAGCATATTAGACAAAGTTTAAGAGAAAATTAGTGAATGTGGTTTAGGAAGACAAGGAGATGGAAAACAGTAAAGGGAAATAGAGAATAGAATGAGAAGGTGGTCTAATATGCATCTAATCTGAATGTCAGAAGGAGAGAAAAGAAAAGATGAGGAAAGGCAATATTGAAGAGATAATGGATGTGAATTTTCCAGACTTGATGAAATGTATGAATTCACAAACCCAGAAAGCACAACATACTCCAAATAGGACACAAAAGATACAATGAGAATGACACCAGACTTTCAGCAGCAACAATGGAAACAAAAAAGTAGTGGAATAATATCTCCAAAGTGTTCAAAGAAAATAGTTGTTAACTTAGAAATGTGTTACCAGAAGACTACCTTTCAAAGTTGAGAGTAAAATAAGGACATTTTCAGTAAACAAAACCTAAGAAAGTTCACCTTCAAGATACCTGCACTAAAAGAAATTCTAAATTATGTTCTTTATGAGCTAGGAAAATTATCCCATAAGAACAGTATAAGATGCATGAAGGAATGATGAACAAATAAAATCATACATCTGTATGCAAATCCAAGCAAAAATTGTCTCATAAAACAGTGATTATAACATTATTAAATGTGTGGACAACAACATATAAGTCAGAAAAGGGGTAATCAACATTAAAGTGTTCGGGAGGTAGGTTAAGATATTATTTATCATGACATTTTGCAAGTTAAACAGTAAGGCATGAAAATTCAAGGGCAACTACTAAAAGAATAAAAAATAAAGTACATAAAGTCCACATCAGCAGAAAGATAAGATCGAATGAAAAATCAATGAGAGGCTGACCTGGTGGCATAGTGGTTAAGTTTGCACGCTCTACAGAGGCCTGGGGTTCGTGGGTTTGGGTCCTGGGTGTGGACCTACATACCACTCATCAAGCCATATGTGGTGGCATCCCGTATACAAAGTAGAGGAAGATTGGCAAAGATGTTAGCTCAGGGCCAATCTTCTTCCCCTCTCCCCAAAATCAACGGAATAGACTCAATCAATCTTAAAAAGTATTAAAGGAGAAAAGAGAAGTAAAAGCAAGTTACCCAGAAATAAAAAATAAGACATAAAAACATGTTCATTTATATTAATAATCACAATAAATAAACGCATCAACACAAAATCATAAAAGTCTCAATTGACCAGGGAGATATTAAAATCCTAAATTTGTATGCATCTAGTAAAATAGCCTCAAAATATATAATGCAAAAATTGATAAAACTACAAAAATTGGGAAAAGATCATAGTGGGAGATTTCAATATAATTTCTCAATGTATAAGAATAAATATATAGAAATTTTGAATAACATAACTAAAAGCTTTGATCTAATGGACGTATATAGAACTCCACACTCAATTATTAAAGAATATACATATTTCTCAGTCATGTGGAACATTTATAAAAATTGATCATATACTGATCCATAAAGCAAGTTTTAAAACATTTCAAATAACTGATACCATATAGACCACGTTCTCTTACCATAATGCAATTGATTTAGAAGTCAATAACAAAAAATTCTCAAATATTTGGAATTTACCAAAAATTCTTGTAACAATTAAAGAAGAAGTCATAATGGAATTTAAAAAAATACTTAGAAGTGAATAATGACAATACTACATATCATTTTGGGGATGTAGGGAAGTCAGTATTATCAGTATTAGGATGGAACTTTATAATATTAAAATGTTTATTTTAGAAAGAAAAAAAGCTTTAAATTAACGAGCAAAATCATCAACAAATAAATTAGAAAAACAGCAACATATGAAAGAAAGTGGGCGAATGGATAAAGATACAGTAGAGAAGATTAACAAAGCCTAACTTGGCTATTAGAAAATATTAGTAAAAAAGATAAGCCTCTACCAGATTTATCAAAACGAGAAAGAGAATATATAAATAAACAATATTAACAATGAAAAATGATGTACAACTGTAGACACAGCAGAGATTAAAAATGTAACAAAATATGAAAACATAATAAACAACTATCTGCAATCAATTAAAAAATACAGACATAATGGAAAAATTTCCAGAAAAATATAACTTACCAAAACTACTTCAAAAAGAAAGTCTTAAAAGTCTCATTACTATTGAAGAAATTAGTTTAATATTTTCCCATAAACATCAACTGTACATGGTTATACAGGTGAGTTTATTAAAATTGTAACCAACAGATCATTCCAATTTTATGCAAAGTTGTATACAAGGTCTTCTAGAAAACTTAAGAATTGGTATATTCACCCAGTTATTCTGTAAGCTTGATACCAAAACCAGGCAAGGACATTACAACAACAAGAAATTACAGACCAATCTCATTACTGAATATATGCAAAAATCCTTAACAGATATTGGCAAACCTAATCTAACCACGTATAAGAAAGGTAGTATGTCATGACCAAGTTGTATTTATCCCAGGAATGCAATAGACAGCTCAGAAAGAGACTCATGCATATATGGAACTATGATATATGCTGTGGGTGGCATTGCAGATAAGTGGGGAAATGAGAGGGTTTTTTTTGCTTTATTATAGCATTTATTAAACATTATGTAGCTTCACACAACCATTGCAATAAGACATTTAAAGAAATGGAACAAAAACTTTCCTTTTCTACTTCATCTATTATTTTTTTTGTGTGAGTGTGTTTTTCCTCCCAGCATTATTGAAGTACAATTGACAAATAAAATTGTAAGATATTTAAATTGTACAAAGTGATGATGTAAGTACACATTGTGAAAGGATTCCCCCCATCCAGTTGACACATCCATCACCTCAATATATTTACTTTTTTGATTTTTTTTTGTGACAACATTTAAGTTCTATTCTCTTAGCAAATTTCAATTACACAATACAGTGTTATCAAACATAGTCATCATCTTATACATTAGATCCTCAGAACTTATTTATCTTTTTTTAAATTTTTTACTGAGGGAGATCCACCCTGTGCTAACATCTGTTGCCAATCTTCCTCTTTTTTTTTTTGCTTGAGAAAGATTGGCCCTGAGCTAACATCTGTGCCAATCTCCCTCTATTTTGTATGTGGGACGCTGCTACAGCATGGCTGGTGAGTGATGTAGGTCCACACCTGGGATCCGAACCTGTGAACCTGGGCCGCCAAAGCAGAGCATGCAGAACTTTAACCACTCAGCCATGGGGCCAGCCCATGAACTTATTCATCTTATAACTGAAAGTTTCTACCCTTTTACCCTCCTCTCTCTATTTCCCCCACCCCCAAGCCCCTGATAACCACTTTTCTACTCTCTGTTTCTATGAGTTCAACTTTTATTTTATTTTATTTTTGATTCCACATATAAGTGGTAACATGTGGTATTTGTCTTTCTCTGTCTGGCTTATTTCACTGAGCATAGTGTCCTCTGGGTTCATCCATGATGTTGCAAATGGCAGGATTTCCTTCCTTTTAAAGGCTGAATAATAGTCCATTGTATATATATATATACCATATCTTCTTTGTCCATTCATCTGCTGATGGACTTTTAAGTTATTTCCATACCTGGCTATTGTGAATAATGCTCCTATGAACAAGGGAGTACACATACCTCTTTGAGATAATGATTTCATTTCCTTTGGGAATATACCCAGAAGTGAGATTGCTGGATCATGTGGAAGTTCTATTTTTAATTTTTTGAGGAACATCCATACTGTTTTCCATAGAGGCTGCACCAATTTACATTTGCACCAACAGTCCACCAGGGTTCCCTTTTCTCCATATCCTTCCCAGAATTTATCTCTTGTCTTTTTGATAATAGACATCCTACCAGGTGTGAGGTGATATCTCATTGTGGTTTTGATTTGCATTTCCCTTATGATTAGTGACATTGAGCACCTTTTCATGTACCTGTTGGCTATGTGTATGTCTTCTTTGGAAACATCTATTTAAGTCCAATGTCCATTTTTTAATTGCATTATTTTTTCTTTTTTGCTATTGAGTTGTGTGAGTTCCTTGTAAATTTTGCATGTTAACCCCTTATTGGATATATGGTTTGCAAGTATTTTCTCCCATTCCATAGGTTGCCTTTTCATTTTGCTGATGGTTTCCTTTGCTAAAGCCTTTTAGTTTGATGTAGCCTCACTTGTTTATTTTACTTTTGTTGCCTTGGTTTTGGTGTCAAATCTAAAAATTTATTGCCAAGACCAATGTCAAGGAGCTTTCCTGTATGTTTTCTTCTAGAAATTTTATGGTTTCGGGTCTTAGTTCAAGTCTTTAATCCATTTTGAGTTGATTTTTGTATATAGTGTGAGACAAGGGTATAATTTCATTCTTCTGCATATGGATACCCAGTTTTCCCAGGACCATTTATTGAAGAGACTATCCTTTCCCCATTGTATGTTCTTGGCTCCTTTTTCAAAAATTAATTGACCATATATGCATGGGTTTATTTCTGGGCTCTCTGTTCTGTTTCACTGATCTGTCTGTTTTTATGCCAATACCATACTGTTTTCATTACTATACCTTTGTAATACAGTTTGAAATCAGGAAGTCTGATACCTCCAGTTTTGTTCTTCTTTCATAAGATTGCTTTGGCTGTTCAGGGTCTTCTGTAGTTCCATACAAATTTTAGGATTGTTTTTCTATTTCTGTGAAAATGCCATGTGAATTTTGATAGGGATTGCACTGAATCTGTAGATCATTTTGGGTAGTATGGACATTTCAGCAATATTAATTCTTCCAATCCGTGAATATGAAATATCTTTCCATTTGTTTGCACCCTTTCAATTTCTTTCACCAATATATTATAGTTTTCAGTGTACATATTTTTCACCTCCTTGGATAAATTTATTCCTCAGTATGTTATTCTTTCTGATGTTATGGCAAATGGGATTGTTTTCTTAATTTCTCTTTCTGATAGTTCATTGTTGGTATATACAAACACAATTGATTTTTGTACATTGATTTTGTACCGTGCAACTTCACTGAAATTGTTTATTAGTTCTAACAGTTTTTTTGTGGAGTTTTTATATAATATGTCATCTGCAAATAGTGACAATTTTACTTGTTCCTTTCTGATTTGGTTGCCTTTTATTTCTTTTTCTTGCCTAATTGCTCTGGGTAGGACTTCTAGTACTATGTTGACTAAAAGTGGTGAGAGAGGGCGTCCTTGTCTTGTTCCTGATCTTCAGGAAAACGTTTTTCAGCTTTTCACCATTGAGTATGATGTTAGCTGTGGACTTGTCGTATATGACCCTTATTATGAGATATATACCCTCTATACCCACTTTGTTGAGAGTTTATATCATGAAAGGATATTAAATTTTATCAAATGCTTTTTCTGCATCTATTTATATGATCATATGATGTTTATACTTCTTTTGTTAACGTTGTGTATCACATCGATTAATTTGCAGATGTTTAGCCATCCTTGAACCTCTGGAATATCCCACTTGATCATGGTGTATGATCCTTTTAATGTACAGGCAGACCTCATTTTATTGCGCTCCACTTTATTGCATTTCACAGATATTGCATTTTTTACAAATTGGTTTCTGGCAACCCTGTGTCGAGCAAGTTTATCAGTACCATTTTTCCAACAGCATTTGCTCACTTTGTGTCTCTGAGTCACATTTTGGTAATTCTCACAATATTTAAAACTTTTTCATTAATGTTATATTTGTTATGATGATCTGTGATCAGTGATCTTTGATGTTACTATTGTAATTATTTTGGTTCACCATGAACCACGTCCATATAAGATGGCAAACTTAATAAAAAAATGTTGTGTGTGTTCTGACTGCTCCACTGACCAGCCATTTCACCATCTCTCTCCCTCTCCTTGGGCCTCTCTATTCCCTGAGACACAACAATATTGAAATTAGGCAGATTAAAATAACTCTACAATGGCCTCTAAGTGTTCGATTGAAAGGAAGAGTCACACATCTCTCACTTTAAATCAAAAGCTAGAAATGATTAAGCTTAGTTAGGAAGGCATGTCAAAAGCCTAGATAGGCTGAGAACTAGGCCTCTTATGCCAAACAGTTAGCGAAGTTGTGAACACAAAACAAAAGCTCTTCAAGGAAATTGAAAGTGCTACTCCTGTGAACATATGAATGTTAAGAATGCAAAACAGAATTATTGCTGATGGAGAAAGTTTTAGTGATCTGGATAGAAGATCAAACCAGCCACAACATTCCCTTAAGTCAAAGCCTAATCCAGAGCAAAGCCCTAACTCTCTTTAATTCCATGAAGGCTGAGAGGGCCGAGGAAGATGTAGAAGAAAAGTTTGAACTAGCAGAGGTTTGGTTTATGAGGTTTAAGGAAAGAAACATATTTTAAATGTAGACAAAACAGCCTTATATTGGAAGAAGATGCCATCTAGGAATTTCATAGCTAGAGAGGAAAAGTCAATGCCTGGCTTCAAAGTTTCAAAGGACAGGCTGACTCTCTTATTAGGGGCTAATGCAGCTGGTGACTTTAACTTGAAGCCAATGCTCATTTACCATTTTAAAAACCCTAGGGCCCTTAAGAATTATGCTAAATCTATTCTGCCTGTGCTCTGTAAATGGGACAACAAAGCCTGGATGACAGCACATCTGTTTACAACATGGTTTACTGAATATTTTAAGCCCAATCTTGAGACCAACTGCTCAGAAAACAAGATTCCTTTCAAAATATGTCTGCTCATTGATGATGTACCTGGTCACCCAAGAACTCTGATGGAGATGTACGAGATGACTGTTGTTTTAATGCCTGCTAACACAACATCCATTCTGCAACCCATGGATCAAGGAGTAATTTCAACTTTCAAGTCTTACTGTTTAAGAAATATATTTCATAAGGCTATAGCTGCCATAGACAGTGATTTCTATAGATTGCTAGATTTCTATAGATTCATAAATTCCTCTGATGGATCTGGGCAAAGTAAATTGAAAACTTTCCAGAAAGGATTCGCCACTCTACATGCCATTAAGAACATTCATGATTCATGGGAAGAGGTAAAAATATCAACATTAACAGGAGTTTGGAAGAAGTTGATTCCAACCCTAATGGATGACTTTGAGGGGGTTCAAGACTTTAGTGAAGGAATTAAGTGCAAATGTGGTAGAAATAGTAAGAGAACTAGAATTAGAAGTGGAGCCTGAAGATGTAACTGAATTGCTGCCATCTCATGACAAAATTTTTATGGATGAAGAGTTGCTTAATATGGATGAGCAAAGAAAGTGGTTTTCTTGAAAAGGAAACTACTCCTGGTGAAGATGCCATGAAGATTGTTGAAATGACAACAAAGTATTTAGAATAGTTGATAAAGCAGCAGCAGAATTTGAGAGAATTGACTTCAATTTTGAAAGAAGTTCTGCTGTGGGTAAAATGCTATCAAATAGCATTGCATGCAATAGAGAAATCGTTCATGAAAGGAAGACTCAATCAATGTGGCAAACTTCACTGTTGTCTTATTTTAAGAAATTGCCGCAACCACCCCAGCCTTCAGCAACCACTACCCTGATGAGTCAGCAACCATCAATACCAAGGCAAGACCCTCCACCAGCAAAAAGATTCTAACTCTCTGGCTCAGATGATGGTTAGCATTTTTTAACAATAAAGTATTTTAAAATTAAAGTATGTACATTGTTTTTTTAGACATAATGCTACTGCATACTTAATGGACTACAGTATAGTGTAAACATAACTTTTACATGCACTGGTAAACCAAAAAATTTGTGTGACTCACTTTATTGTGATATCCACTTTATTGCTGTGATTTGGAACTGAACCTGCAATATCTCTGAGGTACACATGTAGTGTTGAATTCTATTTACTAGTATTTTGTTGAGGATTTTTTGCATCTGTGTTCATCAGGGATTTGTCTCTTATAGTCTTTGCCTTAAAGTGTATTTTTTCTGATATAATCTGATATAAGTATAGCTTCCCCAGCTTTCTATTGGTTTCTATTTGCATGGAATATCTTTTTCCATCTCTTCACTTTCAGTCTGTATGTGTTCTTAAAGCTAAGGTGAGTCTCTTGTGGGTAACATATAGTTGGGTGGTGTTTTTTTTACCCATTCAGCCACTCTGTGTGTTTCGATTGGAGAATTTTGTCCATTTACATTTAAAGTAATTATTGGTAGGTATGGATTTACTCTTGCCATTTTGTTAATTACTTTTCTGGTTGTTTTGTAATTCTTTTGTTCCTTTCTTCCTCTCTTTCTCTCTTCTTTTGTGATTTAATGATTTTCTGTAGTAGTATGCTTTGATTCCTTTATTGTTTTGTGTATCTACTATAGGCTTTTGCTTTGTCCTTTTGCTTTGTGGTTACCATGAGGCTTACATGAAACATCTTATATTTAAAACAATCTATTTTAAGCTGATAATAATTTAAATTTGAATGAATACCAAAGCTCTCCCTCCTCCGCAGTTTATGTTTTTGGTGTCACAATTGGCATCTTTTTACATTGTGTATCCATTTACAAATTATTGTAGTTATATTTATTTTTAATAATTTTGTCTTTTAACTTTTATACTAGAGTATAAGTGATTTACCCACCACCATTACAACATTAGAGTATTCTGAATTAACTATATATTTACCTTCATCAGTGAGCTTTATACTGTCATATGTTTTCTGATTACTAATTAACATCCTTTCATTTCTGCTTGAAGAACTCCCTTTAATATTTCTTGTAAGGCTGCTCTAGTGGTGATGAACTCCTTCAGCTGTTGTTTGTCTGGAAAACTCTTTATCTGTCTTTCAATTCCAAAGGACAACTTTGCAGGGGAGAGTACTCCTGGTTGACAGTTTTTTTCTTTCAGCACCTTGAATGTATTATCCCACTCCCTTCTGGCTTACAAAGTTTGTGCTGAGAAATATGCTGATAGTCTTATAGGGGTTCCCTTGTATGTAACAAGTTGTTTTTCTCTTGTTGCTTTTCAGATTCTTTCCTTCTCTTTAACTTTAGACAATTTAATTATAATATTTCTTGGTGTGGTTTCCTGGGATTCCTCTTCCTTGGATCTCTACGCACTTCCTGGATCTGAATGTCTGTTTTTTTCCCCCAGTTTGGGGGCATTTTCAGCCATTATTTCTTTGGATAAGCTGTCTACCCCTTTCTCTCTCACTTTTCCTTCTGAGACCCCCATAATGTGTATATTGTTCTGTTTGATGGTATCCTACAAATCCCTGAAGCTATCTTCACTCTTTTTCATTCTTTTTTCTTTTTGCTCCTCTGATTGGATGAATTCTTCTGCCCTGTCTTTGAGTTCACTGATCCTTTCTTCCACTTGGTCTAGTCTGCTATTGAACTTCTTTATTGAGTTTTTCAGTTCAGTTATTGTATTCTTCAGTTCTGTAATTTCTGTTTGGTATTTTTTTGTATTTTCTATCTCTTTGTTTAAATTCTCACTTTGCTCATGCATTGCTCTCCTGATCTCGATGAGCATCTTTATAACTGTTATTTTGAATTCTTTATCAGGGAAATTGCTTAACTCTGGTTCATTAAGATCTGTTTCTGGAGTTTTATCTTGTTCTTTTGTTCGGAACATATTCCTCTGTTTCTTCATTTTCCTTGATTCTGTGTTGGTTTCTGCACATTAGATAAGATAGCTACCTCTCCCAGTTTTGACAGAATGGTCTTGTGTAGGAGATGAACTTCATCGATCAGCCCAGACTGTGCTCTTGGTTGTCTCTCAAACTTTAGTAATTGTCCATGCTGCCTTCTTTGTTCTTGGTACCTCTCAGTAGTTGAAGGTGTGCGAAGATCTGTCAGTGGCCCAAAGAAGAGATTGTAGTCAGTACCTAGACGCAGCTTTATTAGAATCCAGACCTTCATACAGCAGATGGGAAAGTATGCAGTTAGGACCCTTCCAGGGAGAAACTGGAAGATGGGCATTTTTACCTTCTCCTTGTGTGCTGGGCCCAAGTGTCTAGCCACAGAGTGTGTGTGTGTGTGTGTGTGTGTGTGTGTATGTGTGTGGGTGCTCCTGCATCCATTAAGAACTGTTTTTTCTTTGCTACAGTCCTGTGGGACTCATAAATGCAGGTCCCATTGGCTGTTAGAGTCAGGTGATCCAGTGGCCCATCCCTTGGGTGGCTGCCACAAAAGGTGGAGTGCCAGATGTGTGTACAAGCTCCTTCCAGGGAGATACTGGCTACTTGGTCTTATTATTGGAGCCAGCTCGAGGGAGAAGGCATGAGAGGTATCTGCTGGCTTCCCTGGTGTCTGGGGAAGATTGCAGCCAGCACCTAGATGCCTGCTAAATTAGAAGCCTGGCCCTCAGGCAGCAGCTTTTAAAGTATGCAGATAAACATCTTTTAGGGAAAGACTGGGAGATGGGTGATTTTGCCTGCTCCCTCTGTGATAGCCCTGGAGGGATAGCCATGGTGAGTGTTGTGCACCTGTTAAGAATTGCTTCTGGGGCCGGCCCCGTGGCTTAGTGGTTAAGTGTGCGCGCTCCACTACTGGCGGCCCGGGTTCGGATCCTGGGCGTGGACCGACGCACCGCTTCTCCGGCCATGCTGAGGCCGCGTCCCACATACAGCAACTAGAAGGATGTGCAACTATGACTATCTACTGGGGCTTTGGGGGGGAAAAAAAAGGAGGAGGATTGGCAATAGATGTTAGCTCAGAGCCGGTCTTCCTCGGCAAAAAAGAGGAGGATTAGCACGGATGTTAGCTCAGGGCTGATCTTCCTCACACACAAAAAAAAATGCTTCTTTGTTTGCTATAGTCTTGTGGATCTCATGGACAAAAGTCCAGTTGGTTTACAGAGCTAGGTGTTTTGGGAGTCTGTCTTTCTGATGGGGTTCTTAAAGGTTGGGGTGCTAGATGTAAGGTCCAAACCTTTCACTGCTCAGGAAGAAGACAGGAGTTGGAGATTCCCTATCGATTGTATGGTGCTGTGCTGGGGGTGGGGTTTATGGTGAGAATGTGTCTCAGCTATTCCTAACCATTTCAATGTGGGTATTTTCTCATTCATTTGATGTATAGGAGTCACTCAGCTAGTTTCTGGATCTCTTTCAGAAGGAATTACTCCAGGTGTGGCTGTACATTTGGTGCATCTGTGGCAGGTGGGGAGTTCAGGAGCCTCCTATGTTGCCATCTTGTTGGACTATAGAAATCTATTTCCAAGAGATTCTTAAATAAATGGTTATTATCATATATGTGAATATGCAGAAAAAATGAAATTTTATCCCTACCCCACACCATACACAGAATTCAATTCCAGATTAATAAAAAAGGAAAATGTAAAAAGGAAAAATTAGAACCCTTCCCCAGAAAATATGGGAGAATATATTTCAGACCTAGGGGTATGGAAGGATTCCTTAAATAAGGTAAATTCCAACTGTGAAAACAATATTGATAAATTTGTCTGCATTAAAATTAAGAACTTATGTTTATCAAATAACAGCTTAAAAGCGAATGAAAAATAAGCTACAGATTAGTAAAAGATATCCACAACACATAAAACTGACAAAGATTTAGTATCCAATGTATATGAAGAACTCCTAAATCAATAGGAAAAGACAGCAACCCATTAGGAAAATGGGCAAAAGACATTAGTTAGCATTTTATTAAGAAAAAGAAACACAATGGACAAGTGGTCACTGTCTTTGGTTGGGTTCTCTAGAAGCTCGAGACAGGGATTCTTCAGCAAGGGAGTGCGCTAAGGAGAAACCTGTAAGAAAGTGAGGGAAGCAGGATAGAGCAGAGGAAGAAGCTAAACAGAGATGTGGTTTTGGCCTGATCCCATGGAAAACTCTGGAGTGTGGATGGCACCACAAACTTGAAGAGAAGAATAGCCATTAGCAGCCAATCCATCAGCATCTAGGGGAAAAATGCACTGGCCCAATAAAAGGGACCTGGGCAGGGCACCAATAATGTCTATTACAATTATTCTCATCAGTAATCAGGGAAATGGAAATTGTGACTAAAATGAAATATGATTTAAAAATTCTTTTATTTATTTATTTTTAGCTTATTGAGTTTTGTTGTGGACTGAATTATGTCCCTCAAAATTCATATGTTGGGGGCCAGCCCAGTGCCATAGTGGTTAAGTTCGCGTGCTCCACTTCGGCTGCTCAGGGTGCACAGCTTCGCCTCCCGGGTGGGGACCTATGTACCATTCATCAAGCCATGCTGTGACAGGCATCCCACATATAAAGTAAGGGAAGATGGGCACGGATGTTAGCTCAGGGATAACCATCCTAAGCAAAAAGAGGAAGACTGGCAAGGGATGTTAGCTCAGGGTTGATTTTCCTCAGCAAAAAAAAAAAAATTATATGTTGAAGCCCTCCCAATGTGATTGTACTTGGAGATAGGGTCTTTAAGGAAATAATTAAGGTAAAATGAGGTCATGAGGATGGGGCCCCAATCTGAAAGGACTGATGTCCTTGTAAGAAGAGGAAGAGATACCAGAGAGCTCTCTCCCTCTCTCTCCTCCCACATACAGAGGAAAGACCAAGTGAGGACACAGTGAGAAGTCAGCCATGTACAAGCCAGGAAAAGATCCCTCACCAGAAACCGACCCTGATGGCAGCATGATCTTAGACTTCTAGTCTCCAGAACTGTGAGAAAATAAGTTTCTGTTGTTTGAACCACCCAGTCTGTGGTGTTTTGTTGTGGCAGCCTGAGCTGACTAATACAGGGTATACTTTACATACAATAGAGTTCACTCATTATCAGTGCACAGTCTGATGAATTTTGGTAATTGCATTCATTCATATAACATCCACCACAGCCAAGATATAAAACTGTTCCATTATCCTAAAGCTTCCTCATGTCCTTTTGCAGTTGATCCCCTCCCCTGTCCCCAGGCAACCACTGTAGTTTCATGTCACTGTAGTTTTGAATCATCTAGAGTTTCATATAAATGAAGTAATACAGTATTCAGTCTTTTGTGTTTGACTTCTTTCACCTAGCATAGTGTTTTTGAGATTCACCCATTATTTTGTTTATTAACATGAAATATTATTTTATACCCACCATATTTGTAAAAATAATCCAATCTGACAATACAAGGTGTGGGAGAGGATTGGATTAATGGGAACTCATATGTTGGTGGTGGATCATAAATTGTTGTAACTGTTCTTGAAAACAGTTTGGCATTTATATTGTAAAATTAAACATTTGCTTACCCTGTGAGCTAGCAGTTCCTTTTATGTAAATACCCTAAATAAAATCTTTTCTATGTGCTCTAAGGTATATCTGCACATGAAAAAACCCCAAACCTCCAAATGTTGATTCATAGAAGAATGGATTAAAGAGTGTTATATGTATAAAACGGAATATTATACAGCAGTGATAATTAATGAACTTTATCTCCAAGCAACAATATGAATTATTCTTGGAAGCATAATCTTAAGTGAAAAAATCAACTTCTAAACGATTATATGCAGGCACACACAGCTTTTTAGTACTCAAAACAAGGAAAATCAATAACGTAGTGTTTAGGTACACATATATAATTGATAAAACTATAAAAAAGGAATAGAATGATGAATACAAAATTTAGAATAATAAATACTTCTGGTAGGGAGGTAAGAAGATTGATCAGGGATGAATACATAAGTAGATGCAAGTTATTTACAATATCATAGTGCTTAGGTAGTGATTTAATTGATTTTTATTATATTCCTATGCTTTGTAATTTATTTAAATTTTCTTTTACTATTTCCTGTCTATAAAATATATAAAAATATAAAGGAAACCAAAATATTTAAAATTAACCATTTATAAATTGGAAGTCATTTTTTCCAAACGAGCCATTTAATTTGATCATAATTTTTTTCTAGATTCCTTGAGTAATTCACTCTTTCCTCAAGTTCTTTATTCATAACAATTTTTGTGTCATATTCATTTTTTTCTGGAAAAGATCCCAAAGGAAACCTTTGATCACTTTTGCTTAGCAGTTTCTCCTCAAAAAATGTTCATCACATGAAACTGCCAAAAGATTTACAGTCCCCAATGAAGCATTTTTTACCCAAATAAACTCTTTTAGACTATGTCATCCTGATATAATAGTTCATTTACAAAATCTAACTTAATTTTGTTTCCATGGATCTGTCAAGTTCTGTGAGGTATTGGTTCAAGTTGCTTGGGATGATTAAAAATCCGATAAAGGAAACTCTGAATTAAAAGATGAGACCCATACAGACTAAGTGATGGTGGCTGGTGCAGAAAAATCTTGTATATCCTTCTTTTTCCCCTTTCAGATATAGCTGTCCTTTGCTCTCCAATTTGGACATTCTGGGAAATAATTTTCCAAGATGTACCTTCTCCTATGAAAATCTATTGAGATGTTTCAGAGTTTTCCACTTTGACACCCAAGCTGTTAATCTCTGCTGAAGAAAGTGATGCAACCTTGGGGACAACGTCACGGGTAATAATGGCCTCTAACTTCACCTGGCCTACACTGCCCATGCCAATCCACCTACCCCAGCTCCTCCCCTCTGCTTTCAACAGATGAGATGAACCTACCACTCCACAGAGAAAACAGATACATGCTAGGCATGAAGTCCCTCAAGTTTACATGCCATCTCTGTAAATTGAGGACTTTCCAGTTCTTATCTTACTTTAGCTCTCTGTAGCATTTAATATTACTGATCATGCTGGACAGGAACCTTATGTGCAGTGAGCCAGTGTAAGATTATAGGGAGGGTGGGGACTGGGTGAACTCAAGAACTGACTTTTGCTGTGTTAGAATGTGAACTGAGATCTTCTGGGCTTTCAAAAGAAACCAGAGCTATGGATGTTAACTAGCTACAGAAGCCCAGAAAGGTCTATCCCTTGCTACTTCCTCTATGATGGAAACTTCACCTCTTTCTTCCATGCTGAATTCTGGTATCTTAAGGAATCTCTTGCTGCTTCAGCCATAACTGGACTATCATGTCTCTCTCTCTTCACCTGCTATTCTCTTTGCTAGAATGGTGGGAGCAGTTTTCTGAGTTGGAGACAAGAAGCATTTACTTGTAGAAATGGGGATGGTGCTCAGTTACAGTTGAAAGCGGACCCTTAGTGTAGCGTAATCTTTCAGGTACATTACGGGTTAAACAGACAGACAGCTCTGCTTTTGCTTGGGAATCTAAACAACCTTTTATGACATTGCTTCTAAGGGAAAATGCACTCCGAGTTCCAAATAATTGACTTATAAACAAACACATCCAATGCCTGTGTTGGGAACTGCCTGTTCTGAAAGCTAAGAATTTGTTGTTTTTAAAAAGTGGCTTTTCTTCTTCTTTCCTTAGGTCAAGCATACTTTTTGAATCCTATGTCATGTGTTTTACTACACCAATTAAAATAATTTTCTCTGAAATTATACCAGAACATCTGTCCATCCATCTATCCATCCATCAATATATCCATCCACTTCTTTGAATAATACATTCACTTTTAATATGCTTTTGATATAGTATTTTTAAAGCATCTGTACTTTTGAACTGTTCTTCTACTTGCTAAGGACTTCTTGTCTGCATTGATTTATATAGTTTTAATGTATGAAAGCTAAATAGAGAGTTCCATTGGTCTGTAAGCTTCTCTACTGGACGGTAAGGTCCTCCAGGGCAGGACAAAGTCTGGTCATCTTTGTACCCCCTTTGCTTATTGTAGGTCCTGGATGGTAAGTGCTGAAGAACCCTTTCTTGTGCTAAACTGAAACACTGTAGTTCTGATCCATTTTGAAATATGTTAGCATAGCACTTGGCAATGAGGAACTTACCTTATTATAGCTGTCTTTCTTGGCTACTGAGATTAATCTGGTTTAAATCTAGATTAAGTGATTAATGTTTTCAGGAATAAAGAAATTATTTTATATCCTTGTAGTAGAGACTAGCTTGGACATCAAAGCCATTTCCTCTTCTTGGGATCACAGCTAGGGTGTATTTCCCAAGATCCTTTGTAGTGAGAGGCGGCCCAAGTTCTAGGCAATGAAAGGTGAATGGAAGAGAGTGTACCGCTTTCAGGGCTGGCCCACAAACACTTCCCATGTATAACTTCCCATGCTCTTTCCCCATTTGTTGGATGAGTGTGAAGGACGCTGATGCCCAGGAGGAGGTAGAGATCCAAGATGAAAGTAGCCTGGGTCCTTGAGTGACCATGTGAAGGGCCACTCATTCAGGAACACCCATTTTAGACTTCATATGAGCAAGAAATGAACTTCTACTGTATTCAACCACTGAAATTGTGGGGTTTATCTGTTTTATCAGCTAACATCACCCTAACTTACACAATTCTTCTTAAACATATTTGAACAGCTTTGTCCTTTGTATATGTAGATGATGGTAGTCTTCCGACAACCATTCTCTGACACCAAGTGGGTGTTCTACAATTCAATTCAATTCTGACACTATGTGGGTTTAGCCCAGGTCCCACAGGTTAACGGACTAAGTCCCACAAGGCTTCTCCCACTTCAGATACCAGCCACAAGTCCTGGATGTTCCCAAGCCACTCACACTTCTTCCTGGCTGGCTAAAAATTTGGGGGTTCTCGTGACCACTCCTCCCTTTAAATTCAATAATTCAGTGGAATGACTCACAGAACTCACTGAAAGTGCTCTACTTATAATTACAGTTTTGTTATAGAGGATACAACTCAGAATAGCCAAATAGAAGAGACGAATAGGACAAGGTCTGGGGTGCGGGTGGCACAGAGCTTCTATGCCCTCTTCTTGAGGAATCAGGGCTCGCCACCTTCCAAGAGCATTGATGGAATGCTCTACTGAGCCTTAGAGTTTTTATCGAGATGTTGCTATGTAGCATGGTGGATTAAATCGTTGGCCACATGATTGAACCCAATCTCTAGTCCCCCTCCCCTCTCTGGAGGTGTGGGGGGGTGAAGCTGAGAGTTCCAACCCTCTAATCATGTATTTGGTCTTTCTGGCGGCCAGCCCCTATCTGAAGCTATCTAGGGGACCCACCATGAGTCACCCATTAGCATAAACTCAAGTATGAATGAAAGGGGCTCCATTAGGTAAGACACTCCTATCAGTAAATTCCTAGGATTTTTGAAGCTCTGTACCAGGAATGGAGGACGAAGACCAGATATACTCTTTATTATATTACAATGGTAAATGACACAGGCCATATTTCTGAGTATAAAAAATTTATTGTTTGAGCTTATTGACTAAAGAAAGTCTCTGGACTAGACTTTTCCTCCCCAAGCACTAAAATTTTCTCCTGCATCCTGGATCTTAGTTTCTCATCTCGATTACAGTCCTAACATGCACGTGCTTTCAAGTTAAGTTAGAAGGAAAGTTCACACTCATGTTTGACTGACCAATAGCCTGTGTCACTATTTTAACTTCACTATCGCTTCATATCATTCTTTGTCTAGAATTTCACTATGTTGATAATTTATTTTTTGAAATAGCACTTATTGCTGTTTCAGATTTTAAAATGCATACATGCTAATAAAAACATTATACTGAGAGATAATTACTATTAACATAGTGTATTTGTTTACAGTCTTTTTGTATGCATATATTTGCAGATAAATTTTTTCTGTTTACACAATTCAAATTATATTGCATATTGGGTTTGGTAATGCATTTTTCACTTGCCTTTATATCATAAGCATTTTTCATGTCATTCAATATTCTTTGAAAACATCATTTTTATGGCAATAAAGAGTCCACATATATACTATATCTATAGATATATCATAATTTATTTAGACATTCCCCAGTGGTCTGAATATTTGGTTCTTGCATTTTCAGTGTTATAAATAGTATTACGGTGACCATAATGTTACATAAATCATTGTATATATTTTTATTTCTTTAGGATAGATTTATAGATGCCCCCATTCCTTTTAAATGCAAAAATTTAATATATTTTGGGTTATTTGCATTTTCGACAAGATGTGCATCTTCATGAAGAATAATTTGGCACCAAATAGTAAGAATGAAAATGCTGTTTGTATCTTTTGACCTGGCTATCTCCCCATTGGGAATAAATCCCAGTGCAATTAAAAAAAAGAGAAATTTGTCCAAAGATGTTTATAGCACTGTTTATTTAATAACGAATCATAGAAAACTACCCAAATATTTCAAACTAGACATATGAACACATGAGCATGATACATAGATGGAAAAAATGATGTGAATATGTTGCTACTTTGAAACATGTATACAAAATAATGTTAAGCCAAAAAAGGACAAAGAATAGGATGTATATACTGGTTACAACTAAGTAAAAAAATATATTCCTGTATATTGATAAAAATTGGGAGGGAATTTAGAACAATATCAATATTGGTAATTTAAGCTTATGGGAGCCTTTTCGGTAAGCTTGTTTAAATGTTGTGCTAGTTTGACTTTTAAACTCACTCCCTCAAGTTACCTCAGGAAAAGGAGATCCATCTACTAGATGGAGACCCGTTTACTAGGTGGTGATCCATGTACAAAGGAGATCCATGTACTAGATCCATGTTCTGAGATCCGTGTACTAGAAATAAAGAGTGAAAAGACATCAGCAATTGGGGGCCTGCCCAGTGGCGCAAGCGGTTAAGTGCGCACGCTCCACTGCGGCGGCCTGGGGTTCGCTGGTTCGGATCCTGGGCACGCACCCACGCACCACTTGGCAAGCCATGCTGTGGCGGTGTCCAATATAAAGTGAAGGAAGATGGGCGTGGATGTTAGCCCAGGGCCAGTCTTCCTCAGCAAAAAGAGGAGGATTGGCAGATGTTAGCTCAGGGCCGATCTTCCTCACACACACACAGAAAAAGACATCAGCAATTGATGTGGTTCTAGGAATGAGTCTCTCTTTCTCTCTCAGTTCTTTCCTCTTTGTGCATAATCTTTGCTTCACACAAGGATCTGCCCTGCCTTGGCTCTGACCTGCTCTTGCCCTCCTTTTGACTTCTGCTTCCCATGATGCTGTCAGACACTCAGGGCTCTCCAAGTCACTTTATGGAGCCAGACATTCTGAATTTCTTAGGGAATTTTAGCTTGAAGGCTGGGGGTCTTGAGTGTACTGACTAGTCTGGGGCCCTCTGCCTAGTCCTGCCCAACTGACTATACCTATAAACGGTATTGTACATGGCCACTTTGGCTCAGCTCTTCTGTGGAGCTGCAGGCCATGTGGTTTTCCCAGAAGTTAGGGCAGACCCATTGGAGTTTAGCCTGTGAAAGTGTGTGTGTGTGTGTGTTTTAAGTAAACGAATCTGTAGGTGCTTGAAGTTCAGATAATATAAGGAAGGTATTTAGGATGAGACATTCCCATGGGCCATTGAATTGTTCACTTGATTCCTATTCTGCCATAAATGAGCGAAAAATCAATTCTCTAAATTCTATAGGCTTTTAATGACTGAGGCGCACTACCTCATCAGGCCCTCCTTGGGACAAGATGTTAAGGTGGGTGATGGTAAGAAAGACATGGGACAGAGTAAGGTAGTAAAGTTAAGAGGGTAGCTTCCAGCTGTTCTCTGTGCAAAAAAACTAGCTTCCTTGCCAGTGAAATCGATGATTTATGGCTTGTGAGCCTCATGCCATAACTGAACTAAGTGGCCCTGAGCATGTTCCTACACCTTTAAAAATTCTCAAGAGTGGGGAAAAGGTCTGTGTTTCCATTTTATGGCTTGACCATCTTGTGGCTTCAAATTTGCCCTGGTGTCAAGTGGCTGGTAGATAGTGGAAAAAGAAAGCATGGAGGATCATGCACACTTAACCACTTTGATCTGGAAGCGATGAGCATCAGTTACGCTTACATTCCATTGGAAAGAATCAATCACACAGTTCCATCTAGAGGTAGGATGAGGGGGTACCAGTTAATGTAGTCTGTCTGATAGCCACTCTCAAGCACCAACTCTACCCCAAAAAAGGTATGGATAGTTTTTATTGGTCAGCTATCTGTCTCTATTATACTCTCCTAACTTGTTTTCTGTTCTCCTCTACCTTCTTAATTAAATTTGCTCGTGCATTGATAATGAATTAAATAACTCTAATCATATTAGTTAATTGCCCCAAAACAAAACAAAACAAAAAACCCCAACCATCTATGGGTCCCCATTGTCTGTCAAATTAAGTACCAGCTCCTCATCTTGGTACTCAAGCTTCCAAAGAACACAATCCCGTCCTACTTTTTTGGCCTCATCCTCCAATACTTCCTCACCTTTTTGAAATATTTCAGCCAAAATGAGCCACTTGCTGTTCTTAAAACACAGTGTCTTTGTTTCATCCTATGTTCCCATGTGGTGCTTTATCCACCTCACCATTCTGCCTATCATGGGTGGTATACATTTTAAATAAATCCAGCATATTTTTCTTATTTTATGCCTTTCTGAGTCCACTAGTAAGGGCAGCCACTGATTTCTAAACTGTCAGTGTCAAAAATCATGTCCCTGTTGAACATTACCGCACTTGGCAGCAGCAGGAGGTTCAGCCTGCCAGCCTTAGGAACCAGGTCTTTCATTGACATGTTACAATTAACACCCATGGAGACAGCAGCTTACGCATATTCCACTGTGCGTAACTACTAGTTCAGTGTTGCCATGAAGTCATTTCCCAGAGTATAGTGCCTACCAGAAAAAAGTCAGAATTTTACCTTCTTTATAAAGCAAAATTTAGGGCATTTCCTGATGAATACAAAGATTCGTGAGAATAAGAGAACAAACAAACAAACAAATTCAAAGCAAGAGGCCCTATACAGAATGCAAATGATAATAAGGAGAGCAATGAACTAAAGAAGCAGAACATTAGATGAGGACTTCTGAAAAGATCTCTCTAAACTTATTAACCTAAGAGTCCCAGTGCCAGAAAGGTAATCTAGCTGCTGACAGTTGGTTACCCTCATGCCTAGTAACCCAACCTATCAGGTTTTCCCTGAGGTTTCTGGTTTTGAATATTCTGTAGCATTGCCTCCAGGCATACAACAAAACTCATCCGTCTATGCAGGCCATCTTTGCTGTAGTCACCATTTCCTTCCGCTGAAATGACCTCTCTACTCCTCTCTGAGTATCTCAGTTTTTCTCCTTCTGAAGACATAGACATTACCTCTGCTAGCTGTCTTTTCAACATTCACTCTGAATCCATTCTGACTTGGCAGGCTCTCAGGACCTACTCGTTTTCACAATAGGTAAGATCCCTAGAGCCTTTCCTAATATTCAGTTGTTAGGTTGAAATGAATGTTTAAAGTGAACATGTGAAAAAGTTGCATTCTTAGTCTTCAAGATATGAAGAACCAGGGGCCGGCCTGGTGGTGTAAGAGGTTAAGCATGTGAGCTCCGCTGCGGCGGCCCGGGGTTCACTGGTTCGGATCCCGGCCGCGCACTGACGCACCGCTTGGCAAGCCATGCTGTGGCGGCGTCCCATATAAAAAGTGGAGGAAGATGGACACAGATGTTAGCCCAGGGCCAGTCTTCCTCAGCAAAAAAAGAGGAGGATTGGCAGATGTTAGCACAGGGCTGATCTTCCTCACACACACACAAAAAGATATGAAGAACCAGAATTGATATCTAGCCTCTCTAAGATAAATTATTAAGTGAAAAAATTCTTTGACAGTGTCCCTCCCCCATCCGTTCTTTCAACCATCCATCCATCCGTTCATCCATCTAATATTTATTGTGTGCTTACTCTGTGTAACCATTGTACTAGATGCTCCTGCTAAAGTCCTTCAATAAAAGAAACAGGAAGTTTCCCACTCAGCATTTACTCTAACCAGGTCCTTTTCCAAACTCCGGGATATTTTTTGAGCCATTCTGTTTTGTTTTTAGGTCTGAAGCTTGTATTAATGGATACTCGAGAAGGGAAAGAATAAAGGGGTTAGAGAGAAATTGCTAGCTAAAAGCCTGGGATAAAAGCAAAGAGTTTAGTTCCTACTCGTGTATTCCAAAATTGTTTGTTGAGTTCCTACTGTGAGTAAAACAATATGGTAGACTTTTGAGTGATATGATGAATGAAACAGGATTTTTATGCTTATTGAGCTTATTTTCTTTAAGATAGTAAAAGATGGACATCGGTAATCAACTCAAGGTAGCCTTTAATGACCACAGAAGGATCAGTACAAGGGGTTTGGGTATTTAGAGATAAGAAAGATCACCTCTGATTGGAACAAATCAGGAAGGTATCCTTGGAGGAAGAATCTTTTGAGCTTAAGATTTGGAGAATAAGTAGGACTTCAAGAGAGAAAGAGAAAATATTCCAGGCAAAAGGAACAGCTTGAACAAATGTGTGGAGGAGGGGAAGTAAAAAAGCATATTAGGGAGTATTTAAAGGCAGATTTTGGAAAACTGTTGTGTTGGCTTTTCTTCTGTATTGTTCTCAATTTTATCCCCACTTTGATTTTTGCTCTTTTTCCTGCTCTGTGCCTAGGGAGGCTGACCCCTGGGATTTCCTGTTCAAGGCTCCAGTGGGAGGCACCAGCAGGAGATTGGCAGGAAGGAATAGAGAGTTCAGGGCATTTCTCCCCCACTCCTTCCTTGCTTTGGTGCGATATCTGCACACCTCCTCAATCTCAGCTCTGGCAGACAGCAATTCTTCCAGGGCGCCAGCTCTCAGCAGGTTCTAGTAATACTATACCTTCCCTTTGTCCCTTCAGCCTTAGGGCTGCTAACAGCTTCCAGGTGTTGCCAGTCTCTGTCTCAACATCCATTGTTAGTTCCCTTGACATTAACCACATGTCTGTAAATACATAGCCACTTCATTAAGTGTCTTCATTTGAATCGTCTGGATGAATTCTGCTTCCTGCTGAGACTCTGATATAACCATGAATGCCAAGCTCAGATTTGATACATCACCCTATCCTCGGCATTTTAAATCCTGAGTACATCCTGACACTGATATTCCTATTAATGGAGTTTCCACTCTCAAAGTCAACCTAGAGTCTTCCTGGACTCTCCTTTTCCATCATCTTTCACCTTGAATGATTTGTTGAGTCTTGCAGATTCACCTTCATGATGCCTCTTGCATTTTTCTTCTTTTCACTTCCACAACCACTGCCTTAGTTCAGGTGTTCATTTCCTCTCATCTGTGACAATGCAAATCTTCCTAACTTCTTTGCTTCCAGTTCCTTCTCTCCAAACATCCCATGCACTTACAGCTTTGCCTGTGCTACTTCCATGATCAAAAATCTTCAATATCCTTAAAAACAAGCAAAATGCCCCAAATCTATTAGACAATGCAGAGGGAATGAAGTATAAAGTTCTGTTTTACATTCAAAGCCCCCTGTTATATGGGGCCTTCCAACTTTTTCCAGCTCATCTCTCAGTATTTTCCTTCTATCTAATTGTCCTAAGTAGACTCTTTGCAGTTTCTTGAAATGCCCCTCCACCAATGTGCTCCCATCCCAGGATCTTTCCTAATGTGGTTCCCTTTCCCTTAACGCCCTTTTATTCAACCCTACCTGTCAAAATCCTATTTGTCCTCAAAGATCTTGTACAAATGATGGATGTCTTAGTCCATTTGGGCTGCTACAACAAAAATACCACAGACTGGGTGACTTATAAACAACAAGAATTTATTTCTCACAATTCTGGAGGCTGGGAAGTCCTAGATCAAGGTGCTGGAAGACTCATTGTCTGGTGAGAGCCTGCTTTCTGGTTCATAGATGGCCATCTTTTTGCTGTACCCTGACATGGCATAAGGGAAAAGGATCTCTCTGGGGTCCCTTTTATAAGGGCATTCATGAGATTTATAAGGGCATTCATGAGATTTATAATCTCATTCATGACGGCTCCACCCTCATGACCTAATCACCTCCAAAAGTCCTACCTTCTACTACCATCACCTTGAGGGTTAGGATTTCAATATATGAATTTTGGGGAAACACAAACATTCCATTTATACAAATGGAGTTCTTCAAGTTTGTTTTGAAAATTTACACCAAATCCATTTATTTCTCTCTTTGAACACCGATAGTGTTTTATATGTATGTGTGTGTGTATACTTCTCTCAAGGTAGTTGTTAAATACAAAAATAACTTTAACTTAAAGACAATCCATTTTTTCCTCCAATTAAAAGCTATCTTTTCCAATTATTGAATCTTAGAGAACACCTAGAATAGTGTTATGCACAATTAGGTTTGCAATAAATGTTTCTTGGCTTGAATAGGCAATGTTCAGTTATTTAAGGTCTGTAAGGAGAGAATCATATAGCCAGGGAAGAAGGGAAAAATGATAAAGGCTAACTAGGAAGCTATTGTTAAAATTGAGAGATAAAAAACATTTGGGTCTCAAGCAGGGTGGTGGCAGTGGGAATGGGAAGGAGATGATGGATGTGAACATTCATGCAAAGCACGGATTATAGGAGAAGAAGAAGAAAGGAATAGAAATAACACCAAGGCCTAGAGCCTGGGTGACTGGGGGAATGGTAGTATCATGAATAAAAATAAAGAACTCAGAGGAGGGAGTAGTTTAGACAAAGGGAGAGGGACAAGTAGGAGATAATGAGTTCAGTGTAGAGGTGTGGGTGGAACCAGGTGGAAGGGCACAATGGTGGCTGGAAATGTGGCATTGCAGCCTTAGAGGGCCACCAGCTTGGAGGGGATGGCTGGCACTGAAAATATGGAATAGATTTCCCAAAAAGAAACCTTGCAGAGCCAAGGAAGAGGGTTGGGAAGTAGACCCTAGTGAATGCCCATATGTACAGAGAATTGTCACAGGAGACTCTTTTTTTTTTGTAACAAGATTTGCTAATGTAGAACTCTAGCATGTAGCTATCTGTTTCATTGTAGCTGTTGAGGTGATTTCTCTGGTTGTGAGTTTTCTCTCCTTCACCTAGACCTTAAACTAGACGGCAAGAAGCTATTTCCAAAGCCTTCCGATCTTGCCTTGCAGAAAGCACCAGATAAAGTGGTTATTTTTTAACCAGAAAGCAAGACAAAATGTACAAATACTAGAGATAATGAACTGAATTCTTCTGCATATCAGAGCTAAGTGTACTTTGCGCTTGGAGTGCAAAGCAGGGAAAATACATAACTGAGAGGAGAAATACATAACTTTGATGAGAGAGAGAAAAAAATAATCCTTGGGAATTCTATGTTAAGGTGGAGCCAGCCCAGAAACTCTCAGCCTTTTTGAGGAACTTGAGAAAGCCTCTTAAAAGGACTCAAGAAACATTTATTAAGCATCTATGATGCTCCAGGCCCTGTGATCAGTTTTTTCACATTTAATTTCTCCCCCAACCCTGTGAAATAGGTATTCTCTTCATTTTCAGAAGAGTGTATCCTGGGCATTTTTCAGATCGTGAACCCTGAATTACCTCTGTTGGCACCACTGCCAGGGGCACTGGATGCTGCTCTCACTGCTCCCACCAAATGGTAGATTCCACTGTTCCAGAGTCCTCAAATTGCTGACTCAGTCCTAGGAGTGATCTCTGATTGGCTGACATGGTCATGTACCTGCCCTAGCTGCCAGGGCTGGGCTTTGTGGCTTTTGCAGTTGCTTCCTCCAAGGTTCACACAGTGGGACCCCTCGCTCCCTGATGAATGTGAAGGAGGATCAGATGCTGAGAAGCCTCCAAACCATCAATAAAAATCTACTACAATTAGGAAAGTGGAGTTTCTATGTCTAAGGATGCTGGTAAGCAAGGAGTTGAACTCAAACCTGAGGCTTCCGAGTCTGTGATTAATCTTTCCATTGTACTACAGTTGTTTTGCTGTAACTCTTTGAAAGAGAACAGAAAATGTGTTTCTCTCCTTTTTCCCAAACTCCCCACAATTGACAAAACTTTTTTGCTGGATACTTTTTATGTACCAGACACTGTACTAAGTGCTTTACATATATTGTTTAATCTTTATAAAAACCTTTGGGGATAGATATTACTGGGAGGAATTAGTCTTCCTGTTTTACAGATCAAGAAAACTGAGGTTTAGAGAGGTTTTGTGAATTGGTCCAAGATTGTCTGTAAAGAAGGGGCTCTGTCTATCCGATTACAAAGTTAGAGGTCTTCTTACAACACCATAGTGCCATCAGAGGCTGGAGCTGGGTAAGGGTTTGGGCCTTATTTATCTTTGCTTTTTCTCCTACTTCCAGCTCCTAATTCAGTGACTGGCACGTAGCAAGTTCTCCGTCAATGTCTGTTGAATGAATGAGCAGCTATGTGAGCTAAGTGGAGTGGGTAGGGAAGAAAACTTTGAAGAATGATAGTGCGGATTAACAAGGATGAGTTCGGGGATGGAGGTGAGAGGAAATCATGCAATGAGGTAGAATTGTCCCTCGCTAGATTAAAAAAGGAAGACAAATAGGTTAAGAGTTAAGACACATTTATCTCTTTGAGATCTTGATTTCAATTCCTTTGGATATATACCACGAAGTGAGACTGCTGGATCATATGGTAGTTCTATTTTCAGTTTTTTGAGGAGAAACTTTTGGAGGTAATGGATAGGTTTATGGAATAGATTGTGGTGATGGTTTCATGGGTGTATACTTATCTCCAAACTCATCAAGTTGTTTACATTAATTATGTATAGCTTTTTGTATGTCAAAAAATTAAATAAAAAGTAAAAAAAAAAAAAGTTAAGACACATATAGAAAGCTTACACTGTGGAGGTTCCACCCAGGATTATCCAAGCCCAGCTCCCTTGCCTTAGATCTGGACATCTCTGAGGTGTCCCTCACATTCTGAAGTTTTCCTGCAGGGTCATAATGCAGCTACTCTCTGAGAGACTTGCCTGAAATCACCTCCTTGCTTGGCTTCCTCCACATTCTGTCCTGCTTCTCCCACCCCCTTCCTGGCCTTACTGGAGAGCAAGTTCTTATTAAATCACTTGCACACAAATCCTCAACTCAGGGATCTGCTTTTGAGAAACCCAACCTAAGCCTGAGGGTCATTGTAGAACAGTATGCCTGGCACTGGTGGACACTCAATAAACACATATTGAATGAATGAATGAATGAATTCTAGAGCTGTCCCTCTCCCTCATGCCAGATATCCGTATGGCCATCAAGTCTTAAAGATTCTCGCTTCTATATATCCTTTATCTCTTTCTCCTCCTTCCTTTGCCACTGCCTTTGATTAGACCTGCCTTACTCCTCACCTGCATGATAGCCAGAGCCTTTTAGTGATTTTCCAGTTCCCTTTAGTGTACCCTCTTTATTGCTGCCACTAATTCTGCAATAATTCTGAAGTTCAGATCATCCGTCACTCCTTGTCTTAAACTCCTTCAGTAATTTCTCCTAACTTTCAAGGTCCAAAATTCCTTGTTGATTTGGCACTTGCTTGCCTCTCTACCTCACCTCGCCCTTCTCTGCTACTCCAGCCATGCCCTTTGTTCCAGGCACACTGAACTACTTGTAGTTTCTGGAACACGCCGGCCTTAGTCTTAGACTGTTGCATTTGTAGTTGCCCATATATTGTTTCTTTGTTTTCTTGAAACGCCCTCCTTCAGGTTTATCGTCTGGCTAGCTCCTACTTCCTCCAAAGTGCAAATCAAATGTCACCTCCTTTTCTGACCAGGCCCAGGCTAATTTAGCAGCCTCAGTGGGACTTCCTCCATGCTTCAATGCCCGCCTCTCTTATGGCACCCAGCATGCTGGTCAGCAAGCTTGACCTAGAGCAGGGAACACGTGCCATTGACTTTGACTAGCACAGTTCCTAGCACCCAGTGGGAAAAGTTCTAGGCAAAATATTGAACCATGTGGGCACACTGTGGAGTGGGGGTAGGTATGTTGCCCAGGCAGACACACTGGTTCAGTCATAAATTCTGTAGCATCTCTGATCTCAAGTGTGTGTTGTTGCACCTCTACTGCCTAGGTCTATTCTGGGATATACATCTATGAGATAAGGATACTATTATTTTTAACATGTGTCTCAGATATTTTGAGATCCAACTTCAAATACAAGTATTTTTATTGTAGTAAAATATGCGTAATATAAAATCTAGCATTTTAAGTGTACAATTAAGTGGCATTAAGTACATTGACAATGTGTACGACTATCACCATTATCCATTTCCAGAACTTTTTCATTATTTCAAACTGAAACTCTGTATCCATTAAACAATAAGTCCCCATTCTCCCTCCCCCCAGCCTCTGGTAACCTCTATTTTAATTTCTGTCTCTACAAATTTGTCTATCCTATTATATAAGTGGAATCATACAATATTTGTCTTTTTGTGCCTGGCTTATTTCACATAGCATAATGTCTTTAAGGTTCATCCACGTTGTAGTATGCGTCAGAGTTTCATTCCTTTTTAAGGTCAAATAATATTCCATTGTATGTATAGACCACATTTTGTTTATCTATTTATCTGTTGATGGACATTTGAGTTGTTTCCACCTTTTGGCTATTGTGAATAATGCTCCTATGAACATTGATGTGCATGTATCTGTTTAAGTTTCTATTTTCAGTTCTTTTGGATATATATCTAGGATTGGAATTACTGAATCATTTGGTAATTCTGTTTAACTTTTTGAGAAACCACCAAAATGTTTTCCATAGCGGCTGGACCATTTTATTTTTCCACCAACAGTAAACAAGTGTTCCAATTTCTCCATATCCTTGCCAACACTTGTTATTTTCTATTTTTGTTTGCTTGTTTTTTTGATAATAGCCATCCTAATGGGTGTGAAGTGGTATCTCATTGTGGTTTTGATTTGCATTTTCCTAATTATTAATGCTGTTGAGCGTCTTTCACGTGCTCATTGGCCATTTGTATATCTTCTTTGGAGAAATGTCTATTCAAGTCCTTTGCCCTTTTTGAACTGGATGTGTTTTTGATTGTTGTTATTGAGTTGTAGGAGTTCTTTGTATATTTTGGATATTAATCCCTTTTCAGATATATGATTTGCAAATATTTTCTCCCATTCTGTGGGTTGTCTTTTCACTTTCTTGGTAATGCCCTCTGATGCATGTAAGTTTTTAATTTTAATGAAGTCCAATTTATATTTTCTTTTGTTGCCTTTGTTTTTGGTGGCATAGCTAAGAAATTATTGCCGAATCCAATGTCATGAAGCTTTTCTTCTAAGAGTTTTATGATTTTAGCTCTTATGTTTTAGGCCTTTGATCCATTTTGAGTTAATCTTTGTATGTGGTGTAAGGTAATGGTTCAACTTCATTCTTTTCCATGTGGATATCCAGTTTTCCCAACATGATTTGTTGAAAAGACTGTCCTTTGCCCATTGAATGGTCTTGGCATTCATGTTAAAAATCAAATGATCAATACTGACAAACTGATTCTAAACTTTATATGGAGAGGCAAAAGACCCAGAATAGCCAACACAATATGGAATGAGAAGAACAAAGTTGGAGGATTGACCCTATCCGACTTTAAGACTTACTACAAAGCTACAGAAATGAAGACAGTGTGATAGTGGCAAAAGAATAAACAAATAAATCAATGGAACAGAATAGAGAGCCCAGACAGGCCCACATAATATATTCAACTTATCTTTGACAAAAGAGCAAAGGTAATACTATAGAGAAAAGATGGTCTTTTCAACAAATGGTGCTGGAACAACTGAACATTCACATGCAAAAAAAAATTAATCTGGACACAGACTTTACACCCTTCACAAAAATTAACTCAAAATGGATCATAGACCTAAATGTAAAACACAAAACTCTAAAACTCCTAAAAGATAACATAGGAGAAACTAGATGACTTTAGGTGTGGTGATGACTTAGATATAACACTAAAGAAAGAAATAATTGATAAGCTGGACTACATTAAAATAAAAAAAATTATTTTCTGCAAAAGACACCATCAAGAGAATGAAAAGCCACAGGCTGGGAGAAAATATTTGTAAAAGACAGGTCTGAAAAAGGACTGTTATTCAAAATATACAAAGAACTCTTAAAACTCAAAAATAAGGGGCCAGCCCCGTGGCTTAGCAGTTAAGTGCACGTGCTCCGCTACCGGCGGCCCGGGTTCAGATCCTGGGCGTGCACCGACGCACCGCTTCTCCGGCCATGCTGAGGCTGCATCCCACGTACAGCAACTAGAAGGATGTGCAACTATGGCATACAACTACCTACTGGGGCTTGGGGAAAAAAAACGGAGGAGGATTGGCAATAGATGTTAGCTCTGAGCCGGTTTTCCTCAGCAAAAAGAGGAGGATTAGCATGGATGTTAGCTCAGGGCTGATCTTCCTCACACACACACACACACACACAAAAACCAAAAACCTCAACAATAAGAAAATGACCTGATTAAAAAATGAGCAAAAGACCTGAATGGACACTTCACCAAAAAAGATATACAGGTGGCAAGTAAGCATAAGAAAAGATGCTCCACATCGTATGTCATGAGGGAGATGCAAATTAAAAGAACACTGAGATTCCACTGCACATGTATTAGAATAGCCAAAATCCAGGACATTGACAGCACTAAATGCTGGTGAGGGTATAGATCAAAAGAAACTCTCATTCATTGCTAGTGGGAATGCAAAATTGTATAACCATGGAAGACAGTTTGGCAGTTTCTCACAAAAGTAGACATACTCTTGGCATATGGTCCAGCAATCACACTCCTTGGTATTTACTCAAATAAGCGAGAACTTATGTCCACACAAAAACCTGCACACAGATGTTTATAGCAGCTTATTCATAATTGCCAAAACTTAGAAGCAACCAAGGTGTCTTCAGTAGATGAATGGATAAGTAAACTATGGTACCTCCTAAAATCATACGAGCTATCAAGCCATGAATGGACATGGAGAAAACTTAAATTCATATTATTAAGTAAAAGAAGCCAATTTGAAAAGTTTACATACTGTATGATTCCAACTATATGACATTTTAGAAAACGCAGAACTATGGAGACAGTAAAAAGATCAATGGTTGCCAGGGATTAGGAGGTAAGGATGAATAGGCAGAGCACAGAGGATTTTTATGGCAGTGAAACTAGTCTGCATGATACTATAATGGTGGGTGCATGTCATTATAAATTTGTCCAAACCCATGGAATGTACAGTACCAAGAGTGAACCCTAATGTGAACTATGGACTCTGGATGATAATTATGTGTTAATGTAGGTTCATCAATTTTAACAAATGTACCACTCTGCTTGGGATTCTTGATATTGGAGGAGGCTATGCATGTGTGGGAGTATATGGAACTCTCTGTAATTTCTGCTCAATTTTGCTATGAACCTAAAGCTGCTCTTAAGAAATAAAGTCTATTTAAAAAATCAATGGACCATATATATTCGAATTTACATCTGGGATCTTGATTCTATTCAATTGTTCTATATATCTATCCCTATGCCAGTACCACACTGTTTTGATTACTGTCGCTTTGTAGTAAATTTTGAAATCAGGTAGTGTAAGTTCTCCAACTTTGTTCTTTTTCAAGATTGTTTGGTTATTCAAGATGCCTTAAGATTCCATATGAATTTTAGGATGGTTTTTCTATTTTTAAAAAAATATCTTTTTAAATACAACATTTACAGCTATAAATTTTCTTTTAAAAATCGTTTTAGCTGAATCCCATGACTTTTGGTATGTTGTGTCTTAATTTATGCTCATCACAAAATATTTTTAAATTCCTTCTTTGACCTGTTGATTATTGAGCAGTGTGTCGTTAATTCCCATGTATTTGTGAGTTTCCAAAATTTATTTCTGTTATTAATTTCTAATTTTATTCCATTGTGGTTAGGGAACATACTTTATATTATTTCTATTCTTGTAAATTTATTGAGGTTTGTTTTGTGGCTCTGCATATGGCCTATCCTTGAGAATATTCCCTATGCACTTGAGAAGATTGTGTATCTTGCTCTTGTTGGGTGGAGTATTCTATAGAGATGTCTGTTAGATCTATTTGGTTTATAGTTTTGTTCAAGTCTTCTATGTGCTTGTTGATCTTCTGCTTAGTTGTTATATCCATTATTGAAAGTGAGGTATTGCGGTCTCTTTCTGTTATTGTTGAATTGTCTATTTTTCCCTTCATTTCTGTCAGTTTTTGCTTCATGTATTTTGGTGCTCTTTTGTTAGGTGCATGTATGTTTACAATTGTTATATCTTCCTGATGGATTGACCCTTTTATCATTATAAAGTACCTGCCTTTATCTCTAGTAACATTTTTTTTGTGTGTTAAAGACACACGTGGGTGCCCCGACATATACAAAGTCTCTGTTATTTGGCAGCAATAAACCTCGTCCCAAATGAAGGACAATTGTATTCGTGTCAGTACTTAATTCTCTGTACTAATTTACCTTACAAAAAACACTGCAGAACTGAAATCCACATATAACCCCCCAAATCAAATTTAAGTATTAACTCCCCCTGGCCCCTTCAGTAAATCTTCTTGAGTCCACAAACTTCGGTAGACAAGAGACATTACTTTGCATTCTTTAATTTTTCTAAAATAAAATCAAATCTGACTTTATTCTTCATCCTGCCTGGGCTGTGGGGAATACTACCTTAGGTATGAACAGGTCCTTGTCTCTCTCTCCCTTTGGCTGTGTTGAAGCCTGTTATTTAGATCACATGATTATTGTTCCTCATTGTTTAAGCCTAGGCTTCTTCCGGGACAATTAACCACTAGGGATCTTTGTTGGGGCTTCTGGTGCCATGGTGTGTGTCTGTGTGTGGTTCCCCAGACTCCTAGAGGCTCCCTAGCCTCTTCCCATTGAGATCCTCCCCAAGTTAGGGGTCAAGGTTCCATCTGAGTCTCCAAGATGCCTTTCCCTCTCTGATTTAGCTGCTTCTACTCTTGGAACCCCCAACCCCAACACAAGGGGGAGCCTGTCCCTTTCTGTTCCTTTCTAGGGCCTAATTTAATCACCTCAATAATCTGAAGGTTTTAGGGAAAAAAAGCCAAAAAATGTACATTCCTCCTACCCTGCTTTCTGCCGTGTAACAGTACCTCCCTCTCTTGCCTACACAATCTCCCTATCCCCCAGATAAAGGAATACAAACGCCTATCTCCTTTCTTTGGGGAAGGGAAAAATACAGTGAAAAAAGTCAATAAGTTTATCAATAAATATCCCTTCTATGGTTACTATTAGCCTATAGGGACTGCTTTCTCCTCTCTACTTGCCTAGTCTCGAGTGGAGTCGCTTAGTGAGGTGGTTAAAGGAAGAGAGAAAGAAGTAGGGAAAAAGTTTATGGAACTAAGGTAATTTAACTTGCTAGATGGATGATGAGTTCCTGAATTAGTAACCGATAGCAAGCTATATGTGCAGTGATACCAAGTGTGAATAACATTTGGTAACATTTTAGATGTCCTTTCTTCCCTCTCCTCACAACTCTGGGGACCACACGTCACCCCGTGTCCCTTAAAGGGTTTGGTTTTTGCCTTAAAATACATGGTGTACTTTAAGAGTAATTGCCAGGCCAGCCCGATGGCGTAGCAGTAAAGTTCGTGTCTTCTGCTTTAGTGGCCTGGGGTTCGCTGGTTCGGATGCTGGGCACGGACCTACTCACTGCTCATCAAGCCATGCTGAGGCGGCATTCCACATAGAAGAGCTACAACTCTACAACTATGATACATGACTATGTACTAGGGCTTTGGGGAGATTTTCCAATTTTTTTTAATTGGAAAAAAAAAGAGTAATTTCCCTTAGGCCCTGTGACTCTTCAAAAGTCTTTCCCACCGGATGACTGACTCCTGCCATTCCACCATTAGAGCTACACATCTTTTAAGTGCAAATAGCCTAAGAGGGTTGTATTAATTTCCTAGAGCTGCTGTAACAAAGTACCACAAAATCAGTGGCTTCAGACAACAGAAGTTTGTTCTCTCACAGTTCTAGAGGCTAGAAATCTGAATTAAAGTGTCTGTAGGGCCACAGTCAAAGAGTCTGAGGGCTCTGCAGGAAACTCGGTTCCATGCCTTTCTCCTAGCTTCTGGTGGTTGCCTGCAATTCTTGGCATCCCTTGGCTTGCCCCTCCATCACTCTAATCTCTGCCTCCATAGTCACTGATCTTCTTCCCTGTCTGTCTCTGTCTCTCCAAATCGCTCTCTCCTTATAAGGACAACAGTTGTTGGATTTAGGGTTCACTCTAATCCCTTATGACCTCATCTTAACTTGATTACATCTGCAAAGACCTTATTTTCAAATAAGGTCACATTCACAGACACCAAAGGTTAGGACTTGGACATATCTTTTGGGGGGATGCAGTTGGACCCACAACAAGGGTTAGCACTAAATTATTTCCAGTTGCTTATAGATTAGTATGAAGGAAGCATTTTTAGCAGGTTTTCTTTGAGAAGGAATTTTCATAATCTCAGTGAAATGATGGTGGAAGAGGGGTAGAGAGAAGAGCCTGGGGGTGTGCTGCTCACTATACATTAATGCCAAGGGTGGGTCTGCCCTGGTCCTGTGATTTCTCTGCCACTTTGATCATGACAAGGAAGAGGAAGCTGAGAAGACAGAGGAGCTGCAACAGGACAAAGAAATAGGAATTAAACGACTTTGTTGGAATTCTAGATGAGTCTAGAAGGAAAGAAGTCTTGGTACAATGATCCACGATTTGAGTAAAATGCCTCTCTCTAATTTGAATAGCTTTGAGAGGTGATTGAAACTCACATTCATAAGTTTTCAAATTTTGCCTCTTCTTCATCTTTGGTTGTTTCATAATTGAACTACTAAAAGTTTGGCTTTTGGTTTCCTTTAATGGGATTTGTTTTATAATCCTAAGGAACCACTGGGGTTTTACTCCTTCTCAATTGCATCATCTTAATTATTTGAAGATTAGAAAAACTGTCAAAATAAAGTGTCAGAGACAAAAGTAATTCAGAGGCAAAATTAACAAAGGCTGTTTATTCATAAGCTTACAGCAAGGGAACCCTTGTGCAGGTCACTTTGGTTTCAGCAGGGGTTCAAAGATGTTAGAGAGGAGAGTCAACTTGATAGCGGGAAGTAAGGAAATACAGAGACAGTTTCTAATTGGCAAGTGTTCTATTAATGTGGGATTTTTGGAATCAGGGGAGACTTTCTAATTGTCTTTAGGTACACTTAGCAGTCCCTGGTTGGCTGCAAGGGGGCAAATGAGCAGTTTGGGGACATTTCAAAAGAGGAAGGATTATTTATTGTTGGGGCGGAGGGTTTTATGTGGCTGGCCATTTCCTGGAACAAGTGGGGGCTGATGGGGTGCTTTTTTGCAGTCTAATTGTTGTCGTGGTCCTTACAGGGGGAGGAGGAGCTGCCAAGGCAGACGGTTTCCCAAAAGTAGTGAGAGCTATAGATATTAAGTGAGAGCTTTAGAAAGATAAGATAGACTACTAAAGGCAGTTTGAAACAAAGCTGAATTTATTTGCTTGCCTGGCAACACTCGAATACCAGCCCAGCAAGACTGTCTTAGCAGAAATAAAGGTCTAGCTCTAGACAGAAAAAGGAGAGAGTACATCGAATGAAGCAAGATTCTGAGTTTAGGTCTCTGGTTGGCTCATGAAGCAGACGCTAAACCCTTCTATGCGAGTGGCCACTTTTAGGTTTTTCATTACTATGTGCTAGAAAACCTAGTTTCAAAAAAGTCAAAGATGGGATGTATTAAATTCCAGTGGGTCTAATTTCATTCAGTGGAATGCTCAGATGTACATGCAAGAAGCTCAACAAGCTTTTTTCTTTAACAAAGAAAACTTAGTATATCAACATTAAAGAAAATTGAAGCCAAGAAAGCATCCATCATCTTACAACCCTTCTCCCTCACATAATGTTTTGTTTTGGGGTATGGTTGTTAAGTTTTTGTTCAATGAACACATATTTAATAGTTATAAACATACTGTACATACTGTTTTGTTTTTGGCTTTCTGACTTGACGATATCCTAAAATACTTTTCCATGTTACTATGTAGTCTTTATTATTAGGATTTCAATGGCTATATAATATTCTCCCAAATGGATATAACATCATTATTTACTCATGTATCCCATTTTTGAACATTTGGTTGTTTCTAATTACCTGTTTTTATATATATATAGGGCAGCTGTCAACATCTTTTTGATTCAAGAATTTTTTTCTTCTCTTGAATTATTTTCTTAAGATTAATTCCCCCAAAGTGAGCATCAAAGGGAAGGAACATCTTCTGACTCTTAGTATAAGGGGACAAATTTCTTTTTAATTTCCAATTGGCATTCCCCTCACCCCTACTCACTCTAGAGCAATAGATGTATGCTAGTTTTACTCCAACTTTGCCAGCACACGTTGTTCTTCCATTAGAAAATCTTGCTAATTTAATAGTGCAAAATGATACCTTGAGACTACTTTAAATTGCATTTCTTTATTTGGGAGGATAAGCATTTTCAAATATCGTATTTCCTAATGTTAATTACCTCTTTATGTCCTTTGTTCATTTGGTGTATTAGATTTTGAAGAAAAATAACACACTGCCCTACCCTCAATCTATTCCAATCAAGGCTCAATGAAAAGGAATGCTCTTTTGTTCTTTACTTTCCGCATGGGGTGGCTGGTCACAGCAAAAGTAGTCTCTATTTTTAAAACCTTCCTCTTGTAGTTCAGCCCCTGTAATACAAATAAGAATTCTTCGACACACTCATCCTTGATGAAGAGACAGATTTCCGCTATCAAAAGAGCCTTCCAAGAATAATGCAAATGTCTTTAGCTTCTGATTTTTTTTTCTCAGCCAAATTAAATGGCAGATTTTAACATCTATGATCTATTTAGTCAAGATGTGTGCCTTCTAGCAATGCCTTATATAAAAGTGTTCCTCTTGAATGTTTTTGATTCGCTACCATTTGCAACCAATTAATCCCTTTGTACCATGGCCCTTTGTACCTTTCTACCCGGTACACTGTCCCTACCCTGATGTTTGAACCGTGGATCTACTTCTTGCTTTGGAAGGGATATATCAGTGATTAACTACAAGTACTTTTCACAAATATTTTCACTTTTCTGTAGACTTTTTGTTTAGTGGACATTGATTATTCAATATTTCCACTGTAAGAGGAATGAATGTGTGCAGAGTCTTGTACATTTCATCCAATTTTGTGATTTCATATAAATACCATTATTCTACCATTCCTAGGGCTTGCCCCAAAGTCAATACATAATTTTACCATGGGGCAAATTTTTCCGTAAATGGCTAGATAGTAAATATTTTAGGCTTTACTGGCGACATAAAACCTCAGTTGCATATTCTTCTTCTCCTTCTTCTTCTTCATTGTCGTTGTTGTCATCGTTGTCATTATCATTATTGTCTACAGTCCTTTAAAAATGTAAAAACCATTCTTAGGTCTAGGCCTCACAAAAACCGCTGTAGTCGTAATTTGGCATGTGACCTGTAGTTGACCATCCTTGATCTAGAAGAATTCAGAAAAAAATTAAGATTATTATTTTTTTCCTTGAGAGTGAAGTGATGCATGAATAGGATTAGGTAGCTAGTTTTTTTTCTTTTTCAACAATAACAAAAATGCATATTTATGGCAGTGAGAATGGGCCCCATCTGAATGATTAATATCGTTTATCTTAACACAGCTATTTTTGAGTAGTTGGTGGTATTCTCTCAAAAAAAGAAAACAAAGCTGTTAGACAATATTCAGAGCTTGGGTTTAATTTCTGCACTTCTGAGGGAAGGTCTTACCATGAGAACCAAAATGACTGCATTTCCTGAGGTTGCATTGGGACAATTAATGGTGACGATTGTAAGAATCTGTTTAGAATTGAATTAAAACATGGGCACTGAAAGGGCTTCACACCAATATATATTTTTTCTGCTTGGGTTTGTATCACCAGAGTGCTAATCAGTTGTGCTTTACATTGACCAAAAGGATTTATTGCGCAAATATGCAGATGAAGATCAATTGTGGCGCTGGAATTTTACCTTAAAATTTTTAATAGGTTACATAATGGAGCATCTCCACTAATTTTTATTTTATAATACTTTATTTGAATTTTTTAAAGTAACTTATTTATCCAGCAACTCCAATCTGTATAACACAGGCAGCAGGATCCTGAAAGTTGGCAAAAAAAAAAAAAAAAAAAAAAAACCTCCTTACGTAGTCTGTATTAGTCTGCTCCGTCTGCCGTAATAGAATACCACAGATTGGATGGCTTAAATAAAAGAAATTCATTTTCTCACAGTTCTGGAGACTGGAAGTTGAAGATCAAGGTGATTTCTGGTGAGGCATTTCTTCCTGGCTTGCAGATGGCCGCCTTCTCCCTGTGTCCTGACCTAGCCTTTTCTCTGTGTGGGTGTAGAGAGAGAGGGAGCTCTGATGTGTCTTCCTCTTCTTATAAGGTCACAGTCCTTTTGGATTAGGGCTCTACTCTTTGATCTCATTTAACCTTTATTACCTCCTTAAAGGCCCCATCTCCAAATGCAGTCACATTGGGGGTTAGGGCTTCAACATATGAACTTCAGTGGGGGATGCTGTTCAGTTCATAACACGGTCAAAATAGATATTACAAAGTTCGTTACTAACTCCCTTGGTCCCTCACTCAGAATCTGTTTTCCTCATTCTATAATCAATTCTAATAAATTTTTGTTTCATTTCTAAGACCACACAAAATTTGTAAGAACAAATTAGAATAAAGGAGGAGCTGCTATAGGGAGACATAATGGCTGACTGCAAACAAGACGGGACATTGGACAAGAGACTGCCTGGGATCAGGGGACAAGAGAAAAAATATGAAAAGAGGATTCAAGCATGAATTAGCACAGTAGTCTGGGGCCATGGAATGCAGAGACAAATGGCTCTACAGATTTTGGAAGAACCTGAAGGCATAACTCACTAGAGCTGCACAGTAATGAATGCGCGTAGTGACTAAGACAGTAAGAAAAGTGTCCTTGTTTAAGAAGAAGGAAAGAATATAGCACATTTTAGACAGGATAGTTTAGGACAAGCAAGTGTCATTGCTTAGAACGACAAACCCTCAAATCCCTGGAAAGGTCCTGGCCTATCTCTACAGTCTTTTCTTCCCAGGAAGCAGGGTTTAGGACCCACACTACCAGATAGTCTTGTGTCTCTGCTCTTCCCCTCTCTTCTCACGTCTTCCCAGAGGAATCTTGCTCTAGTGTGGGTCCTGAAATCTTTATTCCTTCATTTTCTTCCTCAAAGTTTTGTTCTGTATTCCAGAGGTTCTCTGTTCTTCTAGGTCCTATGGGATTAAGCTTTTGGAAACCAAAGCCAGGAAACTTGTAGACTTTCAGCTTTTAGTCCCTCTCCCTACCCCTTCTGCAGGTAAGAACTTAAAGTTGACTTTGAGCTTGAATGGGATGGGAAGGAGGGGACAAACCCAGAAAACCTAAGAACATAACACATTGTTTCCCAGGTTTTTCACAACAACCCTTTGAGGTAGACACTGTTATAATCCTCATTTTCCAGAGGAGGAAAATGAGACTCAGAGAGGTTAAGTTGTCCAAGGTCAAACATCTAGTAAGTGATGAGGTGGTAGAGCCAGTATTCAAACTTAGTTTTGTCTGCTCCTATGCCTATAGTCCCTTCTGTGCATCCTCAAAAGGAAGGGAGGGCTTTCCTAACCGATGTGATGAACTTCGTAGAAGTTAACTCTTCATTAATTTCTCTACTTAACAATCAATAGGCGCTCCTGCAATCCTAGTTTATGAGATCTCATATTTTCCAGCAGCAAACCTGGGCCATGAAAATTACTTTCCTGAGAAATGGGGCTTGGCAACTGGGGCCAATCACAGGAAAAATCAACATCAAAACACGCAGACCATGTAGCTCAAATGGTTGGCCTTGTTGGGAATTAAATAACATGGTAGGTACACCAAGAATACCTCCTAATTGTACGAGTCTAGGGGCAGTATTTTTTAAAAATTATTTTATTGAGGTCATATTGGTTTATAACATTGTGTAAATTTCAGGTGTACATTATTATATTTCAGTTTCTATGTAGACTGCATCGTGTTCACCACCAATAGTCTAGTTTTTATCCATCACCATATATAGGTACTAGGGGCAGTATTTAATTTAATTTTCTAAAGAAAATGATAAGCAGCCTGCATAATTAGAAATTAACTTTCATACATACCCTGAATTATGCAAACAGCATAACAGGAGGAAAACGTTAAGCAAAAATGTAAAAATCTCTTGTCAGCATTATTTTACTTAACCTGAGTTTTCATGGTTGACTTTTGCACAGACTGCGTTTTCTTTCCTTCCTGTGTCTATGGTGTTCTCCATGTGGAAGCTGTTGGTCTGGATCCCAGACTCAAGAGCTGGAAGCTTCACCCTGCTCAAAAGTTTAGGCTGGCTTCATTCAGCAGGCCGAAGCTTCATCAATGGCAACAATTTTCAGCCATATGTCGATAAATAAATGCTATAATAGGAAACAAATGCAGAAAGTGAGTCATAGCTTTCTGTCTCCTCCTTAGGAAAGTTGCATTAATCATACCATGAAGGAAAATTTCACCCCTTTCTCTTCACCTTTGTATAAATCCTTCTCAACCTGAGTTTCCAAGCTCAGTTCGAAGCAACAGGTAACTTAGATGGCGAGTTCCTAATGGAATTGGAAGTGACTATCACATGCAAAAACAGCATGAAACAGAGTACAAGCTGCCACACAGCTGGTTGGTGGATTCAGAGGCCACCCTTCCTCAGAGTCTGGATTTTGGAATGCTTTGTAGGGTGAAGTAATCATGCAAACAACCAGCTGTGGAAACTAAATAAGCCTTTTCATAGTTTCCACTTTTTCAGCTGTGGAAAAACATGCAAAATGAAGGTGAGTCTGGTCTGGAGGCCTATTGTTAATTAAAGCAGGGCCTTCAAAGATTGAAACCCATTATATTTTAGAGAAGAGTTGATTATCCCCACTACTTCTCTATTTAACAGCCCAATTTGGCCTGTTCTTAAACCTGGAAAGAATGGATGACACCTCACAGTGGATTATTACAACTATAATTTCATGGTCCCATCCACTGAGGCCCCTTACCAAATGTCATTGATATTACTTATTCCATCCAATCAGCAACTGGTAAATACTTTGCATTCATAGATTTGGCCAATATGTTTTGTTTAGCACCTTTTTCAAAGCGTCTCACCTACAGGTTGCCTTCACCTCTGAAGGGACTTAATTCACCTTTACCAGGCTTCCTGTGGGGTATCTCAACAGCCTTGCAGTCACACATGATCGTGCCTACAACATCTTAAGCACATCCAGCTTTCCCTAGGAGCACAGGTGTGATGTCAAACTGATGACATCCTCCTCTGAGGAGATTCATTTGACACACTTATTGAGGACATACCCTCACAACCAAGCTCACAAAAAAGGAATGGGCCATTGCCCTAGATGTAGTACAATGCTCTGCCACCTCAGTGACATTCCTGACACTGTCAAGAAACAGCTATTGACTATCTCAGCACCCACAACATTAAAACAAGCCCAGCATCTTTTAGGCTTTTTGGGTTCTGGAGACAATGTATTCCTCATTTTCAAATTCTACTTAAGCCTTTTTATGCTGTTACTTACAAATCAGCCCACTTTGAATGGGGTTATCTATAACAAAAGGCTCTAGAATCTGTCTACATTGTAATAAAGAAAATAGGCACTGCTGTTAGTGCCCCTCAGAGACTCTGTCACTATAGAGGCATTAGCAACCTCCTCTCATGCCTCCTGGAGTCTCTGGATCACCCATGATGGTCATAAATTGCCAACGCTTTCTGGTACAAGAAACTGCCCTCCTTGCCCACATATTATACACCGTTAGAGTGAAAAGGACTGGCCACATACTGGGCCCTTCTAAAGATGGAGGTTCTCACAGGTGCTGACCATGTGACCTTCTGTACCCAGCTGACCATTATGCCTTGGGTCATGAAAGCAGCACCCTGCAAGCTCAGCATGGCCACTGAGGCTTCCTCGCTACCAGATGGAGCCAAACCTGGGTCTTTTGCTGTATCCCCCCGGCAGCAGGGCAGGGTGGACTCTCCTGTCCTCAGTTCCTTGCTAGATGCCATGGTACTGGAGGAGGTCACCTCTTTCCAAGACCTCATTGACTACCTAGGAAGCTCCTTGGGATCAACTGAGTGAACAATGAGAATTTGTATACTTTAGGTGTGGCATTGCCACCATCATACACGATGGAGCTTGTGGGAGAGTTGCTGCTTTTCATCCCGTAGCCAAGATCAAGGATAGGACCTCAGCACAATTGGCTGAACTTCAGGCAATTGTCTTAGCAATGGATGCTCTGGCCAGCAGTTGGCCCCATTTGCACATTTTACACACTCATAGTCCATCGTCAATGGTCTGGCTGACTCAGCCAATGGCAGTAACGATTCTTTGTCTAAGGTTGCCCTCTTTGGGGTAAAGAACTCTGGGAAGATTCTGCCTCATATACGTATAAATGAATGTCACACATGTCTCATGTCTCTGCCCATACTAAAGCCGCAGTACAAATTCTCACCAAGACATTCCTTATCCCCTTCAGAATTCCAGACATTATTGATAGTGACCAAGGCACTCATTTTACTTCTCAAAATACACAACACTAGGCTCTTGGACAAGGCATTCAATAGAAGTTCTACTTCTCTTATGGGCTTTAGGCTATAGGCCTCATACAGGACTATAGTGCCTATTTACACAACTTCATTCAGTTAAATGAAACACGGCACATTTCAGTCATCAAACATCAAGGGTAAATGCAATAAAGAGTCTGATTCAATTTTTGATGTGTGACTGCTGACAGCTTTCAAGTCCACCACTTCCCCTTCCCCTTCTACTGCACGTCTGAGCAAGCCAATAAGAAAGCCTGGGCATTTCCTCTTTTGGTGCTAGTGGGAAGATCAAACTACTCAAGTCTTGGTCCATGTGTGGGAACCCTCACCCCCGCCCCATCCCCTAACCACCATTAAACTCTAAGCCGGTTGCCCCTCCCTGCTCTCTCAAGCCATTTTCGGACCTCCTTGGGGCCCCTGCCCTGCTCTCCCCAGAAAGCCTCATTTTATGAATAATCTTTCTAGATGTCCATGGTGTACGTGTGGCATTATCAATGTTGACATCCGAACCAACTGTTGGGTGGAGATCCATTCTGTTTCTGTGAGATGACCATAACATATATAATGGCCCCAACAAAACAGGAGTTTATTTCTTGCTCAAATAACATTCTATTGGGTATTTCTCATCAATGGTTGGTTTTCCTCCATATACTGATTCAGGGACCCAGGTTCCTTCCATCTCATAGCTCCACTATTCCCTAGGACCTTATCTTCATTATCTGCATCTAACCATGGAAGGGGAAAGAGAGCATGGAGAAGGTACTCCTGTTTCTTAAAAGTCTTGGTCCAGAAGGATGTACTTTACTTCTGTTTGCATTCCATTAGTGACAACTAGTCATATGACCACACCTCCATAATAGGGGGTGCTGGGAAATGTAGTTCCGTGTGTCTTAGTAACAAGTCTATACTATGAATGGGAACAAGAATTTTAGTGGACAGCTAACCATTTTTGCCACGGGGACATAATCCATATCTACAGATGTCTGAGAACCTGAAAGGAATGTGGCCCTACCTTGGCATGGGAGAGAACATTCTTATGAAAGCCTCGTCTCGAGACTATGGAACAACCATTTTTAGAGTGGGGTTGTTGGAAATAGGTGTTTCAGATGTTTTGGTAGCTTAATCTTTGTTTTCCCTTGAGCTCTCACTTCTTGTTGCTTCTTCCTTCCTTTCCTTTCCTCTTTTCTCTTCTCCCTCCACATTCACAAATAAAGGCCAAAGTGGTAGAGGATGAAGGGGTGGGGAGAGAGGGCATGGATCAATCTCACTTGGCCATATTAACAGGGTGTGTTATTAACAGGGCTGTGGCTGAGGAGAGGAGGGCCAATCCATTTTCCCCTTTTTCTATTGCAAGCCCTGAGCCAAATTCCATGGAAGCCTGTATGTGAAAGCTTTGGTTGCTATTCATGCGGTCTTGATCTGCTCAGCTACTGTAATTCCAAACAATTAATTCTGAATTTAATTTGGGGACAAATATGCATTCTATTGAGAAGAGAATTATTATACCTATTTAGCTCCCCATATTGTCTCACCCAGCTCCCACACTCCCCCCCTCCCTTTTCTCTGTTTTATCTCTTTAGAGCTTAAAAAAGTACTCTGATAGTCTAAGAGGCTTGATGATGCCACCCAGATTATCTTTATGTTAGGGTGTTTTTGGTTGTTCAAATAATCACTTCTACTGTGTTCATGCTTATGTACTGAATTTTAATACTGCTCCATGAATCAAAATATCAATAACAAGCTAATAAAATAATATTGAGCTGGAGTTGAATGAGGGGAATCAGTGAGCCACAGGTCTTTCATGCTCTCCCTTGGCATATAGATTTAACATCACATCTGATCTAAATCCATACAGTAGCTAAGCTCACCATGTGCTGTTTCCATTAAAAAAAAAAGCCTCCTCAGACACATCTTTCCAGGTCTCTTTTTCACTTTAATACCCTTTAAATGATTGAAAATCAGATTTTCCCACTGACTACGCTGTTTGTCCCAAAGGATAAATGATGGCTTCTGTCTCCTCCCCGCTCAGTCTGGTTCTGAACGGTGTTCAGAATAAGCCGGCTCTTTGCGCTGAGTTTCTGCTGCTGTCAGGGGATTTATGTAGGATGTGAGCTGAGCTGTGGCAACTGCAGTGATTGGATAACGGCTCCTTCAGAGCTGCGTGCATAGCACAAACCATGGTGGGGCTTTTTTTGGTTCTTCCCCGAATAGCTGCAGTTCTTGTTTGGGGATTTAAAATGTTCATGTATTTCCAAGTAAGAGAAAGAATGAAAAAAATTCTTGGCTGTTTATAATTTGGGGAACAAACCTTGCTTCATTACATTGGATATGTGACTCCAGGCAAAATTTTTGACCTTTCTGAGCCCCAACTTATTTATCTGTAAAATGAGGAGATTGATGCTGTATGAATTTTAAGGTCTTTTCCATGTATGAAATTCCATGTTCTATATTTGGGGCCTCAAAATGCTTGACACAAATTGTCTTTAATAGCTTTTTTCTTATTCTTCAAATAGAGAATCCAAGAGAGGGATGATATTCTTTTGTATTCTATGTTCAAAAAGTGAATAAATAACATTCTCCCATGCTATATTCTCCCCAAACCGCCTTCTTCTCCAGCATTTCCCATCTTGGGTAACAGCACCATATCTACCCAGTTTCCCAATCTAGAATCTTCCAAGTCATCTCCACTCCTCCTTGTCAGCTCCTTCCCCCATCCCATGACTTTGCCTTTTGCAGCTCTCAGCCCTGCATTTGTGGAATGGGTTCCTTGGAGGCTGGGCTCACCCTGCTGCCAAGGCTGGTCACGGAAGGCAGAAATTCTTGATGGAAAAATGTTCCCATCTAATCAGTCAGCCTGGGCTCCCAGCCCAGCTTTACCCTTTGCTACTAGCTGTGTAACTTGGTCTAGGCTGGACTGGGAGTGCTTGGCTTCTAGAAAGATTCTTATTAATTAATTAATATTATTTATTATTACTTGGCTATCTCTCTCACCATTCAGGGGTCTAACCTAGGCTTTCTCACATGGTGGCAGGAGCATTCCAAGAGAGCAAAGGTGGAAGCTGCAAGGCCCCTTGAAGTCTAGGCTCTGGAACTCACACAGTGTCACTTCCACCACATTTTATTGGTCAAATTTATCTATCTGTCTGTCTGTCTGTCTATCTTTAATGTTTATTGAGGTTAATAATTGATAGACTGTGGCAGAAATGACACCATGTGACTTCTGAGCTAGGTCGGAAAGGGCCGTGCAGCTTCCTCCTTGGTGTCTTGGATTCGTAGCCCACTAGTCACTCCTTCTCAGGGCACTCCCTCTCAGAACCCAGCCACCATGATGTGAGAAATGCAAGCCATATGGAAAGGCCACGTGTAGATGCTCCCGTCAAGTCTCAGCTCAGCCTGTCCTTCAGCTGTCCCAGACCAGGCACTAGCCATATGAGGGAGGAAGTCATTTGGAAGAGGATTCCCCCAACCCCAGCCATTCGAGTCACCTTCAGCTGTTCAAGTCATCATCCCAGAAATTGTGGAGCAGAGAAGAGATGTCCCCACTGTGCCCTGTCTGAATACCTGACCCACAGAATCTATGTGCATAATAAAAGGGTGATTCTTTTATGCCACTTTACTTGCCCTCATCTGAAGCCGTCGAGTTCATGTGTGTCAACCCTGTAAGCATCAGCAGGGTCCGTTCCTTTTCATCTGCACTGACTCTGCCTTCGTTCAGGTCTTCATTCTCTCACACTGGAATCCGTGCCACAGTCCACATCCACTTTTCTTGTTACCAGTTTCTCACCCTCCAATTCAGTCTCCTTACTACTGCCGGGGTCATATTTCTAGAAGACAAACCCAATCATATCAATTTGAAAGTGCTCTATGTAACTGTCCAAATCCCCATATTCCCTAACTTGGTAAACAAGGCCTTTCATAATCCAGTTTCAACCAAACTCTCCAGCCTCATCCATCTGCCACTTCCTTACTGGAATCCTATACTCCTGCCACCCAGGGTTCTCTCCATGCCCTAAACATGTTGTGTTCTTGCACACTCTGCAACATTGCATTTGTTCTTTCCTCTGTTTGGAACAGCCTTTTCCCCACTTTTTTCTTTTCTTTTCTCTTTCCTCTATCCCTCCTTTTCTCCTTCCTTCTCTCCCTCCTCCCTCCCTGTTTCCTTCCTTTCTCTCTCAGTTAATGCCTAAGTCTTAGTTTTCTATTGCTGTGTAACAAACTACTCCAAAAATTACTGGCTGAAAACAACAATTTGTTATTTCTCACAAACCCGTGGGTTAACTGGGTGGTCTCATCTGGACTCACCCATGCCGTTGGCTGGCAGCTCAGCCGGGGCTGGAAGGTCTAAGACGGCCTTGTTTGCATATCTGGGGTTTGAGCCCGGGCTCTTGGTGCTGGCTCTCTCATCATTCTGTGGTCTAGCCTGGGCTTCCTTACATGGTGGCAGGAGCATTCAAAGAAATCAAAGGTAGAAGCTGCAAGGCCCCTTGAGGTCTAGGCTCTAGAGCTCACAGTGTCACTTCCACCACATTCCATTGGTCAAAGCAAGACACAAGCCAGTCCAGATTAAAGGAGTGAGGAAATAGACTCCAGCTTTTCATGGGAGGAGCTGAAAAATCTTGTGGTTGTATTTGTCACAGCCTACATATCCTTCCAGGTCAAATTCATGTGCAAGCATTTCCTATTCTATTCATTAATTCGTCCTTTAATTCAGACATCCATTCTTCCATTTACTAAGAAAATATGTCAAGTACCTTGCATAAGCCAGAAACTGGGCACTGAGAACACAGAGACAAACTCCTTATGGTCCCACCACCTTTTGTCTCTACTTCTTTATAATATTTATCTCATCATGTTGTAATTGTTTGTTTACACGTTTAATTTTCCTAGTAGACTGTAAGGTCCTGGAGGGGAGAAATGGTGTCTCATCTCACTTTTTGTAGGAGTGACAAAGTGTTATTTTATAGCTAATAATATTTTGTTTGTTTGTTCCCTATTGTTCCTGGAGGAGTAGCAGATTCATCTGTGGAGGAAGACTGCTTTTTTGTTCAGGGAAAAAGGCTCATCACTTTAATGAGCCTTTTGTGTATGGAAAGCCTGAGGTCTCACACGTTTCATAGGAAAGCGAAGGGCAAAGCGAAAGTGCAAACTTGAACACGCCTCTCTGCCTAACAACTTCCCTATTAGTGCTTGCCATGTCAGGAAGGAAATTAAAACCCCCGAGTGAAGCCTCAGGGGAAGACTAGGCGGGTTTCTCCAGAGGAAAACAGTGATCAAGGCTCTTTATTCTTTGGATGTCATCATCACATTTCCTTTAGTGAAATGTTGTTAAATAAGATGACCCAACAATTGGACTTCCTAGGAATTGTTTCTTTCATATCTTGGGAAAATATGAAGGAATGATTTTATTAGTTTGTTTATACAATCAGGCAGATACTTAGTTTGAGTGGTTGAATGGGTTATTTGTTTGTTGAACATAAATGAGAAGAAACAAGTTACTCTTATGTTTAAGGATGTAAAATCTGAGATTTTGCTTTGCATTTTGTCTTTTAGTTTGATTTCTCTTTTTCATGCCATTTTTTTCTGCTTATAAAAAACCCGCACGACCCATTTTGCCTAATTCACAAGTATATATGCGCACGGGTATATCTATATGCTTGTTTACACATGCACACATATTATAACCTGGATCAAATAGTTTGAAGATTTAAAGTTTTTCCTTTTTAACAGAATTGGGATTCTAGTGTATAAAAAAGTGATGTACATATATTTTCATTTAACATTATCACAAGTACTTTCCCATCTCATTAAATGTTCTTTGAGGAAAGAATTTCCAGTAATGTAGCATAATTTAAACATTTTCCCACTGTTGACTAGTTTTTAGCTACTGTAAATAATGTTCCAAAGTATTTTCATGTACATAAATTTTTGTGTTTATCATCATTTCCTTGGGATACATTTCCCGATGGCTAATTAGTGGGTCAAAGAGCATGAAGATGTACAATCTTCTTGCTCTGTATCACCACATTGCCCTTTAGAAAGGTTGTAACAACATACAATCTTTCAAATAGTGTAGGAGAGTCAATTTCTACACACTTTCTTTTCCTGTATTGGTAATTTCATTAAAAATCACTTTGCTAAACTGATAGTGAAAATGGCATGCTGTTGTTTTTAATTTGTCCTTTTTTGGTGTATTGATGTAGCTTCTCTTTCAATAAATTGTGGGCTTCATCTTTAGATCCTTACAACCGGAGAGGCACAGTACATCTGTCTCCTTGGATTCTATGAGTTCATGTTACCGTTTTCTGAGCTAGAACTTGGCTGTTTTTCATTGAAAGTGAAGTCCAGGTACCAGATATCTCCATGGCAACCTCTCTGAGCTCCCCAAGGGGAATCTACTCACATAAAGTAAACAGTGTCCAATTCACTGAAGATTTTGCAGGAGAGACACAGGAAAGAGTTGATATTGTGCATCTTATTGCAAACTTGAAATCTTGGGATGTTTTGCTTACCTCCAGGCTCCTATCTTTCTTCTTGCTGTTGCCCCAATGTCCAGGGTCTTCTTTTAGTTCTTCCTACATGTGGCATTTGATCTCACCAAGTTCTCCCCGGTCCTTGAATGTCCTATTATTATCTCAGACAATTAGTGACCCTAATTTGTTAACCAGCCATGCCCTTAGAGGTTCTCCCCCCACCCTCACCCCCAAAGGACTTATGAACATATTTTCCCATTAGGAGGGAGTGGTTTCTATATATCAGCTGCTAAGAGAACAACATTTTCTCCACATTGTTTCAGAAGCATTATTTTTGGTAAAATTAAAAATGAGGTATTTCTTAGGTCAGGTTCCCAATTTTTTCTTGCGGTGGGGGGTGGGGTGCCCTCAGGATCATCATTTATAAGTCAGTGAGGGCAGCAGGATTGGGCAGATGGAGTAGTTGAGCTGTGATGCAGTCACAACAGAGGCCTCAGCTGACCCCGAGGGGAGTTCTGAAACTGACAGGGCTCTTCAGAGTTGCCTCAAATTGAGGCAAGGAGGCTGGACCTTTGTACCCCACATGCACAGACCAGTCCTTGGATGTGGCTGCCCTGGAGGGAGTGGGAATGACTTTGGGCAGTTCCCATCTACTATGGGCAAATCCTGGGGAAGGACTCAGCTGAGAATCTTTAGCAACCAACACTCTTGGCAATGAGGGAATAAATGCCTTGGCTCTAAAGGGGGATCTGGGTGATTTTCTCAGAGACTTTATTATTTTTGTGATATGCTTACATTGAAAATCTTTTTTTAAAAAATTTTTTATTTATTTTCCCCCAAAAGCCCCAGTAGATAGTTGTACATCATAGTTTCACATCCTTCTAGTTGCTGTATGTGGGACGCGGCCTCAGCATGGCCGGAGAAGCGGTGCGTCGGTGCGCGCCCGGGATCCAAACCCGGGCCGCTAGCAGCGGAGCCCGCGCACTTAACCGCTAAGCCACGGGGCCGGCCCTGAAAAATCTTTTTGACTCTAAGGTATGCTTAGAATTAGGCTGGAGGTGTGTTTGAGGTGTAAAGCAGAGTGAGGTCTTCAGAATTGGACGGAGGTTAGGTTGGAACACTGGTTCTGGCCGTTTTATCTGTATAGTCTTATGCAAGTCACTTCCACACTCGGAGCCTTTGTTTTTCCATCTGTAACATGGAGTAAATAATACCTTTCCCCTTGAGGGGTACATAAGAGAATTTAAATAAGATGACTAATGTTAGATATTTAGCACTGTGCTTCTTGGCACTTTGTATATGCTCAAGATGTACTACTTTCCTTGTTCTTCCTCCTTCCTCAGTCTCTAGCATTTGTCTCAAGAAGTTTTCGTCCTTTTGACAATGTGGCGCCTGTGCACACTTAATATTCTTCAACAGTCCTTCAAGAACTTAGAAGCCTGCGTTGTAAAATTGGGAGCTTGGACCATTTGATCTTTAAGTTTAGTGCCAATGTTTTAAAGTTCTGTAGTAACATTCTGTGATTCAACGCATTAGAGCACACGACACAATTAATTCTTATCTTATTAGTATTCTCTCTATCATCACCTGGGTTTTAATGAGCTACATTGGCCGTCCTGGTGCTCTGTGTATTCAGATGTTTCTGGTAATTAGAAGAATTACATGAAGAAAGTCTTTTGGGACAGTTTCAGGACCAATGGCACCAAATGATATTCCTTTGTTGCCAGCTTCCTGTGAAGGAAGCACTGACCCTGTATCTTTAAAAAGAGAATTCCTACTGCATGAATAACACAAGTGAGAATAATTAAGGATTTTATACACATCAGTTTTCTCTCCCTAACTAGATGGCGAGTTTTAGTTGACAGGAATGGTCTCTCCTATTTTTTGGAGGGCCAAGTTCTTATTGATTGATTAGGCCTAAAACCCTTGTGATCGATCATCACCATTAGATGTCTCACACACACACCCATGCACACACACCCATGCCCACACATGCACACAGACACTTTGATCGCTCAGCATTATAGCAGCTGAGTCAATTAGCTGCTGTGTGTACTAACTGACCCTAAAGATGGTTTGGGACTCTCTTTGTGTACTGTGGACAACCAAAATATCTATGTGTTAGTCAGTTCTGCGTGCTATAACAAGATACCACAGACAGAGTGGTTTAAACAACAGAAGTTTATTTTCTTACAGTTCTGGAAGCTAGAAGTCCAAGATCAAGGTGCCAGCAGGATCGGTTTCTGGTGAGGGCCCCTCTTCCTGCCTTACAGACGACCTTTCTTCTGTGCGAATGCTCAGGGGGAGAGAGACAGAGATCTCTGGTATCTCTTCCTCTTCTTTTTTTTTTTTTTTTTTTGTGAGGGAGATCAACCTTGACCTAACATCTGTGCTAATCCTCCTCTTTTTTGCTGAGGAAGACTGGCTCTGAGCTAACATCTATTGCCAATCCTCCTCCTTTTTTTTCCCCCAAAGCCCCAGTAGATAGTTGTATGTCATAGTTGCACATCCTTCTAGTTGCTGTATGTGGGACGCGGCCTTAGCATGGCCGGAGAAGCGGTGCGTCGGTGCGCGTCCGGGATCGGAACCTGGGCTGCCAGTAGCGGAGTGTGCGCACCCAACTGCTAAGCCACCAGCAGGCCCACTCTCTTCCTCTTCTTATAAGCACACCAGACCTACAAGATTAGGGCCCCACCCTTACGACCTGATGTAACCTTAATTACCTCCTTATCGGCCCCATCTCCAAATATAGTCACATTGAGAGTTAGGGCTTCAACTTATGTACTTTGGGGAGGGAGAAACAATTCAGTCCATAATAATATACACTCTAAATTTGATTTTGGCTCTCGTGTAATTATCCAAGCACCAGGTAATCAGTTAGGCAAATCACTCACTGCTGTGACTCATTAGCTAATTAAGAGTTAACTATACATAACCGTATATGCACAAAGCAATGTTGACTTGTTCTTGACATTGTGAGGTCTGCAGATTGCAGATCCGTTAAATTTGGTTCTTCTCAGTTGGAGAGTTCTTTTTAATGGTTACTTGTGGGACGTTTAAATCTTCATCTTTTAGTTCCTATTTTCTGTTCAAATTTCCTTTGTATTTTGAACTTTCTTTTCTGAGAACTGATTTGCTATGTTATGACTGGTTTTCAGAGATGAAGCTTTTCTGTTTCATTTAGGTTGAAAAGTTGCTGTTTGAAGCTGTTTTATGTGAATTTTGCCTCCTCTTTCAGAATAAATGTTTCGTTTATTTATTTTCAAGGGAACTGTTTCTCAGAAAAATGATTCCCTACAGGTTTGTGATGGTTTTAATACATCTATAAACAAGGCCATTTCCCCAGAACTGCCATTTTTACTTAAAAGAATTCTTTTATTTGTCTCCATTCAAACTCATATTTGAAAATAATTGGTTTTTGTTTTATCTATTCAAATATCACTTTAAGCTGTGTTTACCCATTTCCAAGCCCCTTGGAAAATTTAATGGTTGGTATCCATGGATGTGTGAAACTCCCTGTTCTGAGCCTTGTTTGGTGTTTTCCGTTTCTGTTTGCATGGGGCTGGGCAGCAGAGCAAAGAGGGAAAGATGTCTGCACTTGATCTCCTACTCTTCTCCAACATAAGAGCCTCTCACAAGCCTTAGTTTGGTTTCACCCTGAACAAACGATTCCTAAGACTCCACACCCATCATGTCTTCACTTATGTTACCGATTGCCTGCTCTCTGGAGCAGAATGGAGCTTTCTAATCCAAAGCTGCTCAAAGTATGGTCCATTGTATGTGGTTGATGAACTATTCACTGCTGGTCCACGATACATCAAAGATTGAGAGTAAACGTTTAAAAATTGTCCTAGCAATTTGACGTTGCAAAGATACCCGAGTGCATATTTGCTGAACTCCTCTCCTTGAATAGGCTATAGACCTTCACTGTTCAGTATGGTAGCCACTAGCTGCATGTGGCTAATAGCACATGAGATGTGGCTAGTCGAAACCGAGATGTCTGTAAATGTAAACTGCACTCTGGATTTCAGGCTTAGTACGATAAAAAGAATATAAAATATCTCATTAATAATGTTTTTATATGTTGCAATGATAATATTTTGCATTTATTGGGTTAAATAAAATATATTATAAAATTAAGATCACTTGTTTCTTTTTACTTTTAAATAGACTTTACTTTTTAGAGAAGTTTTAGGTTCACAGCAAAATCGAGCAGAAAGTACAGCAAGTACCTATACACCCACTGCTCCCACACATGCATAGCCTCTCCCACTATCAATATCCCCCACCAGAGTGGTACATTTGTTACAACTGATGAACCTATATTGACACATCATTATCAGACAAAGTCCATAGTTTACATTGGGGTTCACTCTTGATGCTGTGCATTCTATGAGTTTGGACAGATGTATGATGACATGTATCCACTCTTATAGTATCATACATAATAGTTTCACTGCCCTAAAAATCCTCTGTGCTTCACCTACTCATTCCTCCCACTCCCTAACCCCTGGCAACCACTGATCTTTTTACTGTCTCCATAGTTTTGTCTTTTCCAGAATGTTATATAGTTGGAATCATACAGCATGTAGCCTTTTCAGATTGGCTTCTTTCACTTAGTAATATGCATTTAAGTTTCCTCCATGTCTTTTCATGGCTTGATAGCTCATTTCATTTTACTGCTCAATAATATTCCATTGTCTGGATGTACCACAATTTATTATCTATTAACCTATTGAAGGACATCTTGGTTGCTTCCAAGTTTTGGCTACTATGAATAAGCTGCCATAAACATCCATGTGCAGGTTTTTGTGTAGACACAAGTTTTCAGCTCTTTTGGGTAGATACCAAGCGGTATAATTCCTAGATTATATGGTAAGAGTATGTTTAGTTTTGTAAAAAACTGCCAAACTGTCTTCCCAGGTGGCTGTGCCATTTTGCATTCCCATGAGCAATGAATGAGAGTTCCGGTTGTTCTACATCCTCACCAGCATTTGGTGTTGTCATTGTTCTGGATTTTGGCCATTCTAATAGATGGGCAGTTGGTATCTCACTGTTGTTTTAATTTGCATTTCCTTAAGATACTCCTGTGGAGCATCCCTTCATATGCTTATTTGCCACCTGTATATCTTCTTTGGTGAGGTGTCTGTTTAGGTCTTTAGCCCATTTTTTAATAAGATTTTTTTGTTTTCTTATCGTTAAGAGTTTTCTGTATATTTTGGATAACAGTCCTTTATCAGATACGTCTTTTGTAAGTATTTTCTCCCAGTCTGTGGCTTGTCTTCTCATTCTCTTGACAGTATCTTTTGCAGAGCAGAGGTTTTTTAATTTTAATGAACTCCAGCTTATCAATTATTTCTTTCATGGACTGTGCATTTGGTGCTGTATCTAAAATGTCATCACCATGCCCAGGGTCATCTAGATTTTCTCATATATTATCTTCTAGGAGTTTTATAGTTTTGCATTTAACATTTAGGTCTATGATCCATTTTGAGTTAATTTTTGTAAAGGATATAAGATCTCTGTCTAGATTCATTTTTTTGCATGTGAATGTCAAGTTGTTCCAGTACCATTTGTTGAAAAGAGTATCTTTCCTCCATAGTATTGCCTTTGCTCCTTTGGCAAAGATCAGTTGGCTGTATTTATATGGGACTATTTCTGGGCTCCCTATTCTGATCCATTGATCTATTTGTTTATTCTATTGCCAATACCACACTGTCTTGATTCCTGTAGCTTTATAGTAGATCTTGAAGTTGGACAGTGTCAGTCTTCCAACTTTGTTCTTCTTTAATATTGTGTTCGATATTCTGAGTCTTTTGCCTCGCCATATAAATTTTGAGTCAGTTTGTCGACATCCATAAAGTAACTTGCTGGGGTTTTGAGTGAGATTGCATTGAATCTACAGCAAGTTGGGAAAAGCTGACATCTTGACAATATTGAGTCTTCTCTTTTTTACTTTTTTAATGTGGCTACTAAGAAAATTATAAATTACACATGTGGCTCTCATATTTTTATCAAACTGTGTGGGTATAGACCACTTTGGGTGTTATTTAAAGTAGTTTGAGAAGCACTGCTTTCCACACCCTTGTGCAATGACCTTGCCTTGTGAAATAAGGCAAGGACTGGGCACTTCAGGTAGTTTTTTGTTTCTGAATATTATTTACTCGAAATACCTTGTAGGGTCATTGGCACCTTCTCAGGATTTGTCCACAAGTCTCATATCTCAGCAGAATGATCACACTCTGCTGAAGTCTCATTTGCATAAACTGGGTGTTACTTACCCTAAAGGACATTGTGTGTCTGTGTGCCTGTGTGTGTTTACCAAAAGCATTCCTCTCCCCAGCCACTCATCCCTCACTATGGACACCTCTCCTCTGTGGATACTGTTTCCTGAATTAAGCTTGTGTGACCCATTCATCAACACCTCTGAGTTCACCATATTGATGGGCAAATCCACCTCTTCCTCTCAAACTGAGCTCCAGTGTTATTTCCTCTGTGAAACTGCACCACCCTCTGCCCCAAGCTAGAAACTCGCTTATATGATTTCCCACAGTACCTTCTCCTTTTCCTACAGCGGAGCAATAACCTGATTGCATTGTAAATGTTGCCCAGTAGGCCTTCCTTACTTGAAGCCCCTAGAGCTCAGAGAGTTTGCTTAATTCATCTTTGTAATGATAGTATGCAGGCAATTGAATGAATAATGTAACTGTTTCAAATATTCCCTAGATTGGAGCTGCAATGAGTTTTAAAAATTCAGCAACATATTTTGAGTAGCCAGTATCAATCATCCGATCAACAAATATTTTTTGACTACTTCCTTTGCAAAATGCTGTTCTGGGTATTTTTGTGGGGATATGGTCCTTCCTCTCTAAACAAACCTTATCAGTTATCCTTTTCTATCACTAAGCCTCTGAATCTCCTTATGTGTAGAGACATCCCCACTTTACGAGTCTTGGTGGTAGGAAGGGTCCACATCCCACTTGGAAAATTTAAAATGCCCTATCTACACTTTCCCAGCCTCCCTTGCAGCTAGGGCATGGCCACATGGCTGAGGCTCAATGATTCAGACACACTCCTTCCACACTGGACTGGGAGCAGCGGCTCAGAGAAGCTGGCACTGGCGGGAACCCTTGGCTTCCCAGAGAGCAGCGGGGGTAGTGCAGCGTCAGTGTCTGGCACTTGGGGGTGGTAGCAGCAGAATCTTCTCTGGTCTGTGGAAGGATTTAGGGTATTGGTTTGAGCCAGATTATCCAGTCCTCTGGGCATTTCTGTGAGTCAGCCAATATCCTTTTGAGAAATCCTGTTTCCATTTAAATCAGTTAGAGTTACTTTCTGCTGTGGACAACTAAATATACTGACTGATCCAGGATAATAAGAAATAAACACATGAAAAGTGAAGTAACAATTCAACATCCCAGTATAGAAAAATGTCACAAAAGCAACAGATTCACTGCAAAATGAACCATGTGAGAAATATGCTATTATTGAAGAGGTAATGGTCTCAGTAGGTTGCTGCAATAGCCTGAGAGGCTTCACAGAGGAGGCAGCCTTGTCTCAGGTTTGGAGAGTGGGCTGGGCGCACAGATAGACTCGCTGCTGTGTGAAACATGAAAGAAATAAAAAGATGTGCTTCCAGTCAAGAAGCAGATTCTGTAAACCTAAAAGATTTACAGAAAATATCAAAATAGAAAAGGCCAATACATAGCTGAAAGAAGACTTGCCAGATTTAGCAAGTAAAAATAAGGATGCCCAGTTAAGTTTGAATTTCAGATAATGCATAATTTTTAGTATAAGTCCCAAATATACGTTTTATAATTTTTATAATTTATTATATAATTTAGAAATTTATAATTTTATAATTTTTTAAAGCATAAGTGTATACTTATTTTATCTGACAGCTCTACCTGGAAGAGGATAGAAGACCTAACCAGAAGAACCTGGAATTACCAAGCAAAGGTTTCCAAGAGTTGTGGGCTTTGAGCTCAGCTTTCAAGGAGGTTGGGATGTGGGGGAAAAGATGATGAAAGAAATAAAGAAGGAAACTAATTAATTAAACCTCTACTACTTTCTGGATGCTCTGCGAGGCACTTTAACGTATGTTAACTCATTCCAACTTCAGAACAGTACTGTGAGAATAGCCAAGATATGGAAGTAACCTAAGTGTCCATTGATGATTGAATAGATAAAGAAAATGTGGTACATATATAAAATGGAATATTATTCAGCCTTAACAAAGAAGGAAATCCTGCCATTTACGACAACATGGATGAACCTAGAGGACGTTAGCTAAGTGAAATAAGCCATACAGAAAAAGACAAATACTGCATGATCTCACTTATATATGGAATCTAAAGTCAAACTCATAGAAGTAGATTAGTGGTTTCCAGGGGCTGGGGGGTGGGGGAAATGGGAAGATGTTGGTCAAAGGATACAAACTTTCAGTTGTAAGATAAGTTCTGGGGATCTAATGTACGGCATAGTGACTGTGTAGATAATAATACTGTATTGTGTACTTGAAACCTGCTAAGAAGGTAAATCTTAAGTGTTCTCACCACAAAAAAAGGGCAAGTATGAGAGGGGATGGATATGTTAATTAGTTTCATTGTGATAATCATTTCACGGTGTATACATATGTCGAAATTTTGCATTGTACATTTTAAATATATACCACTTTTATTTGTCCATTATACTTCAAATAAAGCTGGAAAAAATACTGTGAGGTAGGTATAATTAGCCTCTCCTTTTTTAATATACGAGTCAAGAAGTTAAGACTCAGAAGTTCAGTAACTTGTCTAAAGTTGCACAACTAGTGAAGGGAAGAAGCCAGATTTGTACTGCGGGGGAGGCTCCCTCAAAGCCCGTAATCACCAGCAGGAGAGATACGTGAAGGATGACACCAGCTTCTCTTGTGTGCAATGAGGGTTAGTCCTATGTGTTGGGCACACAAGAAAGGTTGACTCTGAAAACCAAAATGTGTTCGGGTTTGATTCAGTGTGCAAGAATAGGCTAGTTATTTTGGATGTAAGATGTAAGTTTAGCATCAGGTGGATAAGTGGGAAGAACGTAGAGGCAGGGAAATGGATTAGAAGGTTTTTTCTCAATAATTTCCATTTGAGTTGATGTGGGCTTGGTCTGGATTGGGAATTTGGAAAGAGTAGGGAAGGGACATGCATAGCTGAAAAATCTTAATCTTGATAATGAGAAGCCTAAAAAGAGAGAAGTTAGAGGTGAGCAATGAACTTATTTTTAGATATTTTATTTGTAGGATGCCGTGGGACAGATGTACTAAAACAACTAGCAACATGGGCCCAGAGAAAGTCTGGGAGACATCTGTTATTAGGTGGAGACTGAAGATATATGAGAGGATCATACTCTGGAGGAAGATTGGGAAGGTGAAAGAGAGGAAGGCCAAGGTCCAGGTCTTGGGGGAGGAGGTGGTGGAGGCAGGTTGACAGGGAGTGAAGAAAAGAGATTGAAGGGCAGGGCGGGGCGGTAAGAGAAACAGGCGAGCAGCCTGTGGAGCAGACAGGAGCAGAGCTAACTGGCCTAGCTCGGTGTCAAAACCGTGACTGGGTCTCATTCGTCTGTGTGAGCCACCCAGTCACAGGCAGTGCCCATTCTGGTTCTATGGAAAGTCAAATTCCTATCCCATAGTGTGGCATTGATTTAATTGGAGGACTAATACATTTGAAAGATATGAAGCATCAGTCTAGAAGTCTTCCCCAAACTGTAAGCCCATGAGCTTCAGTGTGTGCTTGTTTTAAAATAAGGTGACATAATAATCGAGTTTCAGAGTTTTTACAGCTGTTCTGTGCCTTTCCAATTACGCAGTGCTGTGTACCCTGACTTACACGCTATGCCTGAAATGACTTTTGGTCATGGTCTTGTTTTTTCACTGCACTGGATTCCAAAGTTACTGTCTATTCTAGTCACTGGAGTTATGGCTATCTTTAGAGAAAATTAAGCAAGTAACCATTTACATGCCATTAAGTAGATGGAAAATGATCTAAAATTGCATGCTTCTTTCCTAGTGATCTCTATGCCAAATTCTTGTGTTAATCATCTAAATATTTTGATTCAATGCTTTCAGCTGGATCCTGTTGTCTCATGACTGGTATGTTCAAGATTCCAGATGTGGAATTTGTCCTTTGATATGTTATTCAATAAAGATGTTGCTCTGGTTTGCCAAGTCTAAAAGGCTGTGGGCAACAATGGCTTAGAGATTTAGTGTATTTGAATGCTATCTTCTCAAAAGGAAAATAAACAGCATTCTTTTGTTGGACAATTGAAATGAACTAAATGTTGTGTTTGGACAGTAAAACCTAATTTAACACCATGACAGACAGCAAGGCTCAGGGACACATGCTAGGCCTGTAGCTTTTAAACCAGAAGGGGAGGGAGCACCCATATGCACATGCATGCTTTTAGTCATTTAGAAGGACATCTAGTTTCCCTGCTTCTTAACTGCTGCCAAGAGAGGGATTGGACGGATGTTTTAGCACTATCTAGCTAAATGCAATTTAGGAAAGTTACCTCCTGAGTTGTGATGAGATTTTCCCTTACCTGTTGAGCTTGTGCCCATAGAGAACTTGACCGTGACTCTGGGCCAGAGCAAAGGCTTGACTTGACATTCCTCCTAGTCCACTTCGGTGCTGAGTTTCCTTTCTGAGGGGCTTCTCCTTCTGGAAACGAGTTTCTGTTTTAAGAGCAGAGTCGTTTGATGTTTCACACACAAGCTCTTCTTGCTTCTCTCTCTCTTTTTCAGCCCACAGTAGCCCAGGCCTCTAGGAAGCTTCTATAAAAGGCCTTGGGGAAGCTCCAGATATGTGAGAGTGGCAATTTAGATTGGAAAAGAACACGGGGACCTAAATGCTAGTTTCAATATCCTTCTTTGGCTGTCTGTTGAATATGGCAGCCATGAGCATACGTGAAAGATTTGGTCAGTTGATTCATCATGGCTCACTGCCTGGTAGGACTCTGAGAGAGGAGGCCACTGAGAGAAGAGACCCTTCTCTCCTCTGGCAGGGTATCATCCTATGTTGGCCAGGGCAGGTCTGGTGTCCCAAGCCTCGGGGAGGCGTTTCTCCATGCCAAACTTAACTCCACGCTGTCCTGAACTCAGTACTATCTGGGTCTTCCTCCTTTTGGTGGTAGAAGCTTAACTATCCTGAAGAAGCCAAGAATCTCTGTGTCTTAGTTTGGGTTCCCCCAGAAGCTGACCCTGAGATAAGGATTTGAGGGCAAATAGTTTATTTTGGAAGTTATCCTAGGAAATAACAGTGGGGGAGCGAGGAGGTGAGACTGGGAAGAGAAGGCAGCCAATAAAGTTAGTATCAAGCAAGTTACTACTGTGGACAACTGAGCTTAGTCCCACTGGGGACCTCTGGGAGACAGCGTGGAACATGCCTCAGAGCTGCCCCAGCAAGGAAGCTGGGATATTTGTTCTTCAGCTCCCATCAATTATCTGCTGAGGGCTGATCTCAATGGAATTAGCTCCCAGGGAGCATTTGTTTCACCCAGCTTCATGATAAATACCAAGGAAGAGAGAAACCGGCTGGTTTAGATAAAAAATGAAAACACTGGCACATTCAGGAGAATCAGTGCCCATCTTGATCCTTGGCTTCTTCTACTCTTTCTGTCTTTTGGGGAAGAAAGTGGTGCAGCATTAATTTACAGGGCCCAAGTTCTCTGGGCTAGTAGGAGAGCCTGACAGCATGGTTGCTTCTGAGCTGAGCTGTAACTGTCCTCTCTATAGGGATTGCTCTAACTTCTTCCTACTTCTCAGTTCATCTTGCACGTGGTTCCCAAATAAGCCTTTCCTAGAATGCTGCTCCTTTCCCCTGCCCATCTCCTTACTCTGTCTTCTAAGATTCCTTTCCCCAATTTGATTCCAGCCTGCTTGCCAACTATCTGTACTATCTGCACTCTATGCTCCATCCAAATGAGATTATCCTGGGTCATATTTAAAGTTTCTCTCTTCTGGACCTCCATTTATGTTGTTTTGTCCACTTGGAAAACCCTCCATGAACCCTGTTCTTACCTTATTTGGTTTGTGGGAATCACACCAAATCTTTAAGGCCATGCCCAGCATTTTCTCTTTCTCGAAGCCTTTTCTCGGCCTTTTAACTCTCTGTGACACTTTTACTACTATCTTCTATTATTGTTTCTGCTATGTGTTCTCTCTCCTATTAGATCTTAAATGTCTTTGGGGAAAGAACCATGTTTCATTCATCTCTGCATCAGTCCACATTCATCCAGTTAATTTAACAAAGATTTATGGAGAGCTAGAGACTGCTCTCAGCACCGGGACTCCAAAAATGAATGAGACATGGCCCTTGCTCTCAAGGGAGCTCACAGGCTAGGCATAGAGATGTGACTGGTGTAAATAACTGTGTGTGTGTGTCCGTGTGTGTGTGTGTGTGTGCGTGTCCATCTCAGTGCTTCAAACATTAGCAAGTAGTCAAAGATCATGAGTGCACAGAGTGAATGAAGGTACAGGGAGAAGATTTATCTACAGCTTATTTCCTGCAAATGCTCAGAAATTAGTTTGGGAAGATAGTTTTGGGGGAGAAAATGAACATAATTGGATTACAGTGGGAAGTGCATCTGTGCAACTCTCTTAGGGGCGATGGAAAGGTTTAAAAAAGGGCAGATAAGCATTAGAATCAGATTGCTTTGAGTTTGAATTCTAGCTGTGCCAATGTATAAAGATATGTGACCTTGGGTTAGCTGCTTGCTTACTTCCTTATGTATAAAATAGATAATACCCAACTAATAGCATGGTTGTGGGATTAAATGATATGCATAATGCCTAGTGCATGTTTGAAATGTATTAGAAGTTTGGTGACTGATGGGTTTCTCCATACCACCTGCTTTTAAAAAAGAAAGGTTTTGGATTTTCTCTGTCTATAGTAGAATAATCTGGGTAGAGAGAGTTTTGGTCCTCTCTATATCTTTCTCACCTAACTTGAAATTTTTAACTGAAATTTATTTTTCATTATTTTTTAAATTTTCATATCATTTCAACCTTAGATTTAGGGTACTTTTGGGCTCAGTGATGGGGAGAGAGAGGAGTTGACATTCTTTCGGGGGATCTAAAGGAAGGCCTTTAGATAGAGTAATGTTCTGAAAGTGGGGATTGCTTTGAGACGTTATATCTCTTTTCCAGTGGAATGTGTGAATCACTAGAGCTTAAAGTGTCCTCATGAAATGAGAACTGGTTCCTTTTTTTTTTAGGTCATTTCCATTTACTTGTAGAGGATTCAGTGAAAAAAATGCTGGCTATCATGTCCTGGGGTCATCAGTTTTTTCTTTTTCATTCTTTTCCCCAATCAACAATTGTTGAGCACCTACTGAATGCCAGGCACTGACTAGTGAGCAAATAGTGAGCAAAACAGACATGGACATTGCCCCATGGGCCTCATAGCCTATGACAATGGAGATTGGCATTGATCAAATAATTACATGGATAAATATATAATGCCAAACTCTGAAAAGAGTTGGAAAGGAAATTACTGAAAGGTCTGAGCCCTGTTCTATTCTAGAGAGTGACTCATAAAATTTTCTGGAGGAGGGGCACATTTGAGTTGATTTGGATTTGTGGGTGAAAGGTGTTAATGAGGCAAAGGAGATTGGAGTGGTCATGGGCATACCAGAAGGGAATGGCAGACTGGCAGGGTGTGGCCTGACCCTGGAACAGGAAGGAGAACAGGAAATGGGGCTAAAGAGATTGGCAGGGGCCGGATTCTGTAGAGTCTGGTGGGCCATGGGAAGGCAATGTTTTTTTTTATGGGAAGTCTTTGAAGGATTTTAAGCAGCTGGATGTGATCAGATTTGTATTTTGAGAAAGTTCTTTTGGCTGTGGCATGGAAAATAGATTGGAAAGGCTAAGAATGGAAGCTACAAGAACAGTTAGGGTAGACCAGGTGAGAGAGGATGGAAGCTTAGTTTGGGGACTTGGCAGCGTGAGCGGAGGGAAGGGAGTGGATCTCCAGAGAGATTTAAGAAGTAAACTTAATGGCAGTAGGTGATGGATTGGCTGTGAGGGTCAGAGACTGACTCATGGCCTCTGACGTTAATCAGTAAAGCCCTGAGAACCACACACATGCTGATGAGCATTCTAGAACTCGCCTGCAACCTCAGAAGTGTTCAAGGGCAATCAGGGGGCCTGAGAGAGCACTAGACCAGGTGTGAGGAGAACACTTTTCCAGGTGATGGCCCTGCAGTCTTCGCAAACCACTGAACTCTTCTAGACTTGAATTTTGTCATCTGCAAAATAAATGGGTTGTATTAGGTAATCTCTATACATGAGCTGTATCCAGCTCTCTGTTTATTCTTTAGTGGCAAATAAATTTTGGATTTTCTATATTAACACTTTACGTTTGCAGAACACTTTAACTCTGTGTGTGTGTGTCGGGGTGGGGGGGATGTGCTTTCATGCTAATGATCACATAGATTTTCATAACAACCTTGTGAACTTTTCAGGTTTTCTCCCCAGTAGCCAGATGACGAGACTGACACTTAGGGAGATTAAGTGCGTCTACGGTTACTAATTGTTGGCAAAATCAGAGGCCTTAAGTCTCCTAATTCCTTGTCTAACCCCTTTATATTAGATCTTTCTGCCTTCTATCATATATTTATGTGCCTTTGTATTCTTTATATTCCCATGTCATTTCATTATTTTGAATAAATCCATCCAGGGAGGCAGAGCGAGGCAGTACAACTCACTTTAGGAAATTCTGATATTTGGTTTGAAACTACACACTCATTTGAACCTTGGGACTTCTTTGTGATTATTCTTGTCACTCTTGACCCAGTTACCAAGGGTTCATAATTTGGGCAAATTCCAATTGTTTATGTGGGGAAAACGTATGCAGACACAGAGGACACGAAAGACCGGCCCTATTAAGAAGAAGTCTATTGTTATGGTGTTTTTCAACTTTTGCTTCCAAACCAGTCAGTTACCATTTTACAAGTGAATTTGGCTCTAAAACAATCTTGTAAATGGTGGTGAGTTTTGGGGCTGCTCATTTCTGGAACTGTATTTGATACATTCTTGTATTTCAAAACAGATTCAGCTCAAGAGAAAAATCCAGCCCAATGAATAGCTTTAATTCGAGGGCAGTCTTGCCTTCCTGCTTAACTGGGCTGGACAATTATGTGGAGGGTCATTTTTGTCTCCATTCAACAAAGAAATATCCAGCCAGCCCTGATTGTGTACCTACCATGTTCCCACTTCTTTCTGTTTCTCTTCTGGAAGTGTCTAGCTTTTTACACCAAGGGTATTGCTTTAGTAGTGCAAACTAGAGAAACAGAAAGAAGGCCCAGAAAGGCCCAGAAATCCCAAGCATTTTATATGCTTAAAAACCTAAAAAGGCTATAGGCCAAAAAAGGATCTTTGGCTGGTGTTTCACTATCTACTGCTGTGGAACAGATGACCTCAAAACTTAGTGCTCTAAAACAACAACACATTTATTGCATCTCATGATTTTGGGGGTCACAAATTTGGGGTAGGGTTCTCCTGGGCAATTGTTCTGTTCCATGTTGTGTTGATTGCTGGGTTGATTGTGGGTTACTTGGTGGTATTCAGTTAACGGCTCATCTGGTCTGGAAGGTCCAGGATGGCTTCGATCACATGTGTGGCACTCTGGCAGGGATGGTTGGAGGGCCATCTACGTACTCTCAGAGCCTCTCCACCAGGTCTCTCTAGCAGCATAGTCAAACTTCTTACATGGTGGTTCAGGGCTCCAAAAGACCAAGTTAGAAGCTGCTGGTTTTCTTAAAGCTGGGCTTAGAACTGGCATAGCAGCACTTCTGCCACCCTCTGTTGGTCAAAGGAGTTACAGTGTAGATCAGATTCAACCAGTGGAGAAACAGACCTCCCCTCTTGATGGGAGACGTGTCAAAGAATTTGTAGTCATCTTTAAGTCACCACATTTTTAGATTTATGATTCTTTTATTTCTTCAGTCCCAGCAGTAAGCCTTCATATACTATTTACTCCAGGAGCTACTGTTCTTGTAGCCCCCACTAACTTTCCTGGTCTGGCCTGTCCACATATGGGACCCATTGATGAGGAGTGCTTTTCCTTATTCCCAGCCTCCAGGGCCTACTCAGGGTTCCTCTGGGTCCTTCTACTTTGGGTGGTCTTGATTTTTCCTTGAAGGATCCTGCCCTGAACAGGCTCCTGAGCTATTGGAGGAGTGTGATGTATTTTTTAAAGTTAATCCTAATGAACCTCTTACACATATATTAGTGAATCTCTCTTTGGTGGGGTTTCACGCTGTGTAATAAAAACAAAATGAACCCAGGAAGTGTGTGTTGGGTGAATCATATTTGAGTGCAAAGTTCCATCCACACTGGTTTTACTTTAATTCTTCAAATATGCGAGGTTCTTTTTTACTTCAGGAGCTTTGTGCATGTCTTTCCCCCTGCCTGGAACAGCTTGTCTTCCACTCTGATGGGCTAACATCCACTTAACCTAGGAGTGGTAACTTGAATGGCACTCATCCAGGAAGGCCTTTGCTCAGTCCTTTGTCTAAATTGGCCTCCTCTTTTTGACCTTCTAGCACTTGTTCTTTTCCTTCTTAGTATGCATTGCAATTTATAATTAGATATTTATTTTCGTGTTTATTTCTTTGTCATTTGCCTCCCCTATAATATGTAAGCTTTTTGAGGCTATAGATCATATGTTTTATTCACTGCTGTGAATGAATGGATGTGTGTGTGTATGGGAGAGTACCACATAGGCAGGCTGTCGTATCTCAAATTGTGCCCCTGGGTTCAGCTCCCAGATCTGTTTCTGCTTTTTATAGCATTATCCTGTCTCCATTACTCTATACACTCAAGGCAATTATTTAGAGGTGGTCTCATGGTGGTGGCAGCAGACTGTGTGACTCTGGAGCAGGAGGTCACTTTCATAGGTCAAGGTCAGCCTGGAATTGACCTCTTATATGGACCCCTGTCTCAGAGAATTGTTTAAGATGGAATTGGAGGAAGGATAGGAAAGAAGCTGGAGCAATGACAAATAGTTGCCCTTGAATTGCTTTTCTCTCGCTTCATAGTGCTAGGAGTTTTAGCTGGGCATGTGTTGTTCAGAATAATGAATACATTTCCCAGCCTCCCTTGCAGCTAGGTGTGGCCATGTGTCTATATTATGGCCAATAGGATGTAAGCAGAAGTGTTACGTAGCTTTTTTTAACTATCTTTTTGTCTGCCTGTTTCCTATAATTCAGTTGCTGCCATCTTGGCTCATGAAGACAAGGGCCAGATCCTCAGAATGGTAGAGCAGTGACTTGGAAGGAATTTGCATTGCTGAGGACTTTGCGAGCAGAGCTGCCATGCAGCCTTGGCCTGCATATTTCTAGACTTTTGTAGGAGAGTAAAATAAAGTTCTACCTTTTTAAAGTGAAGTGTTTTCTTTATAGGTTTGCTGTCCATCTCTGGCAAAGCTAATCTTAATGGGTACAAAATTACGTCTGGCATTAGATTATGTAAGATTGGTCCCCAATAATGTCAGAAAAACAAAGGAAAAAGACAATACCAATGGTAGGACAGAGAAAGCATCCCTAACCATGGGCTCTGTGGTATTCATTCAAATATTTTCAAAGGTGAGCTTTTAATAGAGGAAAATTATGGTAATGGAAGCGATATCTTGATGTGGAATTGCTTCAATCCTCATTTCAGGCTCTCCTTTCTTGACTGTCACAAAGGATTAGGAAAATTGTTCCACTCCTAGAAGGCTTTCTGATTTTACCAGCGACTTCTACTATATCTTAAAGCACCAATTGATTCCTTTATTACTGTTAGAAAATTCACCTGCCAGATTATACTGATTTTCTGGAATCATTTTTGTCAAAGGAAAGGTCACATTGTTTTTTACTAAAGATATGCTTTTCCTCCTATATCACTTGCCTGGTTTTCTTTTTTCGGCTTTTCTTTCGTGATAAATGTCTTAAACAAGACATTTTCCCAAGATATTTAAAGCTATAATACCTAACCTTTGTACAATCCTTTGTCTCCAGAGTCTTTTACAATGGGTGCTGAAGTCAGAAAACTTCTTGCAAAGGCCATTGGTGCTGCGAGTGAGTATGGGGAGAGTTTTGAGTTCATGAACTGTTAGACACAATTTTAAGAGTAGAAAAAACCACCATCAAGAGTCTCATTGTGCGAGATGCTGTGCTTGGTGTTAATGCAAAGAATTCTGGGCCCTGAAGAATCTTCTCTAGTAGAAAGTCTCACATGGATATACCTGTGAGCATTTGGAATAGAAGGTGACATCTCAGTCATGACTGTTCTTGTTCTAGTCCTTTCCATTCACTCTCCCTTCCTTCCTCTGTCCTTCCCCTTTCTTTAACCCCATCTTCACAAATATTTCACCTTTGACTTGCAAGGGTGCTTTTTCCCATGGTCTTATGTTGGGTTTCCCTAGAAGCAGGCCCTGAGATAAGGATTTGAGGTCAAGGAGTATATTTGAGACATGATCAAGTTAGAACAATTAGGGGAGGGAGGAAGGGAGACAAGGAAAGGAAAAATGAGCAGGTTATTGGTGTGGGCAATTGGGACTCAGTCCCACTGGGGACCTCCAGGAGATAGCGAAGAATATGACTCTGAGTTGTCCCACCTGAAGGGTGAGGGAGCTAGATTATTTATTGTAAATAAAGTTAAAGGGAAAAGAAGTGTGTTTGAGGACAACTGATTTTGTTTATATTCCTTGTAGAACTATTTGATGTACCAAATTATGTTCATATATAACTAATAAAGAAATAAATAATCTATAGAGATTACTATTAAGAATTATATCTAGGGGGCCGGCCTGGTGGTGCAAGCGGTTGAGTGTACGCTCTCCGACGAAGTGTCCCGGGGCTCGCCGGTTCGGATCCCAGGCGCGCACCGATGCACTGCTTGTCAGGCCATGCTGTGGCGGTGTCCCATATAAAGTGGAGGAAGATGGGCATGGATATTAGCCCAGGGCCAGTCTTCCTCAGCAAAAAAATAGGAGGATTGGCAGATGTTAGCTCAGGGCCAATCTTCCTTACCAAAAAAAAAAAAAGAATTATATCTATCTGCTTCTGTCGAATAGATAATCTGATAATTTTAACATTCTAACATAGCGCCTTTCTCTATTCCACCTCACTAATATTTACTATTATTTTTTATTTTTGTGAGGAAGATCAGCCCTGAGCTAACACCCATGCCAATCCTCCTCTTCTTGCTGAGGAAGACTGGCCTTGGGCTAACATCCGTGCCCATCTTCCTCCACTTTATATGGGATGCCACCACAGCATGGTCTGACAAGCGGTGCGTCGATGTGTGCCCAGGATCCGAACCTGGGCCGCCAGCAGGGGAGCGCGTGCACTTAACTGCTACGCCACGGGGCCGGCCACATACTATTATTTTTAATTTGACTTTGAGGCTCAAGGGGCACTTTTGAGCACCCATTGAGTATGTGGCATTATACTAGGCACTGGGAGAGAGGGGAGGGTTTTGGAAGATAGAGAAACTCTAGTTCCAGTCTTCTAGAATTTATAACAGAGCAGAAAGAAAAGTCATATGCTAGAAGTTATAGAGATTATATAATTTCTATACTTTATTAGAAATTAATTTTAAGGTTATATGCAAGCCAGTGTAAAGCAGTATCATGTAGGATATACGTGGTAATGCTAAAGGAATGATAAATAAGGGGAATATCACTGTAGAGTAAGCTCAGGAGAGAGTAAATTTAGCGCTTGACCTGAAGGATCTGGCTTACAAAGAAGAGGGAGGGAAGTGCAGAGAGGTGGAATGGTAGGAGCAATATCATGGTGCTTTTCCATTAGGTGTCAAGTTTCAGAGGGAGCCTTGTGAAATTGATCAAGTGGGACTAAGTGATGAAGGGCCAGGTAGGTCTGGGTGATGGAGGACCTTGACAACCAGGGAAAGATCTTGGAACTGGATTTAATTTGGAAATTAGGGAAGAGGCAAGTTCAAAAAAATTTTTTATTTTCCTGGTTAATATGAGATTGTTTGTTTTTACTTGAAATATAATTTATATAAAATAAGATATTCAGTTCTTAAGTGCCCAGTTCGATGAATTTCTACAAATGCAACCACCATTATATGGGTAATTTCCACCCATGTAACCATCACCCAGATAAAGTTATGGAACATTTCCATCACCCAGGAAGGGCCCTCTGTGCACCTTCCCAGTGAATAACTGCCCCTCCCTGACCTCTTAACCACTATTAAGAGGTGGTGTTGAAATGTTCTTGAACTTTCTATAAATTAAATCATACAGTGTGTATTCTTTTATGACTAGTTTCTTTCACTCAACATTTTGAGATAAGTAGTTTGCTCCTTTTTATTGCAGAGTAGCGTTGCGTTGAATGAATATACTACAATTTGTTTATCCATTCTCCTCTTAATGGAAATGTGAGTTGTTTCCAGTTGTGGGCTATTATGAATAGGACATCTGAGAACATTCTTGCATGTCTTTTGGTAGACACTTACACTCATTTCTCTGGGAGTGGGGTCGTTGGGTCATAGGGTAAACATACTCTTAGCTTTAGTAGTTACTGCCAAATAGTTCTCCAAGGTGGTTGTTATCAGTTTATACTCAGACCAGCAGTGGATGAGAGATGCATTTCTCCACAACTTTGTCAATACTTGGTATTATTAGTCTTCTCAATTTTTGCCATTCTGGTTGGTATGCAGTGAAAAAAATTTTTAAAGAAAGATTAATTATAGACTAAGTAAAGAATGGATTGGGTAGGGTAGCAGACCAGACTCAAGTAAACCAGTTAAAAAGCTGTTGTCCCAATGCCGATGGGAGGACTCAAGAGCCTGGCCTGGGGGAATGTAGTAGCTGTGGGGAGGAAGGCTTTAAATTGAGTGACTTAACAGAGCTTGGCAGAGGCTCAGAGCTCTGTTCTCAGTATGTCTCTTCTATCTAGAAAAATGTTTAGGCATTTAAGTCACTTGCTATTAACTGCAGCCAGAGGATTGGGGTCGCCTTTAATTAATCTGCCTGAGAGAGATCTTATTGTATTGTGGACACTTCAAATATTCAAAGAAATTTACTAGGAGAGCCTGGAGAGGGTTTCAGGAATGAGAGGGTTTGCTGTGGGTTGAATGAATTGCCATATGAGAATTTTTATTGTACTTTTCTGTTTGCTCCTTGCCTTGAGGACCTGGTGGTAGGTAGGATTCCTTCTTCCTTCCCTCCCTTTTTCCCTCCCCCCTCCTTCCTCCTTTCCTTCCATTAATCCATCAGTGAGTAAACATTTGCTGAGGCCCTGCTCTGTGCCAGGCCCTGGCTGGGTGCCATGGTGGATCCAAAAATGAATTTCACATGTTCCAGTTTTCTAAGAGTTCAGTGCATTCAGTAAAGGATTTGACAGTTATACAAAAAACTACAATACCAGGCAATGCCATGTAAATCCCCACTGTCCTGTGTCTGTGACCATTTATGACTCTCTAATGAAAAGATAGCATATTTAGGTTTGAAATGGAGGTTGGCGTGGGTATCAGAGAAAGTCTCTAGTTTGAGGTGGCACCTAAGTTAAGGCAAGGATGGGTAAGATTTCAATAGCAGAGATGAAGGAAGGGTATAATAATAATAAGGAACAGCCTGAGTAAAGGTGCGGAGAGGCAAAATTCAGGGTGCAGTGAGGGAATTACAAATGGTAAAATTTGGCCAGAACATAGGGGGCGTGAAGAGTAGAAGTAGTAGCACATCACCTCAGAAGGGAGGACAGAGCCAGAGCAGGAGCGAGGTTGCAAACTTTATTTGGTGGGCAATAGGGAACCATCGAAGGTTTTTGGTGAGAGCAACGTAATCGGAGATGCCTTTTGCAAAGATTACTCTGGCAGTGATAAGCTGCAAGACTGAGGGCATGATAATGTTTTAGGAGGCTGTTATAGTAGTCCAGGGAAGAATTAATGAGGGCATGTATTAGCTTGGCTGGGATAGAAAGGAGGGGATAGCTAATATGAGAAATAATTAGAAAAAAAGAGAGTTCAGAGAGAAAAAGGAGGGAAAGGGAAACCAGAACAGAAGCAACCAGTTTCTCTTTTCTTGCACAATGCTGTATTTTGCAAGTGAGCCAAACTTTGCATGAGGTAGGTGTGGGTGTTGATCAGGATTGCCTTCCTTTTAGCAGGAGGTAGCCAAGCTGTGGGTAAGAGGTCAGAAAGACTCAGAGTGGAATATTCTGCCGTGCTCAACATGGAATTACTCAAGAAACAAAACCCATCCAAAGCCAAAACACTCCTTCTTTGATCCCACACTTGCCTGCTCTGATCCAGCTTGCTCTTGTCTTGCACGGTCAAACTTCTAGAAAAAATTGTACATTCTCATTGCTATCATTTTTTTCACTTCCTATACACTCAGCTCCCTCTTATCTGGCTTTCAGTAACTTCACTTCAACAAAACAGTGCTAGTTAAGTCATCAGTGCCTTCCATGTTGCTAGAGTTAGTGGATATTCTCCTAGCTTCATCTTACCTGACCTCTCAGCTGTATTCAACACCGTCGGCCACTCCCCCTACTTAAAATGCTCTCCCCTCTTGGATTTTGTAATCCCACTTCTCCCAGTTTTCCCTTTATCTCTCTGGCTACTCTTGTTCAGTCTTATTTTCTAGCTCATCCCCCTCTGCTAAGCCAGTACATGTTGGAGATTTTAGGGCTTCTTTTGTTTCTCATTCCCTAAGTGACCCCATTAGGTACTCATAACTTCTATTTTGATCTATACACTAATGATACCTAAATTTTTATCTCTAGCCTAGATACCTCTCTGCTGAGCAACAGACCTATAAATTCAACTGGCTACTTGACTCGTCCACTTGAATGTCTCAAAAGCAGGCCAAACTCAATATTACAAAACTGAATTCATGATATCTTCCCTCCAAAAGTGTTCCTCTTTTTCATAAGTGGTACCACCAGCCATCCATTTATGCATTCCAGAAGCTGGAGAAACAGTCTTGACCATTCTCTCTCTCCTAATTCCCTATATCACGTCCATTAATTTTTTGTTGATTTTACTTTCTAAAATATTTCTCAAACCCGTTCATTTCTTCACCCTAGTCCAAGCTACCACCAACTCCCGTATTGGCCACAATCATGAACTCAACCTGAATCTGAACCCACTTTGCCCTCCACTTCAATACATCTTCCACTCAGGAGCCAGTGTGAAACATTTTAGGCTTAAATAGGATCATGTTATTCTCTTCTCAAAAGACCTCAATGATTTTCCATTGCTCATAGAACAACGACCAAAAGGTTCATCTGGCCTTGAAGGCCCTACAAGGGCCGGCCATTACTGTCCTTTTTGGCTTTACCCCTCTCCCACTTTCCTCCCTTCTCTGTATGCTCCAGCCACTCAGACATTTTCTCTGTCCCTCCTGCTCCCCACTCTCACTTCTCTGACAGGACTTCTGCAGCTGCAGATTGCACAGAACAATCCCCTCTCTCTCCCTCCTCTACTCAGTTGACTTCTACTCATGGTTTGAATCTCAAATTAAATGCCACTTGCTCATGGAAGCCTTCCTTGATGCCCTAATTTAGATCATACTAGAGCCCCTTTGTTGTATGTTCCTCTAGCACTGGGTATTTTTCCTCGAGGGAACTTTTCACAGCTTATAATGACCCATCTATTAATTACTATGATTCTTTGATTAAGGTTCACCTACCCCACTGGACTGTAAGTCCTATGAGGGCAGGAACAGTGTTAATTTTTGCTTACCCTTGTCTCGCCAGAGTTCTGGGTAGTGTCTGGAGCACAATAGGTGTTCAATAAATATGTGCTGAATAAACACATGAGCAAATGGGTTGAGCCAAGCTATACTATACTGTGTCTCATAGAGGGGTATTGGAGAAGCCTAGGTATACACAGTGGGTTTCCTATCAACAACGCCAGCTAAGTATGTTATTAAATATTCCAACCAGAGGTTGAAAATTGGTGATCCTGGACTATATACAGTCTGGTAGAAATGTTTAGTTTGGCCTGCACAAGTTTTTGAGAAAAACTTGAACTATATACAAACATTTCAATATATGGAGATTTCATGTAAAAATCTGAATTTCTGGCTTTTCCTTTTTCAGGAAGCTCTGGCATCACTTTGCCCACATTTCCTGTAGCAATAATCAACTGGAGTTAAGTAGGGGCTGCCCTGTTTCCATGGGGCATTAGCTCTCCAATTCACCATTGTTACCACCTAGTATCCCTTGCTTATTTAATTACCTGCCTGCCCTGGAGAGGCATATACCTCATTGAGTTTGCTATTCTTGGTCTAAGCTTTCTTTATTAGAAATGGTTGGACCAACTAATTGGGTAGCCTGATAAAATCCTTGAATAGTTGCCATGAGAAACCATACCATCAATTTCTTTCCCTAATTCTTAGGAGGTTATCTTAAAAATGCAGAATTCTTTCTTCCAACCCTTTCATTTTAGAGATGAAAGAGCTGAGGGCCAGAGTAGGCAATAACTTGCCTGATCTCACAAAGCTAGTTCTCTGTCTTTTGGCTGGTGTGCTTAGATATATCAATGAAAATATTTAGGGAAATGTATTCCTTTATAAATTTGCCATTTTAATTTTTTGTGTTCTTAAATCTAGAAGAACTAGTTTAAACACAGTAATTGATCTTTTAATTCTCAAGTTAATCTCATTAATTTTTTTCCTTTAATTATTTGGGAAACAGTGTCACTTGTGTAGAAGTGGTAGTGTACTAGTAGTAGTGATAGTAACCAAGCCCAGTGTGTGAAACTGTGAATTAATAATACTGGGTGAATAGTTTTCTCTTATAAAGGCTGCTGATTTCTTTCTTTTTGTTTGTTTTTTGAGCCTGTGAATTTTGATTCCAGTTTTATTTTTAGCTTTTTTTTTATTGTGGTAAAATATACGTACACAGTGATAAAATCTCACTGTAACTGTAACCATTTTAAAGTGTACAATTCAGTGGCATTAAGTGCATTCACAATGCTGTGCAACCATCACCTCTATCTAGTTTCAGAAATTTTTCACCACCCTGAATGGAGATCCTGTATCCTTATGTAGTTACTCCCCATTCCTCAGTCCCTGGCAACTACTAATCTGCTTTCTGTCTCCAAGATTTGCTTATTCTGGACATTTCATATAAATGGAATCATATAACATAACCTTTTGTGTTTGGTTTCTTTCACTTAGCATAATGTTTTCAAGATTCATCCATGTTGTAGTATATATCAGTAGTTTATTCTGTTTTATAGCTAAATAATATTCCATTGTATGGATATACCACATTTTGTTTATCCATTCATCCATTGATGGATATTTGGATTCTTTCCACCTTGTGGCTATTGTGAATAAGACTGCTATGAACATTTGCATATAAGTTTTTTTATTTTTTATTCCAGTTTTTAAAGCTTGCATTTCAGGACCCATTTATCATTTCTGAAAGGCTGCTTGCCTATTGTGAACAAAGTTAAAAAAGGAGTTGGGAAGCCAACTGGATGTCAATTTCTATTGATTTCTCTTCTACATCTCTGGATCTGGCTTGAAATTGTAGTTATATTTACAGGCAAGAAATAGCAGTTCATTTTCAGTAGGCATCTACCTGGAAAACACCAGGTGCTTTAAGTAAATTACAAAGAAGAAATCAAACTAAAAAGAAGTGATGTGGCCATTATAAGCTATCACATGTTATGGGAGAACGTATGGCTCTTATTCAGAAGGTAATCTACGAAAGAACAGTTTAGCTCGGAGTCAAGGTGTATCTGTTGAGCTTTTCATTTTCATTCAACAACATCCAACGAATATGTATTGAGTGCCTCTAAGCCTGATCTGTGCATGAACAGAGCTTAGAGTCTAGTGAGGAAATGTAGATATTAATTAAGTAAATTCACGTGTTTAATTACAAACATTCTTTGAAGGAAATGTGTAAGGAGTATGAGAGTGTATAACATGGCTACCTGCTCTCTCCTGAGGGCTATGAGACTTTTGAGCTGTGTAAGAGCTGTATAAGATGGGCAAACAAGCATTGAGTACCTAACAGTTACTGCCCTAAATGCTTTGGCTTCAAGGATTAGTAAGTGGCCTCTGTCCACAAGAAGTTCTGTTTTCTTGAGATTGGTTAAGTGAAATCCTATTCGGTATCAACCTCTTTGGCTGGACCCCATTTATTTTCCCAGAGATGCTCAGGGGGTCTCTCAGGGACAGGCTCGGTGCAGGTGGAATAATTTTGACAGAAAAGTTTTCAAATTATTCAATTATGATTCAGGTCTAAGTTCTGATGGCCTCATTGACAAACAAAGGATCCAAGATGAAGTAGTGAAATCAACAAAGAAGTGAATAGTTGATTCCAGCACTTTTTCTTGGGCAATTGTTAGTCTAGTACCTTTCACAATTAACCCCCCAGCCTCCACACAGTTGGAGCCCACACCCTTATTCAGCAACCTGCTTCTCAAAGTCAAGCCAAAGATGATTGGGCAATGTGTATAGTGCATGTACAAATAAGTAGAGGGTGGTGAAGAGAAGTCATGACCAATGAAGACACTTTATCTTTTTAATGAGGCCTCATGCTGTGTAGTGCTCTGAGGAGAATAATGAAAAATGACTAGAATAATGAGAAACATAGGCCATTTGGTCAACAATGGAATAGGGCCAATTAGAATGTCAGATAATGCCAGTTTGCATTGTTTAAACTAGATCTGGAGTGGAATATACCATTCTCATGGAGTGTCGCCTTTCTTTGGAGATCAGTTCCTATATGATTTTTACATCTGTCAACATCTGCTCTGCAAGTCAGATCTTGCCACGGCTACTGAAGTGTTAGGGCTCTTTTCATAGGAATGTTACTATGTGGGACAGAGTATTGGTGACTTGTATTATTGTATTATTTTGGACATCAGAACACAGTTTTATTTTAGGGATGCACTTCAGATTTCAGAAGGATGTGTTCTGTAAGGTTCACTCAAATGCAGTGGCAGATCACCTGATATGGGAAAAATCCCTATTTAGAGGATGAAGAAATTTAAGCAATTATTTGATATATAAAAGGTCTCACAGTGAGATTTCTGTCACTGGCAAGTCCTCAAGTACATATTAAATATGATTAAGTTAATAGTGATTTGTCTTACAACTTTTCAAGAACTCCTTTACTGAGAATGAGGTTATTGAGAATGGATTATCATTACATGCTCCCATTGTAGAATGTGATCATAATTCTAGCAAAGGGCTTACTGATTACTGGAGTGAGGGCCACCAAAGAAGTGAGATATTGTATGTGGAAGGGCATAGGAGACCTCTTGTAAAGAGCAGAGAGTAGGGAAAGGGAGAGCGAAAGCAGAGAGAGAAGAAAACAAAGTAGTGTGAGGAGTGAGTGTGACTGAGAGCCAAGTGACATTACTTTGGCATCATCAGTCAGTTGCCTGGAGAATTTTGGGCCCTATAAGCTGGGGCTAGTGGGAAAAGCCATTCTCTGGGGTCTATGCCTCTTAAAGTTGCTCTTTCAGACTAGATGGTTCTAGCAGAATCCCTGTGGCCCCAGCCTGCTTGGAGATGCTTTTTCGACAAAAGCAAAAACTCTCTTCCATAATAGGGAGTAGTAAGGAGCACTAAAGGGAACCAGGAAAGAGCATTAGAGAAAATCTGTAGAGAGGGAGCAAGTGAATAACAGAATTAGATCAAACAAAACTAAAAACTGCGTATGAGGAAAAACTGGAAGGAAATAACAGGTGATTAATATCATGGTGATAGAATTTGGGATATCTCTTCTCTTTTCCAAATTTCCTGTGATGTGATTATATTGTAAGTTTTTCATTTTAAGAGATAGTAAGGTAATTCCAGTAGTTGGAGGGTGTGTGTGTTTGTGTGTGAGTGTGTGAACCTGTAATTAGAGGCTCTGAGTTCAACCTCAGCTCTGTTATCAACTACCCATGGAATGTGGGGCTGGTTATTTAACCCCTCCCTGCTTTGGCTTCTTTGTGTTGAGAACTGAAACCAACATAAGTTCCTGATCCTGTGTTTAACAATACTAGGACTGGGCATACTTTCCTGTAAAATACTGTTTCCTGTTGTAAAATACTGAGAACAAGCCAAAATAATTTAAGATACTTGCTCCGGGAAATAATAGTTCCTAGAAGCTATGACTGTTAACTAACTAAAATAACTTATGAAGACTAACAGCTTACTCGTAAAGACTTGTTCAAAACCCTTCTTTTGCTGTGTCCACCAGCTCAGGCCCTAGAACTCCATAAAGATGCTCTACAACTTACTCCTGAGGCACTGCTAAAACTGTCAGGATAGTGTTCTCCCTTACTGCGGTGAGTCTGATAAACTACTTTGCTTGATAACAGGTTTTTCTGGAAGTTTTTTGAGGACTTGACAATATGTAAAAGAGAATGTTTGGATACTATACTCTTGGAAATCCCTTTTATCTCTCACTTTCTCAGATTCATGCTCGTGACATTTTCTTTTTCTTGGCTCTCTTTCATCCATGGATTCAGCCACTTCTGCAATTTTTTTTCATGTTTTACTTTTTTCTTTTACCCTCACTAACTTGAAAGCGCAGTCTAAGCTGGACATTTTAGAGGAACAACCACTGGCAGGTTTTAGCTGCAATTAAGAAGCTGAAAGATGGATGGTGGTGATGGTTGTATAACAATGTGAATGTACTTAATGCCACAGAACTGTACACCTAAGTGGTTAAAATGATACATTTTATGTTACGTATATTTTACTACAATAGAAAAAAAGAAAAAGAAGCTTAAGGCAATTCCCTCTTTGCAATCTTTGTACAAACACCATAGGATCCCAGGAAAGGGCTGCCCGGAACTCCTTCTCCTTCTAGATTAAATGACATACATGAAATGCACCAGGTCCAGTGCCAGTTAGAGAGTAAGGAAGTGCTCAGTGTGTCCAGCCTTCTTCTCCTTCTCTTTCTACTGGGAAGAATAGGAGAGGCAACTCTTTCCTTCCTGTTTAAAGTAATTGGATTTCAAACCTACCAATATAAGAACATAGTGGGTAAATATCTAGAACCTGGTTCAGGAATGTCTTGGTTCAGTATTTCCCTCTATTCTGACCCCATTTTTGCACTGGTAGATCAGGGGTGTGATGACAGCAGGGGTAATGGCAGGACCAACCAAGATATCTGAATATCAATTTTTCTTTGGCAGTGAGAGTGTAAGGAATACACAGGTTATTTTATGTAAATATAAACCCGATAAATCTGGGTTTTTTAGTTCTCACTGGAAGACCCATCTGGGCTCAGCTACATAATTTGCAGGCCCACTGCAAAATGAAAATGCAAGGTCCTTTGTTCAAAAAGCTGGGAAGAAGTGCTGTTAAAGGTACTAAAATACAAAGCTTTTTCATTTCTTCTGTGGTCTGTCTTTTGACTTTCATGGTGTTTCTTTTAAATTATTTTATTGAGGCCATATTGGCTTATAACATTGTGCAAATTTCAGGTGTACGTTATTATATATCAGTTTCTGTGTAGAATGCATCGTGTTCACCACCAATAGTCTAATTTTTATCCTTCACCATACATATGTGCCCTACCTCTTTTGTCCTCCCCCTACCCCCTTCCCCTCTTGTAACCACCAATCTGTTCTCTTTATCTATGTGTTTGTTTATCTTCCACATATGTGTGAAATGATATAGTATTTGTCTTTCTCTGCCTGACTTATTTCATTTAGCATAATACCCTCAAGGTCCATCCATGTTGTTGCAAGTGGCATGATTTTGTCTTTTTTTATAGCTGAGTAGTATTCCATTGTATATATATACCACATCCTCTTTACCCGTTTATCCATTGACGGGCACTTGGGTTGCTTCCACATCTTGGCTATTGTGAATAATGCTATGATGAACATAGGGGTACATATATCTTTTTGAATTGTTGATTTCACATTCTTTGGATAAATACCCAGTAGTGCAATAGCTGGATCACATGGTATTTCTATTTTTAATTTTTTGAGAAATCTTTTCATGGTGTTTTTTATCTGCTATTTAATGTGGTTCTAAGTAAAGAAAAATTAAAAATTTAAATTATTAGCATGAATTTTACCATTAATTTTTATATTGAACAATGACTGTTTTAAATGCAAACATAACAGTATTTAACTCATATATGGAATCACCAAATTACACAATTGGTGTTTTGTAGTTTGTGTGTGTATATGTCTTTTATTCTTACCAAAATGGCAGAAATGCTGCACAAAAAGAACTCCACCATTTTTATTTCACTTTTTGATGCACACGCATTCTACTAGCACTCTCTACCTTTGGCTTACTAATGAGTAAGAGAGGCTTCAAAGGAAAGGAAGAGGATTGCTCTATTTTTCCCTTTCCTTCTAGGTTATCATTTTCTCTGTAAGGGGTTGGCTAAGACAGAGAAGTAACATCAGCAAGAAAGGATATGATAGGGTTCCTTGGTGTTCGTGTTTCTTAGAATATCAGTGCTTTCTGTGTTCAAAGCAAGCTCTGGTTTGCATGGAAACATGGCCTCTTGGGACTGTCAGCAACCCCGCTTACTTAGTCCTAGATATCACACACTTACCCTACACTTGCTTTGAGTCTCACTGAACTCCCATGCATCATGAGTCCATTGGAATTATGTGCTTATGGGGCATCACAAAAGCTATACATGAATGGGGTGACAAGAAATAGTGGACACGCATATTGCATATATCTCCTCAGCTCACGCACATGCTCTGTTGTCCCATTGGACTTCATTTATGAAACATAAGTTTAAAGATAAAATTATTTAGAATTTCAAGATGGCAACAGCAGACATTAAATCAAGCCCCAGGGTCCTTCTGAGCAGGGGGCCCTCTGGGACTACGCAGGTTGCAAGTTCATGAAGTGGGCCCTGAGCCCATCATGGCATGATATCACATCTAAAAATATACTAATCTGACTCTAAAAAAATCTGTGAAAATCACCTTTGTTTTTACCGACATTTTCTTGAGACTACTAAGGAGAGGGTGTCAAAGCACATACCAAGTAAAATTTCCCCAAAATCCTTTTAAAGTTTCTCTTTCATCAAATCTCTCCTGTTCCAGGCAGCTGCTATGTTGGCAGGCTCTGGCCTCTGGAGCTCCAGGCTCTTCTAGGATGAATGAGGGAGAGGATGGCCTGGCTTAGTTTATGGCTGGGCCCCCTAATTGGCTACAAGCACCTGCTTCTCTAAGGAAGCCAGTTGCCTAGGGAGAACCAGTAGGGGTAGATTGAGGGACGTATTTCCCCTTACTTTATAAGAATGGTTAACCCATTGTTCTTTTAATGAACATATAAGGCAATTGAATTTATTTTTGTAAGTTTTGAGGTACCAGGGTAGGCTTGAAGGGAAAACATCAGTTATCAAATCATCTGAGGGCATGATACACATGGAAATTGATCAGTGGCCCCAAGGTGAGTGGTGCCACTGGGATTTGAACCCAACTCTCTGCCTCTGAAGCTGGGCTCTTTCCACTTGATTATGCTGGTCCCCATAAAAGGGAAGAAGACAACTATTGAGCACCTACCGTGTGCCCCGAGATGTGTGAGGTATTTTATGTAACAATCATGTGATAAAGGTATTACTATTTCCTATTTTCCTGATAGGGGACTGAGGCTCAGTGAGGCTAAGTACCTTGCCCAAGGTCACAGAGCAAGTAAGTGACAATGCCAGGGCCCTGGAGCTCCAGGCTCATTTCTGAGTCCAAAAGTCGTGATGTTTCCCCAATTTGCAGAGCTAGGGGAGAACCCAGGCCTCCTAGCTTCCCTTTCATTGATCCAGAATACCAGGCTGCTTCCATCATTACATCCTCATTGGTTGATTGATTGATTGATTGATTGACTCTTAAGGGCTGTTCTCTGCCTGTCTGTGGATATAAGGCTTGACACAGCAGAAGGACGAGCAATTCCACCAACTGCCTCTTTGATTCAGTTTCTGAATATTGAAGCCCCTTCCCCAGCACCTGTTAACTTTTCTTCAGGTTTGCCCTCCCCAAAACATTTGTTGGGGCTGGTAGGGCATGAGGGGTGTGGATAGTCAGGAATGAGGAAAGAAGAGGACCATATTTGCAGTTCTTTTTCTTTTTGTCCTGCTCCAAACTCTGTTGGGATATTTCTTCAAACATGTTCAGTGACTTGTCACCACAAGAATTTGCTGAGTTAGTTCAGTGGATATCGTCTGCACTTAGATGGGATTTTAATTTCAGTTGCTGACACTTAACCTAGATAGGTTAGACTTTTAGTGCTTGTAGCCAAAGGCTATCAGAAAACTTCTGGAGCAAAAATCAGTTACAATACTTTCTTCAGAATAAATTGTGAAATAAAAACAAAGCAGTATTTCTTCTAGTTTTCAAGTATGATAATTCATACTTAATGTGTAATTGTCTATAAACTTTTTTGGGGAAGTCTACTTTTATTTCTTCATTCCCAGAGGAGTGAATGAGGCAAGAGCGAGGAAAGGAGAGAGAAGGGAACTCTGCTAGAAGCATCAATGAGATCTGTGAGGTGAAAGTATTCCTGGGCCTCAGCCTCTGGGATTTGTCTGAGCATTTTGGATTTTGTATTGATGGGTGGCTCTCAACTGACTACAGTGCGAAGTTTGTCCCAAATAACATCCCCCTGGAGGAGAAGGTGGTCAGGTGGGAGGGCCAATGGAGAGAGGGAAAATTCACCCCTAGGGTCCTCCTTCTTCAGATCGCTGGGGCTCTGAGGAAGAAGGGCAGGAGGGAACCACTGTGCAGAGTGAGAAGGGGATGGTGTCTCAGGTTCTTTCTCTTTATGCATCCCTGGGTGACCATACTGGGCTGTCTGCTTTCCTGGGCATGGCCGTTGGCCTGCCAGCTTTCAAATGTAAGCACCTGTGAGTTTTTCCTGCAGGTTTTCTCTGGCTGCGGGAACGTGCCTGGTCTGCACCAGGAGTAGGCCAGAAATGCCAGAAAGTTAATTCCTCCATGCTCCCCCTTCCCCCCAGCAGCCCTCCACAATGACTGGTGTGAGTTGGTGGACAAATACCCCAGCTTCCTAGCCCCTTGGTAGGGAAACCTCCGAAGTGTGTTCCATCCTGTCTCCCACAGTTCCGTGGCAGGATTGGGCTCCATTCGCCGGCAGCGGTAACCAGCTCAATAACACGCCTTTTATTGGCTGCTTCTTCCCTTCTCATCTCACTTCCACCTCCTCTACTGGTACTTCTTGGATCACTTTCCAAATAAAGGACTTGGCTCTTTAAGTCTTGTCCTCAGGGTTGGCTTCTGGGGGAACCAAGCATAAGACAGACCCTTTGTAGCCAAAATGACAAAAAGCTGTAGGGTATCTTGGTGCTCCAGGTGTGACTGAAGGTCTCAGTGCTGCCACAGGGAAATCAGCCCCCTTCAGCAAGGAGCTCTGGCAAAGCTGTTTTCTTTCTGTGGTTGGCCAGGTGAAGGGCAAAGCTGTCTAGAGTTCAGGGGAAGTGCTTGGTGCCGTTATGGTTCTGTGAGGTCTCAGTTGTGCTTTCAAATTCATCATGAGGTGCTGTGAGTGATATGAAGATGACAAGTCTCAGCCCCCACCTTCTAGTAGCTTATAATCCTGATAGGTAGAACGAGGCAGATGTTCAAATAATTCCCATACATGGTGAAAAGGAAGAGAAGAAATAAGACTCTTCCATGATTTGAGTGTTGACCACCAAAGATTTCTTTAGGCATCTGAGCTGTTAACTTGAGGCAATTGGAAATGAATGGGGACAAAAATTGCTTTCACTAAATGGCACTGTTATGGAAAAAGCAACTTATTAATCATAGAAAATAATGAAGCCACAATGGTTCATATTCAGAAGACTCACATAAAATTGTTGGTAATGACCGAGTGGTAGACATGTGGACTGAGAAATGTATTTCTGGAGTTTATATTTAAAAGGAGCCACTTTATTTTAGGCGAGTAGACCAAAGAAAGCTGCATTATTTTTAATTATTGTTATTATTCATAACAATACTTTGAATTTGTGTAGTACCTTTCTTCTGAGGAGCTTGAGGCATTTCACATATATTATCTCATTTATCTTTTATAACATCCCAGTGGGAATATGTATTATTAACTTTCTATTGCCATGGGACTGAATTTTTGCAAATTCTTTTTCCTGGGGATGAATGGAGCTGCATCACTACAGAAGCAGATGTTGGCTGGAAGTCACCCACAACTTGCTACTGAATGCAAGTTAATTATAATAGCTCCATACTCTGACTTTCCTTTGGGAAACCATTTTGCCTCTCTCTGCCTCAGTTTATAAGAAAATGAAGAAGCCTAGTTAATCAGCTTAGTTGATATAAAACAAACCCATAACTATAAAAAGAAAAAAATGGTGGAAAAACCTCATGAACAGTGAATTAATACAAATGGAGTTTGCTAGTTACAGCTAAATACTGACATAGTATTTTCAGTAGAAAAGGTTATATATGAACTCTCTCTGCCACCCACTTTTAAGTGGGGAAATCTCCACTTAACTGAAACTGCCTGGTTTTGATCTTAGCTGAAAGGTAAATTTCTTTGTCAAGTTAAGGAACACTGTGTCCAATCATTATTGAATACTAGTGTTTAAATCCCGTTTCTACTGCGCCCAAGAGGAAAATTTAGATACGGTTTTTCTCAATTAACTGGAAACACTGCAAAGTTCATCCATGACTTCTCCATAAATTACTCTCTAGTAAGGTTTGCCAGAAAAAGTCAAAAGAAAAATTCTTTTTCCAAGTCATATCTGAAGAGTAGCAGGAGGTCTCTGAGAAGCTTTGCAGAACTTGCAGAGTGACGGTCATCTCTGGTCACGAGGATATCCACGTGTTGTCCGAGGAGGAGAATCACCCCTTCCGTTCCCTGAAGTCTGCGTGCCTTTCTGGCTTCAATCTGTGTTGGAGTCTTCAGGATATTGGTAAACACCTCATTAAACATACCAAAGAGAACCTCTCACTCAAACAGTCTAAAAAATCTGGGTTAAGAGAAGTCTTTTAACCCTGAAAGATTGTTAGCCTTTACAGTCTGAATTCAGGGCCACCATTTTAAGAATTTAATTGTCATATTTCCAATCTGCAGAAAGTTCCATACGATTTACAAATCCCCCTTATGTTGAAAGGCAGGCCAAGGCAACGGAAATAGCTGCTCTGTGAGATACAACAGAGGAAGCTCGACTCCCCAAGAACGCTTACAGTTGTCCTTGCCTGGTGGGGCAGGGTTAGGTCCTTTTGTTGATCTCAGCTCAACCAGTTTCTTCCATGTCTGATTAATGGAGGTGTCTGGCTTCCAATTTCATGCCAGGGCTCACGCTGCATTTGGTCAGAAAACTCTCCAGTGGTCATACTAGACCTCTTGCTAGGCTTTAAATAGATACTTTTATAAGCTTCATATTTTCTTTCCAGCAATCTTACAGCCATCTATAAAAATGATTAAGTGAATCTGGCCTCTTTTAGTTCTTTTGATTCAATAGAGCTGTCTCCTGTTTATAAATCCCTTTCCGTAATCTAATCCACCTGGCCATCCCTTGTGGCCTCTGGATTCCCAACAGCTACCAAAACTGTAAATAAAGGGCCCCTGGATACTTAAACAACCCATTTCTGCTGTCAAGAAACATGTGCTTTCTACAAACCATGAAAATGAGCATGAGGAAAGGGAGGTGAGGTGAAAAGGAAAAAGAATAAATATGTCAGCGCTTGGAACATAGTAGGTACACTCAAATATGTAGTGACTACAACAAAAATTAAAATACATTCTGCCACATTAGTCAGGTCTTTCTTTAGCCTTCTGGTGCCAGAAGGGAGGGTATGATATACCTAAAATGGTGGTAAATGGGTCAGGAGGGCTAGGAACAATTTGTAGGCAGATATGTTTTGGCAACTTTGTTTTCACATGCAGTGAGGACTTTCTTCTACATGTTATTCCTTTAGCTTTCACAGCATCCCCTGACAGTCCCAAGAGCTGCTTGGGTACCCATTGTGTACAGGGTATGGGACATGTTCCAGTGGGATCATGAGCAAAATATAGGACACAGGCATTGTACACCTGAAAGAGACACAATTGTCATTTAGTGGAATGGATAAACACTGACAACCACACTTATACTGTTTAATTAGTATAGTGCAAACATTTTTTTTAAATTTTTTGTTTATTGCAGTAACATTGGTTTATAACATTGTATAAATTTCAGGTGTACATCATTATACTTCTATTTCTGCATAGATTACATCATGCTCACCACCCAAATACTAATTACAACCCATCACCACACACATGTGCCGAATTATCCATTTCGCCCTCCTCACTCCTCCCTTCCCCTCTGGTAACCACCAATCCAATCTCTGTCTTTATGCGTTTGTTTGTTGTTGTTATTATCTACTACTTAATGAGGGAAATCATACGGTATTTGACCTTCTCCCTCTGACTTATTTCACTTTGCAGAGTACCCTCAATGTCCATCCATGTTGTCACAAATGGCTGGATTTCATCATTTCTTATGGCTCAGTAGTATTCCATTGTGTATATATACCACATCTTCTTTATCCATTCGTCCCTTGATGGGCACTTAGGTTGCTTCCAAGTCTTGGCTATTGTGAATAATGCTGCAATGAACACAGGGGTGCGTGTATCTTTACGCATTGGTGTATTCAGATTCTTTGGATAAATACCCAGCAGTGGAGTAGCTGGATCGTATGGTAGTTCTATCCTTAATTTTTTGAGGAATCTCCATACTGTTTTCCATAGTGGCTGCACGAGTTTGCACTCCCACCAGCAGTGTATGAGAGTTCCCTTCTCTCCACATCCTCTCCAACACATGTTGTTTCCTGTCTTGTTAATTATAGCCATTCTGACGGGCGTGAGGTGATATCTCATTGTAGTTTTGATTTGCATTTCCCTGATAGTTAATGATGTTGAACATCTTTTCATGTGCCTGTTGGCCATCTGTATATTTTCTTTGGAGAAATGTCTGTTCAGGTCTTTTGCCCATTTTTTAATAGGGTTGTTAGTTTTTTTGTTGTTGAGATGCGTGAGTTCTTCATATATTTTGGAGATTAACCCCTTGTCAGATGTATAGTTTGCAAATATCCTCTCCCAATTGTTAGGTTGTCTTTTGGTTTTGTTGCTGGTTTCCTTTGCTGTGTAGAAGCTTTTTAGTTTGATGTAGTCCCATTTGTTTATTTTTTCTATTGTTTCTCTTGCCCAGTCAGACTTGGTGCTTGGAAATATGTTGCTAAGACCTATGTTGAAGAGCGTACTGCCTATGTTTTCTTCTAGAAGTTTCATAGTTTCAGGTCTTACATTCAAGTCTTTAATCCATTTTGAGTTAATTTTTGTGTATGGTGTAAGGTAATGGTCTATATTCATTTTTTTTGCATGTGGCTATCCAGTTTTCCCAACACCCCTTGTTGAAGAGACTTTCCTTTCTCCATTGTATGTTCTTGGCTTTGTCGAAGCCAATCTTTGTCGAAGATTAGCTGTCCATAGATGTGTGGGTTTATTTCTGGGCTTTTGATTCTATTCCATTGATCTGTGTGTCTGTTTTTGTGCCAGTACCATGCTGTTTTGGTTACTATAGCTTTGTAGTATATTTTGAAATCAGGGAGTGTGATACCTCCAGCTTTGTTCTTTTTTCTCAGGATTCCTTTAGCTATTCGGGGTCTTTTGTTGTTCCATATAGATTTTAGGATTCTTTGTTCTATTTCTGTGAAAAATGTTGTTGGAACTTTGATAGGGATTGCATTGAATCTGTAGATTGCCTTAGGAAGTATGGACATCTTAACTATATTAATTCTTCCAATCCAAGAGCATGGAATATCTTTCCATTTCTTTGTGTCTTCTTCAATTTCTTTCAGCAATGTTTTATAGTTTTTGGTGTACAGATCTTTCACCTCTTTGGTTAAGTTTATTCCTAGGTATTTTATTCTTTTTGTTGCAATTGTAAATGGGATTGTATTCTTGATTTCCCTTTCTGCTACTTCGTTGTTAGTGTATAGAAATGCAACTGATTTTTGTATGTTGATTTTGTATCCTGCAACTTTGCTGTATTCATTTATTACTTGTAAAAGTTTTTTTGGTGGATTCTTTAGGGTTTTCTATATATAAAATCATGTCATCTGCAAATAGTGAGAGTTTCACTTCTTCCTTTCCAATTTGGATCCCTTTGATTTCTTTTTCTTGCCTGATTGCTCTGGCTAGGACTTCCAGTACTATGTTAAATAGGAGTGGTGACAGTGGGCATCCTTATCTGGTTCCTGTTCTTAGAGGGATAGCTTTCAGTTTTTCACCATTGAGAAAGACATTAGCTGTGGGTTTGTCATAGATGGCCTTTATCATGTTGAGGTACTTTCCTTCTCTAACCATTTTATTCAGAGTTTTTATCATAAATGGATGCTGTATCTTGTCAAATGCTTTCTCTGCATCTATTGAGATGATCATGTGATTTTTATTCTTCATTTTGTTAATGTGGTATATCATGTTGATTGATTTGCGAATGTTGAACCATCCCTGTATACCTGGAATAAATCCCACTTGATCATGGTGTATAATCTTTTTAATGTATTGCTGTATGCGATTTGCTAATATTTTGTTGAGGATTTTTGCATCGATGTTCATCAGGGATATTGGCCTGTAATTTTCTTTTTTTGTGTTGTCCTTGTCTGGCTTTGGTATCAGGGTAATGTTGGCTTCATAGAATGAGTTAGGGAGCTTCCCCCCTTCCTCAAATTTTTGGAGGAGTTTGAGAAGGATAGGTATTAAGTCTTCTTTGAATGGTTGGTAGAATTTACCAGGGAAGCCGTCTGGCCCTGGACTTTTATTTTTGGGGAGGTTTTTGATTACTGTTTTGATCTCCTTACTGGTGATTGGTCTATTCAAATTCTCTATTTCTTCTTGATCCAGTTGTGGAAGGTTGTATGATTCTAAGAATTTATCCATTTCTTCCAGATTGTCGAATTGGTTGGCATATAGCTTTTCATAGTATTCTCTTATAATCTTTTGTATTTCTGAGGTGTCCGTTGTAATTTCTCCTGTTTCATTCCTGATTTTACTTATGTGTGCCTTCTCTCTTTTTTTCTTGGTGAGTCTAGCCAAAGGTTTGTCAATTTTGTTTATCTTTTCAAAGAACCACATCTTGGTTTTATTAATCTTTTCTATTGTTTTTTTAGTCTCTATTTCGTTTATTTCTGCTCTGATTTTTATTATTTCCCTTCTTCTACTGATTTTGGGCTTTGTTTGTTCTTCTTTTTCCAGTTCCTTTAGGTGCATTGTTAGATTGCTTATTTGAGATTTTTCTTGTTTGTTGAGATAGGCCTGTATTGCTATAAACTTCCCTCTTGAACCGCTTTTGCTGTATCCCATAAATTCTGGCATGTCATATTTTCATTTTCATTTGTCTCTAGGTATTTTTTGATTTCTCCTTTGATTCTTTGTTGACCCAATCGTTGTTCAGTAGCATTTTGTTTAATCTCCACATATTTGTGGCTTTTCTGATATTCTTCCTATAGTTGATTTCCAGTTTCATACCGTTGTGGTCAGAAAAGATGCTTGGTATTATTTCCATCTTCTTAAATTTATGAAGACTTGTTTTGTGGCCTAATATGTGATCAATCCTGGAGAGTGTTCCATGTGCATTTGAAAAGAATGTGTATTCTTCAGTTTTTGGATGGAATGCTCTGTATATATCTACTAGGTCCATCTGTTCTAGTGTGTCATTTAAGGCCAATGTTTCCTTATTGATCTTCTGTTTGGATGATCTATCTGTCGGTGTAAGTGGAGTGTTAAAGTCCCCTACTATTATTGTGTTACTGTCTATTTCTGTTTTTATGTCTGTTAATAATTGCTTTACATATTTAGGTGCTCCTACATTGGGTGCGTGGATATTTACAAGTGTTATATCCTCTTGTTGGATTGTTCCCTTGATCATTATGTAATGCCCTTCTTTGTCTCTTTTTACAGTTTTTGTTTTAAAGTCTATTTTGTCTGATATGAATATTGCTACCCCAGCTTTCTTTTCATTGCCATTTGCATGGAGTATCTTTTTCCATCCTTTCACTTTCAGTTTGTGAGTGTCTTTAGGTCTGAAGTGTGTCTCTTGTATGCAGCATATATATGGGTCTTGTTTTTTAATCTAATCAGCCACCCTATGCCTTTTAATTGGAGCACTTAGTCCATTGACGTTTAAAGTAGCTATTGATACTTATGTACCTACTGCCATTTTTCAACTTTTTTTTCCTCAGTGTTTTAGTAGTCCTTCTCTCTTCCTTTCTCCTTCTAAACAGAATTGATGGTCTCTTTAGTTTGACTTCTGTCTGAAACCTCTACTCTTTAACTCCCCTCCTCCCTCATGTTATGTTTTTGGTATCATATCTAACCTCTTTTTTGTGCATTTGTATCCATTACCCCCTTATCATGGAAATAGATAATTTTTCCTATTGTGGTCTTCTCTTTTCCCCTTAAATCAGTCCCTTTAACATTTCTTGTAGCACTGGTTTCTTGGTGACAAACTCCTTTAATTTTTGCTTGTCTTGGAAATTTTTGATCTCTCCTTCCGTTTTGAATGATAACCTTGCCGAGTAGAGTATTCTTGGCTGTAAGTTTTTTACTTTTAGCACTTTAAATATATCGTGCCACTCTCTTCTAGCCTGTAAGGTTTCTGCCGAGAAGTCAGCTGATAGCCTTATGGGGTTTCCTTTGTATGTAACTTGTCTTTCTCTTGCGGCTTTTAGGATTCTCTCTTTATCTTTAATTCTGGACATTTTAATTATGATGTGTCTTGGTGTGGGCCTCTTTGCATTTATCTTGTTTGGTGCTCTCTGGGCTTCCTGTACCTGGATGCCTGTTTCCTTCCTTACGTTAGGGAAGTTTTCATCTATTATTTCTTGAAATAGATTCTCTGCCCCTTTGTCTTGCTCTTCTCCTTCTGGGACACCTATAACATGGATGTTAGTGTGCTTGATGTTGTCCCAGAGGTACCTTAGACTGTCCTCACTCTTTTTAATTCTTTTCTCTTTTACCTGTTCAGCTTGGGTAATTTCTTCTAGTCTTTCGTCCAGCTCGCAGATCTGTTCTTCTGTATCCTCTACTCTGCTTTTGAGTCCCTCTAGTGAATTTTTCATTTCCAGCCTTGCATTCTTCATTTCTGATTGATTCTTTTTTATATCTTCCATTTCTTTGTTGACATTCTCACTGAGTTCATGTATTCATCTCCCCAGATCAGTGAGCCTCCTTAACACTCTTTATTTGAACTCTCTGTCAGGTAGGTTGTTCCTTTCTCTTTTGCTTAGTTCCTTTGCTGGGGTTTTGTCCTGTTCCTTTACTTGGAATGTATTCCTTTGCCTCCTCATTTTGCCTCTTTCCCTGTGCTTGTGTCTATGTATTAGGTAGGTCAGCTACATCTCCTGCTCTTGGATAGGTGACCTTATATAAGCGATGTCTTAGGAGGCCTGCAGTGTGCTTCTCTCAGTTCTCATTGTTCCAGGGGTGACCCCTATGTGGGCTACGTGTGTCCTTCTGTTGTGGCCTGTTTGCTCTCCCTGTAGGCACCCAGGGAGGCTGAGTTATGCTCCTGTCCAGCTGTTGTAATGCTCAGCTGCTTGTAGCTGTTGTGGGCCCTTCAGTCTCTTTATTGGGTGTGGGGAGCCCCAGCACAGTTGGCTGCAAGTTCTATTAGCACATTTGTGTTGCAGTATTTCTTTTAAGTGAGTAGGCCCCCAGCATGGCAGGTTGTTAGGCACAGGGGCTTACAAATGTTGTAAGCCTCCAGCCTTTAGGTCTCTTGTCAGCTCTCTGAGGATTGCAGCTGGGTGGGGCTGGCCTCAGGCATGGGAGCACCCAATTGTTTCAGGCTTTGGAAGATGAGGCAAACCCCCTATGTGGGTCTTTGAGAAGCACAAGTCTTCTGCAGCTGACAAGCCCTGCTGCCCACTGGTCCACAAACACAGTCACCACAGTCCTGCCCCATGTGCATGGCCTGACCTCCTGAAGTGGACTCAGTCTCTCCACGGCAGGAGCCCCACACACTCCACCACTGCCCCACACTCTCCACCTGCTCCTTGTGCACGCCCTGCCCCATTGAAGTGGGCTCACTTCCCAGGCTGCTGAGAATCCAGTCACCAATCTATGCGGGCCCACAAGTTGCCTGAGGGCTTGTTGTTGGGTGAGGCCAGTCTTTAGGGTGGGCTGCCTGCCCTGGCTGAGCTGGATTAAATCCGTGCTCTAGTGGGTGGGGAAGACCCTGGGCTAGCAGGCCCCAGGGAGAACTCCAATGATGTCTGTGTTAGCACGCCCTCACCAGGCCACAACAATGGCCGCCGCCAATGTCCCAGTCCCTGGAGAGGTCTCACTTCTCACTGCAATGCACTCAGAGCCTATCAGGTGAGTCTCTTTTCACCAAAGCACTGTGCACCTTTCTTTCTGGTGATTTTATGTTGCTTTCTGAAACGGGTGGGTTTGTGCGTGGGCCCTTTAAGAGCCAGTTTTAATTTCTTTGTGAACCAGCTTTTTTTGGGGTACTCCCCAATGTTTTAGTAGCAGGCAAAGTCAGATATTATGCCACTCGTCTCGATTGTGCTGGGTCCACAAAATGCCCACAGTGGGGGCTCTCCCCGGCTCAGGGCCCCGCTCCTCCAGGGAGGGCTGTGTACCTGTGGGCTGTTCCTGGGTGGCCATGAGGTGCTGCAGCTTGTGAAGGCGGCATTTTTTCTCTCCAGAAGGGAGTTTCTGCCTCTTCCACCTCCATTAGGATTGTCCTTTGTTGGAGGAGTTCCTCTTATCCAGTTTTCATTTCTGTCTCCGGGGTAATTTTTCCACGAGTAGTTGTAAATTGGCCGTGTCCATGGGAGGAGGTTAGTTCCTAGTCTGCCTACGCTGCCATCTTGACCTCTTCTTTTTTTCTGTAAACGTTTTTTAATAATAGAAAAATTAGGGAAGGCAGCTTGTCATTTGGAAATTATAAACATTCTTACCTGTTTACAGGTCTGAGACTTGTGATAGAGGTAAGCACACAGTACAGTGCTAGCGCAGAAAAGGGGAACTTGGCCTAGCCTAAAGGTTCAGAGAAAGCTTCCTGGAGGAGGGGATAGCCAGAACTAGGTCCTGAAGGATGCACTGGAGTTAGCCAGGCTGAGAAAAGAGGTAAGAGTGATATGGATGTGAAATCTAACATGAGGCAAACCCACAGAGGCCTTTGCATAGGAAAATCCTGGTGTTTCAGTTTTACTAGGGAGTGGGAGATGAACATTGGTCATGGAGGGCATTATATTCATTCATTCGTTTACTCACTCATTCATTCAACAAATGTTTGCTGAGTGTCTTCAATGTGTCAGGCAGTGTTCTAGGCATTTGCAGGTTACAGCTGCAAACAAAACAGACATAATTTGCTTCTTAAGGAGCTTACATTCTGGTGGCAGGAGATCTTATAGTCTTCGCTAAGTCATGAGGTCTTTCTCCAATAGAATAGACACTGGGTAGTTGCTGAAGGGTTTTTAAGCAGCAAAATGACATGGTCAGATTTCTGTTTAAGAAAGATCATGCTAGTCTAGACAGATATAAGTGTGGCTCCAGATACTTGGTGGCTATAATCAGAGTAGCTATAACAGTGCTGATGGGAATTTTGATGATTGGGTTATTTGAGTATAAGAGACATTTGGGTTACATAAGAAAGAATTTATTGAGGCTAAAATGTTGAAATATGGAAGGGTTTGTCATTCTACCTCTAGAATTATTCAAGAAAAGAATGTCTATTCTTTCTCTGTGAAAAAAAATGAAGAAAATGTCTTGAATGGTCCAATTGTTCTCTTAACTAAAGAGAGAAGGTTTAAAGGTTTAACAGATGACCTTTTAGAATTTCGTATGCCTTTATTACTTTATGATTTATGAAGTGAAAATAACTACAGTATTCACTGTACTCAAGCATGGGAGTAAGGATGTGATCAAAGTTCTGCAGGCCTTGTCAGGGTAGGAGGTTTAATTTGCTTTCTATTTTACAGAGAAACTATTTACAGAGAACTTATCACAGGGTAGCTGGCCCATGGAGTCCTCAATAAATATTATGCCTAGTCACCGTCTCCTCCTTCTCCTCCCCCCTACTCTCCCTCTCCCTCTCCTCCCCCTCCCTCCTTCTTCCTCTTCTTTGATCCCGCTGTTTTCATCTGTCCTAGAGGGACAATATTGCTTTTACCATATTATTGTGCATGTTTTAGTTGAATGAGGGATATTAGGAATGTCTACTAAATGGGTTTCATTTTTATTCACCGTGGATGACTATAACATTGTTCTCAATTATTCAGTCCTGCTTTCCCTATAGGAGAATTGTATATCCTCACCTATTGCCAGGTAAACTCACCATGGCTCCCTGAGGAAGACTATATGTCCCCATCTCATTGTCAGGCTTGACTGTGTGACTTGTTTTGGCCAATGAAATATGAGCAGAAGCTTTAAGTGCATTTGCTAGCTCTCTTACTCTTTGTTCTCTGTCCCAGATAGGGGCTGCTCCTTCGTCTTGGGTCCTAGAATGAAAACAGATAGCTGGAGCCAACCCATGGCAGACATAAAATCTGGAGTAAGAAATACCCTTTGTTGTTGTAAGCCACCAAGATTTTTTCAGGTTATTTGTTACTGCAGCATAACATAGCAAAAGCTGCCTGATACACATAATCAATAGATGTTAAACTCAATTACAATGAAAGATAGTGAGAATGAAAAAAATCTTTATTATTACAGATTTCCAAGGTTTATGCTAAACAGTGTTTATTGCAATGAAATTTCACTTTCTTGCAACCCTTGCAAATTTAGAGCATTCCTTGATATTCACTTGTTGAACCCTAAACTGTGGTCCTTAATGGCATAAAAGAGCCCACCCTATGGAAGGATTTGAGGTGTTTAGTGGTGCTGTGTTTTTTTCCAGTTTTACTGGTATAACTGACAAAATTGTAAGATATTTAAAGTGTACAACATGATGATTTGATATATGTATACATTGTAAACGGATTTGCCCCACTGAGTTAACACATCTATCATTTCACATATTTATCTATCTTTTTTTTTTTTTTGGTGAGAACATTTAAGGTTTACTCTCTTAGCAAATTTTAATTACACAATACAGTGTTATCGACTATAGTCAGCATCTTATACATTGGATCCTCAGACTTTACTCATCTCATAACTGAAAGTTTGTACCCTTTTACCAACCTTTCCCTATTTCCCCCACCCCTAGCCCCTGGTAACCACTTTTCTACTCTCAGTTTGACTTTTTCTTTTTAAAGATTCCACATATAAGTGATACCATGCAGTATTTGTGTCTCTGTCTGGCCTATTTCACTTAGCATTATGCCCTCTAGATTCAACCATGTTGTTGCAAATGACAGGATTTCCTTCTTTTTTAAGGCTGAATAATATTTCATTGTATATATGTACACAACATTTTCTTTATCCATTCCTCCATCGATGGACGCTTAGGTTGTTGCCAGCATTTATTATCTCTTGGCTTTGTGATGATTGCCATCCCAACAGGTATGAAGTGATATCTCATTGTGGGTTTGATTTGCATTTCCCTGATGATTAGTGATGTTGAAAACACCTTTTCATATACCTGTTGGCTATTCATATGTCTTCTTCGGGAAAATGTCTATTCAGGCTTTCTGCCCATTTTTAAATTGGGTTATTTCTTTTTTTGCTATCAAGTTGTATGAGTTCCTGGTATAGTTTGGATATTAAACTCTTATTGGATATGTAGTTTGCAAATATTTTCTCCCATTTCATAGGTTGCCTTTTCGTTTTGTTGATGGTTTCCTTTGCTGTGTAGAAGCTTTTTAGTTTGATGTAGTCCCACTTGTTTATTTTTGCTTTTGCTGGCTTTTCATTTATTGTGAAATCTGAAAAAATCGTTGCCAAGACCGATGTCAAGGAGCTTACCCCTATGTTTTCTTCTAGGAGTTTTATGGTTTCAGGTTTTAGTTCAAGTCTTTAATCCATTTTGTGTTGATTTTTGTGTAAGGTGTAAGAGAGGAGTCCAGTTTATTCTTTTGCATGTGGCTGTTCCAGTTTTCCCAACACCATTTATTGATGAGACTATCCTTTCCTCGTTGTATATTCTTGGCTCCTTTGTCATAAATTAACGGACTATATTTTATTTTCTGGTTTAGGTTTATTTCTGGGCTCTCTGTTCTGTTCCACTGATCTTTGTGTCTGTTTTTATGCCAGTACCATACTGTTTTGATTATTATAGTTTTATAGTGTAGTTTGAAATCAGGAAGTGTGATGCCTCTGGCTTTGTTCTTCTTTCTCAAGATTGCTTTAGCTACTTGGGGTCTTTTGTGGTTCCATGCAAAGTGGTGCTGTATTTTAACACATATACTAGCACTGAGGTCTGTTTGAATGTGAGCTAGTGGTCCACAGTAGTAATCCGAATTTCCTATCATAGTTAGAAATGGAATGAAAGTTGCAAAATGTTGTCTTAACTCCTTAAACAGCCAAAGACCATGGCATTCACTTGATTTAATGATCTTCTGGTTTCTAACTCCTATGACTTGTGAATGCATCCATTTTTTGAAGCTGAAGATGATTGCCTAAGTTTTTTTTTAACTGACCTCTCTATCATCAGAATGTGACATTATTAGGAAAGTGATATGATTAGAACACTCTCCTGTGCCTCTTGGTCTGCTTCTTCCCATGCTCGCTTTCCGAAAGGGCCACTTCCTCACTCTGATTACTCCTCTTTCTGTTCTCCCTTCTTCCTACCTTATGATGCCTCAAACCTACATGGCTTCTTTTTTTCTCTTGGGAACTGTCTATGCTGAGCAAGCATTAGGGATTCCTTGATGAGACAAATGCATATGAAGGTAAAATCTCCATTTTTTTCCTTTTAAAAAATTGTGAATGAATACTGAACTGCCTCAGTGAGTGATATGATTGAGTGGCATGATAGAATTGGCTGCCAGCAGAGGGAAGGAATGTTGTGAGGAGGGAGGGACCCTATACTTGCCTTCACTCTAATCCAAGGGGACCCATGACAGGCCACTAACCCAGCCTACCCACTGTCATTAGTTATAAGAGACAGAAGCTGACTTCAAGTTAGCTTAAGCTACAAATATATGGAATATAAAGGACTGCCAACTATTTATCTATTGTTGGGAGGAAAACTTTTCCTCTACCAACTTGTGTTTGAGTAGTTGGGGGCCTGTGAATTAGCTGGCAACAGATATATTTATGAGAAAAGTTTATTTCACGTGCATGTGGGGATACTCAAGAAAAGTTGGCTTGCTGAACAGCCATGGGTAAGGGTTTGTATAGCAGTTTAACAAAAGTGGGGTGCTTTAGGGCTTCAGTATGAAAGTATGGAAGATTCTATTGGTCTTTTTCATCCCGATGCTAATGACAGTCTCCTTCCTAGCTGGAAGCTCCTCAGGAGGGGGATTTATGGCAGCTGAATTCACACCTCCAGAGTATTAAGGGTCAGTCTTCTCCCAAACAGGAAACACACTTGGAGGGAGGTTAATGGCAGCTGTATTTTCAGGAGGCTCTGCTTAAGTTTAGATAAGCTTTCTTTCTGCGGCTGCTGTTTGTTCAGATGTTTTCAGTTTAAAGTAATCTTCATGCCACTCTGGTGGGCTGTTAGTCCCTTTGTCTCTCTCTCTCTCTCCCTCTCTCCCTCTCTCCCTCTCTCCCTCCCTCCCTCTCTCCCTCTCTCCCTCTCTCCCTCTCCCTCTCTCTCTCTCTCTCTCTCTCTCTCTCATCTACTTATCACCCATCCATCCATCCATCCATCCATCCATCATCTTTTAAAAATCACTAATAATTTCAGAGGTAGAACAGCCTGAAGGCATAAGGACAGAAAAGAAATCATCAGGGTTTACTCTATTTTTTTTTTCATCTTTTTGACAGCCTCTTTCCATGTTCGAGGCTTAATGGCTGACCACTACTGGCCCCAAACTCATATCTTGCCAGGTAGGCAGCTCCAGCAGAGAGAGTGCCTTCCCTGCATTGCTCTGGCAGCAAAGTCCCAGAGAGGATGCCAATTTACCTGATTGAGTACATGTGCCCATCCCTGACTCAACTATGACCAGGTGGAAGGGGTGTCCTGACCCGGTCTTGGGGGCACATCTCCCGTTGTTCACATGAAACCACACGAAATGGGTTCTTCACAGGTTTCTGTTTCTAGAAGAGATGGGTTTCCCAACAGGGAATCTCCTTCTGTGACTTTTCTGCCTATCGTCTTTGCCCTCTAATCTCCACCTCCATTTAATGAAACTCTAGTAAAATAACTGGATGTTTCTGAGGGAAATGTTATAAAATCAGTGAGATGGAATAAAATCTGAAATCATGTTTAAAGATTTGTTTCTCCCAGACATAGTTACTCTTAAGTCTTAGATCTTCTCTCTCTTGAGTTTTGTTCTGAGCTTTTGTCTTATTGCAGAGACATACAATAAGCCGCTTCATCTTTCCACTTGGTAATTACACACCCTTAAATTAAGACAACGATAATTTCACAGGGGTATATGAGGTCTAATTAATTAAGACCTGTAAAGCTCTTAGAGATCCTTGAATCAAAGCTACTTGTGAAAGTACACAATGGTAATGTTATGAGTAAAGTTCATGATAATGAGCTTCAGGTCTTTTGGTTGTATTAGAATTGGTATCGAGTATCATTTGAAATATGTGGGCTGAAACTTGGAAATCTTTTTAGTATACAGAGAATATGTCGTATCGTGGTTCGATTTGTATCACAGCCTCTAAATAGTGAGATTCTCTTTGACAGATGGTCAACTGAGGCAGGCTATCTAACTTAACTGAAAATTAACATTGGCAGCTGTTCCTGCTAAAAAGATAATCTGTCTCTCAAATTGAGTGGAGCAATGCTGACCCCTTTCCAACTCCTTTCCTATAATTGCAGGCAAATGACAGTTTTCCTCCTGCAAACACTAAACTCAGAGACATCCAGGGCCCTTTATTCTAGGTCATGTCAAATGGAAGCCACAGCTGCCCTCTATAGTAACAGCCACTGATAGCAGTTCTCATCTCTGTTCAACCCTGTTTTCATCGTAATACTCACTGAATGAAGTAGATCACCACTGGCCTCTTGTTTAGTTTTAATACCATCTAAAATACTTTTGATAATCTTTACTCACAATGTAAAAAATTCCAATCACCATGTTTGGTGGACATGAATCTCCTTCTCTTTTTTAATTTGGAGAAATTTGGAAAATACCTATCTTAGATGGGCTTCCTGAAACCAGACTCTGAGATGGAGATTTCTATGCAGAAGGTTTATTGGGGGCTGTCCCTGGGAACACCACCTGTGAAGGAGTGAGGGCAGAAGGGTTAGGTAGAGGAAGAAGCTCAGCTGCAACGTAGTAACAGAGGCCTCAGCTGAAGCCATGGGCAGTTCCAGAGTTGGGCTGGCCCCTCAGAGATGTATCAAATGAAGGCAAATGGGACAAATTAAGGAAAGCTGTATCCCTATACTGACTAGTGATTGATGAGGGCTGTCCCCAGGGAAGGAGAGTAGCCTTGGATGAGGCTGCTCCCTTCAGTAGAGAGCAACTCCTAGAGAGGGACTGAGCTGTGAGCCATCAGCAGCCAACATTCCCAGCAGCTGGGAAAACAAGTGCCTTGTCCTGAAGGGGAGATCTGGTGATACACTGCAGTCCACTACAATACCAGAAAGTACAGTGATGCAAAGAACCATCACCCCTACCCCTTTGACCTGAAATGAACACTGGTGACATTTTGCCACATTCAATTCGTCTTTCTTCTATGTATATATTTAAAAATTACTCAAGTAACATGAGCATAATCTTCTAAGAGTTAGAATATTACAAATCAAGTTATTTTGATTATCTCCTCCTTTCCTAGTCCCGTCTCTGTGACTCCAGCGGGGCCAGGACTAGGATGAAGCAAGTGAGGCACTTGGCTTGGGTGCAAAATGTGAGAGGGCACGAGAAAACTCAGTAATCAAGATATGTAGTATTTTTTTTGTGTGTGAGGAAGATCAGCCCTGAGCTAACATCCGATGCCAATCCTCTTTTTTCTGAGGAAGACTGGCCCTGAGCTAACATCCGTGCCCATCTTCCTCCACTTTATATGGGATGCCGCCACAGCACGGCTCAACAAGCAGTGCGCTGGTGTGCGCTCGGGATCCAAACCGGCGAACCCCGGGGCCACCGCAGCAGAGCGTGTGCACCCAACCGCTTGCTCACCGGGCCAGCCCCAAGATATGTAGTATTTTAATGTAATATTTAAAAAAATCAAAAATAGTGCAAAAAAGTGATATTTTGATGAACGAAATATCAAAATTTTAAATACAGACAGGATCACTAACTGTGCTATGCGAAGTATACCAGAGCCTGAGGCAAAAGGAAAAATTAGTAATACTGATCCTGTCTGTATTTAAAATTTTGATGTTTTGTTCATTGTGCACTTTTGCATTAATTTTGATTTTTAAAAAATGATGGCATTGAAATATTATTTATCTTACAAACACATGGACAAAGAGAACAGATTAGTGGTTACCAGAGAGGAAGGGGGTTGGGGATGGGCCTAAGGGGTAAAGGGGCACATATATATGGTGACTGACAAATAATAATGTACAACTGAAATTTCACAATGTTATAAAATATTATGACCTCAATAAAATAAAAAAAATTATTTATCTTGATAACTGTTTTGATACTCCCTTAAATTTTGTGCCTCACTCCCTTACCCTAGTCCCAACTGTCAGATGTAGCTGCTATTATACATATAGCACGTATATTTCCAGGCCATTAAAAAATTCTTTTACATATATATACATGTAGTCATCAGCCATCCTGTTGATTTTATCTCTAAAACAGATCCCCAGTCCTCCAACATCTCTACATCCCACCACTACCATCCCAGATTAAGTCACCATCTTCTCCCGAATTTTGCAATGCCCTCCTAACAACAGTTCTACTGGTTTCTACTCTGGTCCCTCTCGAGCCTTTTCTCCACAATGCAGTGATGTTTTAAAAACATAATGCAGGGCATGCTACTTCCCCACTGAAACACCTCCCCTCCCCCCAGTGTCATCTAGAATGCAAGTTTCCCACGTGGCCCCCAGCGGCCCTACATGAGCTGGGCTCTGCCTATTTCTCTGTCCTCATTGTGACTACTCTTCCTCTTGCTCACTGAGCTCCAGCCACACTGGTCTTCTCTTTGGTCCTCTAAAAAACTAAGCTTCCTCTCCCCCTAATAGGGCCTTGGTACCAGCTGTCCCCTCTGAATGGCCTGCTCTCTGTCCTCAGCTCCACATGGATGCATCCTTTTGTCATTCACGCCTCAGGCCTTCTCGGACCATCTAATCAAAATAGTCCCCAGTCACATTTGGACATATCATCCTGTTCTGTTTTTGTCACAGCATTTATTACTGGATATTTTTTTGCCTTTGTTTGTATGCTGCTTCCTTCTACTAGAATATAAGCCCCATGAATACAGGACATTGTTAGGCTCTCATAGTCTTGTTTACCGCCATATCCCCAGTACCTGGAACTGGGTCTGGCACAGTTGATGTTTAATAAATATTTCCTGAATAACTTAATTAATGTAGTCATATAATATATAGAATATTTTCTGTGTAAGAGTTCTTGTTTTTTTTTAAGTAGACTTTATTTTTTATAACAGTTTTAGGTTCACAGCAAAATTGACTGGAATGTATGGAGAGTTCCCATATACCTTCTGTCCCTACACATGCACAGCCTCCCCCACCATCAACCTTCTGCACCAGAGTGGTACATTTGTTCCAATAAATAAACTTGTATCAACACATCATTATCACCCAGAGTCCATAGTTTACATTAGGCTTCACTCTTGGTATTCTACATTCTATGGGTTTGGGCGAATGTGTAATGACATGTATCCATTATTATTGTATCATACAAAATAGTTTCAGAGTCCTAAAAATCCTCTGTGCTCTTCCTATCCATCTCTCCCTCTCCCCCAACCCCTGATATTTTTACTGTCTCCATACTTTTACCTTTTCCAGAATGTCATATAGTTGGAATCAACAATATGTAGCCTTTTCAGATTGGCTTCTTTCACTGAGTAGTATGCATTTAAGATTCCTCCATGTCTTTTCACGGCTTGATAGTTCATTTCTTTTAAGTGTTGAATAATATTCCATTGTCTGGATGTACCACAGTTTATTTATCCATTCACCTACTGAAGGGCATCTTGGTTGCTTCCAAGTTTTGGCAATTATGAATAAGCTGCTATAAACATCTGCATGCAGGTTTTTGTGTGGATATGAATTATCACTTCATCTGGGTAAATACCAAGGAGTGTGATTGTTGGATCACATGGTCCACATGGTAAGAGTATGTTTAGTTTTGTAAGAAACTGCCAAATTGTCTTCCAAAGTGGCTGTACCATTTTGCATTCCCTTGAGCAATGAATGGAGAGTTCCTGTTGCTCTACCTCCTCACCAGCATTTGCTGTGGTCAGTGTTCTCGATTTTGGCCATTTTAATAGGTGTGTAGTGATGTCTCATTGTTTTAATTTGCAATTCCCCCATGACATATGATATGGAGCATTTTTTTCGCATGCTTATTTGCCATCTGTGTATCTTCATTGGTGAAGTGTCTGTTTAGGTCTTTTGACCACTTTTTAATTAGGTTGTTCATTTTCTTACTGTTGAGTTTTAAGAGTTCTTTGTGTATTTTGGATAACAGTCCTTTATCAGATGTGTCTTTTACAAATATTTTCTCCCAGTCTGTGGCCTGTCTTCTCTTGACAGTGTCTTTCACACAGCAGAAGTTTTTCTTTTTTTTGTGAGGAAGATCAGCCCTGAGCTAACATCCATGCTAATCCTCCTCTTTTTGCTGAGGAAGACTGGCCCTGAGTTAACATCCGTGCCCATCTTCCTCCACTTTATACGAGACGCCGCCACAGCATGGCCTGACAAGCGGTGCATCAGTGCGTGCCCGGGATCCGAACTGGGGTCGCCAGCAGCGGAGCGCGTGCACTTAACTGCTACACCATGGGGCTGGCCCCAGAAGTTTTTAAATTTTAATAAGATCCAATTTATTAATTCTTTCTTTTATGGATTGTGCCTTTGGTGTTGTATCTAAAAAGTCATCACCACACCCAAGGTCACCTAGATTTTCACCTATGTTATCTTCTAGGAGTTATATAGTTTTGCATTTTACATTTTGGTCTATGATCCATTTTGAGTTAATTTTTGTGAATCTTTTTTTTAAACATTGTTCTGCTAACTCAACACAGAGTTTTTGAGAGCTCTCTCTCTGTCTTTCTGGATATATACATATAGTTTCACTCTTCACTGCTGTGTAGTATTCCATCATGTGTATATACCACTTTTTATTGATGTATATTCAGTGACGGGCATTTGGGTTTTTCCCTTTGTTTTTTTCATATTGCAAGCAATGCTGCATCCTTGTCCATGTCTTATTGTGCATGTATATAGGTATTTCTCTAAAGGAGATGCCTGGAAGTGGAATTGCTGCATCAGAGTGTGTGCTCTCTGTATGCAAAGTGTATTTCCAGTTTCAATAGATCCTGGCAGAGTGCTGTCCAGAGGATGAGAATACCTATTTCCCCACAACCTAGCCAACATTTGATGTTGTCTAAGTTTAACTTTGCCAATCTTATGGTTGAAAAGTGGTATCTCATAAAAAAATTATTTTCCCCTGATTTTTGGTGAAGATGACCATATTTTCACATTTATTGATTTTTTAATATTTCATCTTCTGTTAAATGACCATTTTCTTTTTTTTGCACATTTTTTTCTGTTGGGTTGTCTTTTTATAGTTAATTTGAAAGAGTTCTTTATACTGGTTATTAATATTTGACTGTTATATTTATTGCAAATACTTTTTCCCAATCTCCTCATTGTCTTTTAAAATTGTTTATGATATCTTTTGCCATATAGAAGTTTCTAATTTGCCTGTAGTCAAATATATTGATTTTTTTCTCTTATTGTTTTTGCTTTTTGAGTCTTATTTAAGAAGGCTTTCCATACCCTTAGATTACAAAGCTATCACTCTATATTTCCTTATAATAATTTTAAATATGTATTTGTTTGTTGATTTATTTATAGGTCTTTTATTGACCTGCAATTTATATTTCTGTGTGATGTGAAGGATTTACTTTTATTATTTTTAATTAATGAGTTTCTAGTTATTTCCTTATGCCCTGCACATGAACTTGTTTCTTCACCGAGTTTATCTTTGTGGGCTGAGTCTTGGTGGGCGTGATGGAGAGGGTGCCATATCTACAGAATCTGAACCACCCACTTACTACTCCTTTCTGCAGACTGTAAATACTTATATTTTTAGTAGTCGTTCGCTGAAAAGGAGGATACTAAGTCACTAAATGGTCAGGATGATAGAACTGTCCATTGTATCAGTGCAGGCTACCCAAGGCCTGACAAATGTCCTTGGGTCTAGATTGGAGAAAACATTCCTCGAGGAAGGCAAAATAGTTGTCCCTTGGTGTCTGCAGGGGATTGGTTTCAACAGCCCTGTGGGTATCAAAATCCTCGGATGCTGGAGTCCCTTGGTTGGCCCTTGGCATCCGAGGGTTCCGCATCTGCGGGTCGTAAACATAGTACACGATCTGAGGTTGGTTAATCTTCGGATGTGGAACCTGCGAATACAGAGGGCTGACTGTATAGCACAATGCTTTCGCAATCAGACAGAATTAGCTTTGAATTTTAGCTGTAATTTTCATCTGTGTAACCCTAGGCAAGTTTGTTAATCTCTGAGATCGAATTTTGATATCCTTAAAAACATGATTATAATTCTTATTTTGCTGGTTAGTTGTGAAGATCTGAGATAATATTACAAAGTACTTGGCACATGTTTAGTGTTCAATCATGTCAATCATTATTATTTCTGGTTATGATAATGACTTTTGCAGAGATGTGAATATTTGTGTGGGGGGGGGACGCAGCGGAAGAATAGGAATTGAGAAATGGCAACCATTCTTGATGGGTTGAGGTGGGATGGATGTGAGGCTGTTGGCACTCCCAGAGAAGCCCAGAAGAGGTGTTGGAGCCTGCCCCACAACAGTGGAGCACTCATGCTAGGCCAGCAAAAAAGCACCTGGGGCTCTAGGCTCTTGCCTAGAGCTCTTACCTATAGTGTGGGAACCCAGAGAAGGAATGTATGAACAGATGGTCTATTGTCTGAGAGCAAATAAACTGAGGCTATCTTCAAGCAGATGTGGAACAAATTATCACATGGGAATGACTTAATAGGGCCTAATAGAAAGCTGGCTAGGGCCAAAGCCGGGAGTTGCAAAAAGGAACTCCAAGGGCTTCCATACCAGGGCACACTTGGAGAATCATTACATGCTTCTGCAAGCGTTGTTGGTTGGCACTGGGAAGCCCTGCACCATTCTCTAAGTAAGGCACAGTGGCTCCTGGCTCGCTGGTGGACTCAGGCTAAAGTGGTTTAGATGTGGTAAAGACAAAAGAGGGAAGAGTAGGTTCTGGAGAACATGGCCAGAGAGCAAGACTTGGTGACCTGTGTAGACCCTTTGTACTCAAAGTGGAGTCCATAGACTGGGAGCATAGGCCTCATCTGGGAGCTTATTAGAAATGGAGAATCTTGGGTTCCATCCCAGACCCACTGAATTAGATCTGCATTTTACTAAGATCCCCAGGTGATTTGAATGCATGCCAAAGTTTGAGAAGCACTTATCTAGGCCAGGAATAAAATAGGCTTAAGTGGGAAGGAGGAGTTGCTTGGAGGATTTGCTTGTTAGACTTCTCAAAAGCAAATACGTACAATTATGCAGCATAAAACATTTTTTTTACCCTCAGATTTCAAATAATCCTATTCCAGAAGTGTTGCATCTATTTCTTGGTCAGGTAAAGAATACTTTGGTTTGGGATTAATTTTATACCCAAATAATCAAAACATTTTCTTCCCTTAGATAAGATAGAAATCCTACTTTAATTTTTTCATAGGGCAGAAGGCTTACCAATATTATCAAGTACTGTGTTTAATTATTTTCTTTGTTTCCAATGAGACTCGTGCTTAATTATGGAACTGTTGTGTAAGAAAAAATGCCTACTAGATATTTACTGAGATAAATCTACTCAGTTGAAGAAATTTGCTCCATTGGGATCCCCTCAAACACTATGTCTTAACATTAAAGAGCCTTCTAGAGTTTTCTTTTCATTTTGGTAATTCCAGGGGAAAGTACCTGGTGAAAATTCATTTCGTTCCAGTTGCCACACTTTGTAATAAAAACAAAACTTCACTTGGCTTCCTATCTTCTAAAAGAGAATTCTCAGAGCATGGTCCCTGGACTAGTAACTTCAACATCACCTGGGAGCTTGTTAGAAATGCAAATTCTCAAGCCCTATCCAAGACCTACTGAATTAGAACCTCAAGGGTGGGCCCAGCAAACTACATGTTTAACAAGCCTTCCAGGTGATTCTGATTCACTCTAAAGTTTGAGAACCACTTTTTGAAGCCCTGTGGTCCAAGAGATGAAAGGTCTAGAACATAAGCAATGGAAGAATGTGCGAGTTGATCCAGAAGATGTGGGGTCCAGTCCCACTGTGACAGTTCGCTGTGTGACCTTGGATAAGGCATCACATGACTCTGGGCTTGAATTTCCTCATTTTTAAAATGGAGGAGTTGGAATGCATGATATTTGATTGCTTATGTCTCTGACAGCAGATGCAGCCATTGGAACAGAGTGAGTTTTCACTTAGGCATTTTCCCCTGGAATTAACAAGATAAAAAGAATAATCTAAAAAAGATCTTTAACGGTAAGGCTTAGATTTTGAGGTGATCCTAACTGAGCAAATTTTTAAGAAATCGAGTAGACTTAATGGTCTTCATTCATATATCAGATGTCTGTTAGTGATAGATAACATTGCCAGTTATCTATCAGATAATCATGTATGGATCCACTTTGCTACAAGTTAGGTATGATATTTGACTCCTTGTATGGCAAACACTTATAAGATCTAACTTATGAGAATTTACTTTCCTTTCTGAAATATTTCAGCTTTTGCCTTGGAATTATACAGAATATGTCCCCACGGGGTTGAAATAGTTATCACAAAGTCAATAGTCAAGGCCTTTTTTTTTTTTTTAGCTCACTTGGTTACACGGTTTTCTTGCACATGAGTGATTAGAAAAAACCAAGTCTAAGGTGATATCAGTGGTCATCAAGAAAGGGCTGCACCCTGGCAGCAGGAAAAAGGATTGCTGACCTCCAAGGATATGGAGAATGCTATAGAATTAGGCCCAATTATCAACGGAATAGGGCCATTTAGTAAAGAGGGCATCACTCTACTGCTCTGTGTGATCACTGATGGTGCTACTGGCGGCTTTCAGTCATGAAAAGTTGAAAGAATTTATGAAAGTCATAAATTCTGTTCAGTATCTCTTTTAGAAGGTAGGGAAGATCATTGTGCATGTTTCTCTCAAAGCCTTGTTTCTCAAAGAATTATGTTTCAGTTACCTGGAAGTTGAACTTACGTAACACACTGTTTTTCCTAACCATGGATTGAATCATGACTGTACACAGAAGGAAAAATGTAAATGGGTACAGGCCGAAAACGGAGACATATCACATCAAATAATTAAAAGACTTAATTTGTTATTTTAAAAATAGCATTTATTGAGATACTTTGAAAAAGATACTTGTAAGTGTGGATTCAGGTGTATTTTATGTGTTGTGGGGTGTTATGTGTGAGTTCCAGAGGCAGAGCCAATCCTTTTATTAAACTATCTTTTTTTCCCCTGGAGATTGTTTCAATAGGTGAGCACCTGGAATAAAAATGAAAAAAATATAGCAGAACATTATCACCTAGGTCTTGGGGAAACAGAATGTAGCCCTCGTTATCCTTTGTCAATTATAGGGGGAGATATCCACCCTATATCACTGAAAGTCGGGGGACCTGGCCTCTTATTTTAGAGTAATTGCATGACCTTGGGAAATTCATAGATACTTTTTGGGTTTCACTTCACTCACCTGTAGAATGGTAAAGACTAGATAAAATATAAGATTTGACTAGATTAGTTAAAATATAAGACTAGACCTATATAAAGTGTAAGATTATAACCTCTATGTAGGTTAGACTAGATAAAATATAAGATCTGCTTCAGGGCTGAGACCCCATAATTTTTTATTATGCCCTCCACTCCATCTCAGCCACATTTTGTCATGGTCATGTTCAATGGCTTTACCCGCTTCAAGCTCTCAGTCTCAAGCATCTCACTCTTTGACTACTACCTCCCATGTTTTTAGCTTACTTCAAATGCACCCACTCTAACAATTCTTTTACCCCACCAGGACCTCCAATGCATTGACTGTACCTCCTCTTCACCTCCTTATATATCCTTATAAACCTTAATTAGAATTCATGGTATATGATTACAATCTTCCCTTTGCTTAAGCCTTCAATTCCCTTACTCCTCTCTTTCTCCATCCCGATGACTTGGTGAAATCATAACCCTGGTGTCTGAGGTCAGGATCATTGGGAAATAGACTCAGATTCTTGTGCAAGAGCTTTGTGGGGGAGTGCTTTTGGGAACATCACATGGGAGGAGTGAAAGAATTAGGATTGGGCAGAAGGAAAATTTGAACTGCAATGCATTTGCAGTAGAGGCTTCAGCTGATCCTTTGGGGTATGCTGAAGAGCTGGGATGACCCTTTAGAACCATCTCACCGTGGGATAAAGTGACTGGGCTCTTTTACCCCCTTCACTGACCAGTCACTAGGTGTGGGAAGCCCTGGGAAGTGGGCACACGGCAGCTTTCTTCAGCTGAGGGCAATTCCTGGAGAGTAATTCAGCTGAGGGCTGTTGGCCTCCGACACTCCCAGCAGCTGGGAGAATGAGTGTCTCAGTCCTCAAGGGGGAATCTGGGTGGCGCAGCACAACATCCACTCTACCTAGTGAAGGCCAGCTCTCCACTTACTCTAGGTCTGCAGCTGAGCAGTTGATTGAAGCTGGAAAGAAAGTTAGAACCAAGCTGAATAATCTCACTTCAAATTCATCATCGCCAACCTCAAGTAAGCCTCAGTCCTGCCCACAATGCTACTACATTTCCCTATTTTCACCTTGCTCCTCCAATACCTTTTCCTCATCTTCACTTTTGAGTGAAAACCTTGTGACTTCACTTGAGAAAATACAAATAATTAGAGAACTTCCATGTTTTTCTTCCACCAATATAGACATGTACACACGAACCTATCCTTTTGCTACAATGGTGAATTGTTGATGTTTCCAAGTCCAATTCCTCCTTGCACTGGATTCCATTCATTCTAACCTACTCAAGGGAATCCCTTTTACAAGTTTCCCCTTTCTCTCTTGCACTGTCGTTTTCCCTCTTTGCACTGGATCATTCCCATTGACATAAAAACACATGGGCAACATTTTCTATCTTAAAAGTACCCTGCCTTGACCCACATCACTCTCTTCAGCTGCCACTCCTTTTCTGCTCCACTTTACAGAAAAACTCACTGAAAGAGTTATCTGTACTCTCTGACTTCTTTTCTCTACTTCTCCACTTTTCTCCTCATTCTTTTTTAAACCCTGTCCAATATCTCCTACTACTTTGCTGAGACTGCATTTGTCAAGGTCTCTAACATCTCCATGTTACCTTACTTGGCCCGTCTGCAGCATAGGGCATAGAAGACCATTCTTTCTTTGAAACACACTTTCCTCACTTGGTTGTGGGGATACCATCATCTCCTGGTTTCCCTCTTATCTCACTGGCTGCTCCCTTTCAATATTCTGTTTTGGATCCTCCTAATCTTCCCAACTTCTAAATTTTGGACAGCTGCAGGGCTGAGTTCTCTAACTTATTTCCATCTCTTTCTACACATAGTTGCTAAGTGATTTCATCTAGTCTAGTAGCTTTTAATTCCAGAATTTTCTCCCAAACTCCAGACTTACATATCCAACTGCCTATTTGATATCTCCACTTGGATAATAATAATAATATGTAATAGCTAAGTGAATTGAATGTTTCCTATATACCAGGTATTGCTCTAAGCCCTTTATGTATGTTTATTCAAATATTGAATGTCCAATAGGCATCTCAAACTTAGCAAGTCTAAAACTGAACCTCTGATTCTTATTCCCACCAAAGCCAGCTCCTCCCTCAATATTTACCACCTCAGTGAGTGGCAGCACCTTTCGTCCAGTTGTTCATGCCTCAAACTTCGGCATAATCCGAACTTCACTCTTTCTCTCATATTTCACATCTAATGCATCAGCAAATTCTGTTAGTTCTATTTTAGGAATACATCCCAAACCCAAACAGTTCTTATCACATTTATCACTGCCACCGACCAAAGGTTCCATCATCTTTTGTCTGGAATATTGCCTCCTTACTGGTCTCTCTGCTTTCACTATTGTCTGCTCTCCAAACAGTGGCTACAGTGAGCCTTTAAAAACATGGGTCAGATTATGTCTTTCCTTTGCTCGAAACCACCTAAGTCTTTCCCATCTCAGAAAAAAATTCGAAGTTTTTACTGTGACCTACAAGGTCCTAAATGGCAGGCCCCTAGTCAACTCTCTGGCTTCATCTCCTACCACTCTTCACCTCCATCACTGTTGTCGTGCTGCACTGGCCTCTTGCTGTCCCCCAAGCCCCCTCCCTAAGCAGGTTTCCATCGTAGCACCTTGTGCATTTGCAGTTCCTTCTGCTTGGGAAACAGGTTGACATAGGTGTCATTACGCCTGATTAAAATTGGCATTTTTAGATTGCTCACTGGAAGAGTTTTATTTACATGTATGGTCTGATTATCTTGAACTAGCAAGCAAAGCCATGAAGTTATTAATTATTTTTGCATGACCTTTTTAGGTAAACAGACATTCTCTATATAGAATTCAAAATACAGAAATAGATTAAATATGGAATTGCAGCTAAGGCTACATCTTTCTACTATTAAACTCAATAATCGTGGTTTAGTTTTAGCAAACCAACGTAATCCATTGTATTAAATTAATACTAATCATTTGAGTTTTATTGACTCTGTAGTTTTGTTTGCATTTAATTTATAAATTAGTTTTAGTTTTATGTTGAATAAGAGCAATCCGCATAAGGAGGTTATTTTTAGTTTTATGTTTGTGATTATATTTAAGTAATATTATAATAGAATGAGACAAACTATAGTCTGCAAGCATATTTGTCCTTTAAAAGAGGTCTATATATTAAGTCAAATTTGAAAAACACATTTTAGGTGATTTCATGATGACTTTTACAATAAAATTCCTTATAAAAGAGAAAGCAAGGGAGAAAGCGTAAAAGGCTTAAAAGTTTCAGACCAAAGTTAAAAAATAGGAAAAGTATTGACAGTACATTTAGCCAATTATAAAGAGAACTGCAGAAAAAGAAGTTGGTAAAATTGAAAAAAAGTATGTTTCCTGGCTAAGGAATTATTAAACATTTAGAGCCAGGAAAGAAGTCTATATTAATTTTCCAGACACTTTCTACTTTGCATTCCTCCATTCCATTAAACACCTCCAAATAAGAAAAAACTAGAGACCTGAAGACGAAATCAAATAGCATGGAAAATACTGAGAGAGCTTTTTCCTATAATAAAGCTAAATGTATCCTTGCCTTTTTGGTTTTTTTGGAAATGGTTCTCATAAAGAGATATTTGAAGTTGGTGCTGTGAGTATCTGGTGACTGCAAGACAAAATGAAACAAAAACAAAATACAAGGCGCTTCTATAAACTTGGCCTTCATTTAAAAGGGATTCTTGGAAGGAGTTTTGAAAACTTCCAAAGTTTCCTCATAATTTTACCCGCCCCCCCCATTGCTGGCGGAATGAATAAGCTTTATAAAACACAGTTAAAGTCATTGAACAGTTAGTTAAATCAGTGTCTGGCATTATAGAGAGATTGCAGTAGGCCGAATTCTAAGATGGCCCCTCAAGATTCTGGATCCCTGGTGTACATGCACCTTCTCCCAGTTCTTCACTCAAACAGTAATCTCAGTGTTGTTATGAAGGGATTTTGCAGATACAACTAAGGTCTCAAATCAGTTAACGTTAAGATTATCCAGGTGGACCTGACCTAATCACACAAGCCCTTTAGAAGCAGCGAGTTTTCTCCCAATGATCACAGAAGAGGATGTCAGAGAGACACACATTGGCTGGCCTGGAAGAAAGCAAACATCCGCATGAACTGCCTATGGGGGATACAGGTCAAGGAATTTTGTGCAGCCTCTAGAAGCCCAGAGCGGTCCCCAGCTGACAGCAGGAAAAGAGGACCTCGGTCTGACAACAAGGAAATGAATTCTGCCAACTTCTTGTGAATTTGGAAGAGGATTGCAAGCCTCAGAGGAGAACCACAACACTGGCGACACTGTGATGTCAGCCTGGCAAGACCCGAGCAGAGAATCCAAGTCACACTGTGCCCAGAATCTTACCTATAGGACTGTGAGATATGAAACATGTGTTGTTGTTTTTAAGCCAATAAGTTTGTGATAATTTATATAACAATAGAAAACAAATACAGACATCATTTCTCTTTTCAACCATTTATATTAGAATAGTATAGAAACTGTCAATGCTGCCTTTTAGAGCAAGAATGGGTGGAAGTAAAAATCATTATTCTTATTTATTCCCTGTCCCCAAATTTAATTAAGATAGGACTATGTCCCAAAAAGCTTCATAATGCCAAAGAATACGCAATAAATAATAGAAACCCAACAGCAACAAGGAAACCACAGGGTATAACACGGGGTGCTGAGTTCCACCAACTCCAGCTGTGAACATCCAGCTGGGAGTCTAGACTTAGTCTTGAGGAACCTCTGATGAACTGTGCCAAATTACAGGTATAAGCTCAGTTAACAAGGCCTCTGGGGATGAACTTCATTTATAAGAAGTCAGTTTTAAGTAACAGAGACTGTTTGTGGTAAATCAACAATATAAACTCTGACTGCATACAAGGCATACACCAGGTGCTATGAAGGCAGAATTGTTGGCATATCCTGGTTGGTGACAAAAAATACCTCTGAGCAGGTACAAGTTGAAGAGCATCTCTTGTCTTGCAGATTTATTCAGTAGGAGGCTGTCTACACCAGAGGCTGGCAAACTTTTTCTGGAAAGGATCAGATTTTAGGCTTTGTGGGCCATGTGGACTCTGTACTAAACTCTGCTGCTGTAGTGTAAAATCAGCTATAGGCCATACATAAACGAAGGAGCATAGCTATTTTCCAATAACACTTTATTTACAAAAACAGTGCGCTGGATATGGCTCAGGGCTGTAGTAGTTTGCAGACCCTGCTCTAGACAGGTGAGTGGCATCTGGGGGAATAGAAAGGAGGGTACAAATGTCTGAGAGACGTTATGGAAACAGAACTCACAGCACCTGACAACTAATTGGCTTTGAGGAGAAGGAGAAGATGAGAAGATGACTTCAGACTTTCTAGTCTAGGAGGACAATGACACCACTATCTGAGATGGGAACAAAGATGGAAGAGATAGTGTGTGAGAGTGTGTGTGTGTATGTGTGTGTGTTGGAGGGGTTGTGGAGAAAATGGGTTGGGTATTGAAGTAATAAATTTGAGGTGCCTTCAGAATATTTCTGTGGAAAATTCTAGGAGGCAGTTAGAAGTGTAAGTTGAGAGAGAGAGAGAGAGAGAGAGAGAGAGAGAGAGAGGCTGATTTGGGCAATTTGGGAGTTATCTCCACGGAGGTGAATGTCTTGAAGCCATGGGTGTAGATGAGATCACACGTGGAATGTATGTAGAATATGAGCTAAATATAAAAGTGCTCTTTAAACTGTAAGGCATTACACAAATGTAAAATATTCTTATTATTAAATGTGACAAACAGAAGCATAAAAGGCAGTAACAACCGTTTTATGTCTCAGAATCCCTGCTAGTTCCCAATTATTGCATTTTCATCCTGTGATGGCCTTTGAACAGCTTTTTTTCCCCTCTCCTTGCGTGCACACTGAGATGCTAATGCATTAAATAGTATCCATGTGGTGGCATAATGCCTTTTTTTCCCCCAACAGATACTCTCAAACCTCTTTTGGTAGACATAAACTTCTAAGAGGGCTAGGACAAAGACACAGAGATACTGCTTTGATATTAGGGTCCAACGCTTGGAGTTTTATTTAAATGAGGAATGAGGCAGTAAGTTTAGGAGTATCAATATTTAATCACTTAGGACAAGAGACACAGAATGTAGGAGCAGAGTAGAGCAGAGATAATATCAAGTTACAGATGAGGAAGCCCTGAACCCTTGAAAAGTCTTTCCTGTGGGGAATTGCTCTTTTGCCTAATCTCAAGGACAACAGTGCTATCCTTTAAGCAGGCTTGACCTGCATTTCCAGGGCATTTCAGTTATCTATTGCTGCTGAAAAAATGATTCCAAAACCTAGTGGCTTAAAACAGCAACCATGTTACTATATTTCATGATTTTATGGGTCTGGAATTTGGATACGGTTTGGCTGGCTGATTCTTCTGTTCCATATAGAGTCAGTGGAGGTCACTTGCTGGTATTCAGCTGGTGGATGGGCTGGTCTGGGAGGTCCAAGGGAGCTTCACTCACATGTCTGGCACCTTGATCAGATGCCTGGAAAGGTGGGCTCAGCTGGGACTGGGGACCAAGGCACCTACACGTGGCCTCTCCAGCATGGTGGCCTCAGGATATTCAGATTTCTTACATAGCAGCTCAAGGTCTAAGAGGAAGTGATCTGGAAAACAAAGTATATGCTGCACGGGCTTTCGTGAGCCAGCCTTGAAGTGACATTGTGTTACTTCTGCCATATTCTACTGGTTGAAGTGATCATGAATCTTTGAATCTGCCCAGATTTAAGGGGAGGGATGATAAACCCTACCTGTAGATTGGAAGAGTGTCAAGTAATTTGTGACTGTGTTTTAAAACCACCACAAAGGCCATCTGGCAGAAAGATGTGCCTCCTTGATGACAGCTCAGATGATATGGATGCTAGGAAGCCCTGCCCTCCCAGGCCTAGCGTTTTCTGGAGCGATGGAGATTGCAGCATTCCACGTGGGTTACATATTGGTGGGATGGGTTCCCCTACTGGGAGAGCAGCTCTTAAGATCAGGACTTAGATGCAGGTAGTTTATTTTGGGAAGTGAGCCCAGGAAACAGTAGTGGAAGACTGGGAAGAATGAAACAGGCAGGAAGGAAAGCCAATCCCAGGATGCATTGTCAAGTTGGTCACTGCTGTGGGTTTCTGAGGCTCAGTTCTGCTGAGATCTTCTGAGGAGCTGTGTGGCTGCACCTCAGAATTGTCTGTCTAGAGCACAGAAGATAAACTCACCAACTCCCATCTCCCATTGATCAGGGGCTGCCTCACGGGATGTTGGCTTTCTCTTTCTTTCAGCTCTACACATGCATAAATCTTGATGGTAGCCCATACTGTAGCATCAGAAAGATCCTGGGTCAGGCAGCCAGACATACAGTGAGCTGAATTGAGGTGCTGTCAAATTACACATGCATGAAACTTGTTGCCATAGCAACTGATGGGGTAAAAAGTGGGCTGGGAAGATGTGAGGTGGTCACAAGAGGTACCTGATATGCATGCATATGCTTGAACTTCCCCATTGATTAATCCAAGGATGCAGGCTTTAAGGCAAGGGAGTTACACAGCATAAGCAGATACAGTATTGCTTGTTTCAGTTTTTTCCCTTCCCCTGGATTCCCGACTGAGACAGAGCATGCAGCTGCCAGGGACACTCTCCTCAAGGCTCCTGTCACCATTCCAGAAGAGCTTACATCAGTAATTGATGAACTCCTGTTTAAGAAAAGGTTTGCACGGATCAGACTTTCCTAGTTTATGAACAAACAGCCCTAGCAAGGGCCACATCCTTATCCCAGAGAAGAAACCAGAGTCAGTGACTGGTCCAGATGTCCCCAAACAATGCCCCTGCCCTCAGCTCTCCAGTGGACAGGAAAACCCATTCCCCATAGTGGCGGACTAATAACCATTCTCCATTCTCTAGTCCCACGAGGGGAGTTAAAACCCATCATGGCTGCCGATGTTTATCATTGTATCTGCTTGACAGTATCAGAGGATGAACCAATGGATGGAAATGGAAAAAGCAAGGAGATTAGTGTAATCTCAGAGGCCAATTTCAAGGCCCCTAGTGGGGGAGATGATAAGTTCACCTTATTCTAAGTGAATCCGTGTGTGAAATCCATATTTCTATATAAAAGGAGGGTGGTTCATCTCTTTATAAAAGGAGTCTCCAGGGGACTAATTTGCCTATTGAACTCCCCTGGGGCATTTTATTTGTGGTTTCATTTTATTGAAAGCGTAGGCCTGCGTGGCACGCTGTAACGGTTCTCAAAATGATTCTAGACCGCGGATATTTTGTTTCAATGAAAGCTTTTGTGAAAGTTCAATAAGTGACTCAGATGGAAAAGGGCTGCTCTGCTTCAAGTTGGGGATAGGCACCTGTAATTGCAGATTCTTTTCTCAATCTCTCTTCCTCCTTCTGCTTTCCTTGACCCTTGAGAGATAGCAACACACCTTGTGTAGCTCCTAAAATCACAGTTTGGAAGTCTCTGATATGTAGTATGAGTTAGAAATGTGTCCTCCTGCAAACAATAGAAAATTGGACAACAGTGGCTTAAAGAAATAGGGAGTTACTTTTCCTCACTTATCAAGAAGTTTGGAAGTCCGTGAACACTATTGTTTCAGCAACCTCAGCCCTTTCTCTATTTCTGCTATGCTTATTCTATTGACTTGTTGCCTTATGCTTGCAAAAGAATTGCAGCATCTCTAGGTGTCACATCTGAGTTCAAGGCAGAGAGAGAGTTGAAGGGGAATTTTTTTTTTTTTTTGCCTTCTGAGGCTCTATTTTTTGGGAGAGAGGGGAAGTGACATATTACCAGAAGACTGTCCTTTAGATCTCATTAGCCAGAAATAGGTCACAGGCCCGTTGTAGACCAACACTGACCAAAGAGCATGAAAGGATAACTTAATCCAATAATGATTTATTTCCTGAGGCTAAGAAAGGGGTCTTTCCTCTCTGAAATCACAGAATCTCTGCCTGGTTCTTGAACAAATCAGGGTTTTATTAGCAGACAAGTAGGGAATGGGGAAGGGCACTTGGATGGGCAATTGCATAAACAATAAATTGTCAGAGCCAGTGGGCCAGGAAACCTGACTGTGAGTTCTAACTTGGCTACTTGACATATTGTGAAACACTGGACAAGCCACTTGACATGGCCTGGCTGCAGTGACCTCATGTATAAACTGGAAAACTCGAGTGCCAAGTTTCCTTGTTGCTCCTGTATTCAATGGTTCTGTGCAATTTTAATAACTTCCTGAATGTTCATGACTAAACCAAAACTGGTTTGTAATTGAAACAGATGCCCTAATGGAACTGTTCTGGCTCTAAGAACTGGCTGCTTGTATTTTCATGCAGTAAATTATGTGCTGTGGATTTCAAAGAAATTCCACTTTTTTTTAGCCTTTGAGGAAAAATCAGCTCTCTATTCCCACCTCCCCCCACATAGTTAAATTCTATATTTGAATAGTACAGCTTTCTTCCACATAATTCTTATTTAGTTTTTCTTAATAGAAAAAAGAAAAAAAACAACCTTCCTATTTGGTATAAAGCTCCTTCTAAATAACAGAAAATTATGACCAGCCCTCTGATTGATTGTCCAATATTAAAGTAGATGTATTTTTAAATATATAATTGCAATTAGTGTTTGGCTGTATTGAGCATACAATTTTTACCAGTTGCTAACAAAAGTAAAAACTGAAGATTCCTATTGGGTGATAGACCTATGGTTAGCACAGTATCTGGCTTTGGTAATTATTAGGTAAATGGTTTTTGAATTAATGAATTATAATAAGAAGCATAAATGAGCCAGAGTAGACTAGGGTAGAATCAATTCCTCAGAGTTAGGTTTTCATAGTTTTAATATCCTTGATGTTATTAAGGAGAGCATTGGAAAAGAGCTTATTGAAAACATTTGATTGATAGCTAATATTATTTGTACATTAGTTAACGTACAAAGGAAGTCAGAAATAGCATGGCGTGCCAATTCATTCACTGACTATTAGTTGAGTGTCTTCTAGGTGCCAAGCACTCTTCTAGGTAGTGTGATACAACAGTGAATGAGAGAGACAACGGTTCCTGGTCCCACGGAGCTTGCATTCCGGTGGAGGAGACAGACAATAAATAAGTAAGCAAAAACTATTTCAAGTAGTGATAAGTGCTATGAAGAAAATGAAACAGGATAATGTGATAGTGAGTGGGTGGGTGAACAGCATTAGATGGGGCGATCATGGAAGGCTTCTTTGAGAAGTTGACATTTGAGCTGAGACCAGAAGACAGCTAGCCATGTGGAGATCTGGGGGAACAGTGTTCTTGACAGAGGGAACAGTAAGTGCAAATACCCTTAGGTGGTAATGGGCATGGTTTGCTTGAAGATGAGTAAGAAAGATAGTATGGCTCAAGTGTAGTGAACAAGTGGGGGGCAGTGGGAGGAGATTAGTTGGGAGAGGTGGGTTGCCAAGGGGCAACCCATATAGAACCTTGTAGAACAAGGATATTATTCTAAATGCAGTGAAAATCTGTTTAAGGTTTTAAGCAGGGGAAGGACAGGATCTGCTTTAAATTTTTGTGGGATCTTCTTTTTGCCAGGTGGAGAATAGATCAGAGGGGGCAAAACCAGAAACAAGGGCATTAGTTTGAGGGCTATTGCAGTAGTTCAGGTGGGAAAAGATACGACCTTAGGGGCAGGGAGATGGGGAAAAGCGGATAGATTTAAGATCTATTTTGGAAGCAGTGATAGGACTTGCTAATGGATTGTATATGGGGATTGGCGATGGAAGGAAAGAAATTAAGCATGGCTTCTAGGTTTTAGCCTGAAGCGACTGGGAGGAAGGGGTTCTGATAATGGGAAGATGAGGGTGGAGAGAAGCTCTTGGGGTGAGGGTGGTGGCTGGCAGTCAGAAGTTCTGATTTGGAAACGTTCGATCTGAGCTGCCTTGCAGACATCTACATCTTAGAAGTTTACTTTGAAGCAGGGGCTTTACAAAGGAGTCCTCTTAGGAAGGCAACAGTTAAAGACAGAAGAAAAAGGAGTAATCCTTAACAAACTCTCAATAATGGATTATCCACAATGCTGTGCCTCCTGCAACCCCTCCCTTTAAGTCTACAGAAATAACTCTTCCAATGTAATCTCCCTATCAAGAAAAGAATTGAGAACACACATGTTTAAGAGCTTCAGTATGGGCTTCCCTAATCCCCTCTTCACCTTTTGGATCAGTCCAAGTGCTTACATCAGCAGAAAATCTAAGCAAATAGGGGCAACTTTGTAGAGAAATGAATTGTGGAGAAGTCTGCTAGGATTATCAAGAATAATGGAAAAGAAAAGAACTGTCCTCAAATAAGCACAAGATAAAATACCAGAATGATGCAGGGAACAAACCAAAAAAAAAAAAAATAAAAAACCCTAGGGGTTATGTTTTCATTCTAATAAAAAGCAAACATATAGGCAGGAAATTAGTTTTTTAAAAATTTCACTTGGTGAAGCTGTTCAAATAAAATCTACATACTTTTAACTATAAATTGAATAGAAAGGACTTTGGGTGTCTCTGAATTTGGGATCCAAGTTTTATGCTGTTGATGTGAATAGAAGGTGTGAGAGCTAGAATCTGCCAGGTTTGAGATCTCACAGGCCCCTGTAAGGTGTCTTGAGGTGGTGTTAAGGCAAGGTGAATTTGATACTGGTCTACCTGTGATACTCTAGTCCCAGGAAAACATGAGATTTTCCTCAGAATTTCTTGGTCTCTGGTTATGTTGCTAAGAATTCTGTTATGGCACACTTCATTCAGGCAAATGGATTGCTTCTCTTTTTTCCCCGCCCTCCCCATGGCCAGGTTCTGGCTTAATGCACCTTTGAGTAGGGGCTATCCTCTGGGTTACTCACTCAGGCTCTTAGCTCTCTCTTCCTCCTTCCTCTGGCAAGTGAAGGGCTGCAGAGTGGGTGGATGATCAGACTGGGAGACACTTGACTTTGACGGACAGGCCTACGGAGATCTTGAAAGTTTCTCTAGAGTCTCATTTCAATGTGACATACAGGTTTTACTTGTAGTAGTGTTTTTTAAAATTGTGAGTGGTGACCCACTAATATGTCATGAAATGGATTTAGTGATACTGACCAAGATATTAAAGAGTAAAATAAGATAAATAGAATAAAAATATCAGTGTGCATTGTGCATAGTAAGGTAAGTATTGTTTCATGAACCTTCATTCATAGATATACTTGTATGTCTTGGGTCATAATGTACAATGTATTTTTTACTCCAGGTCGTGGTTAAAAAGAAAATTTGAGAAACACTGCCCTGGAGAGTAGGGGCTGAGAATGTGGTCTCTGTGGTTGGAAGGCTCATAGAGAAGAATCTCAGCTCCATAATTATCAGCTGCCTGGCTGTGGGCAAGCTTAATCTCTTTGGGCCTCAGATTCCTCATCTGTAGAGTGAGGATAAAGATACATCCTGCCTCAAAGGGATGTGTTCGTTGAGAGGATTAAAGCCTTGACTACAATTCCTGACACAATAAGTGTCCAATAAATAGCAAGTATTGATTATCTATGAAAACTGCTTATTAACTTGTTGTGAGTGTGTGTGGCAAGAGAGTTGTAATTAAAATGAGTCATATGGGCCTGTTTCCAGTGTATAAAATGGATATGGTCCTGCTGAGTCCTCCTTAAGCTTCAGTATTCACTATTGGTCTTCCATCTGGAATGATACCTGATACCTTATTTTGATGCACTTGTTTAAAAACCAAGACTCCCTCAGTAGGAACACAATTCTTAAGATTTTCGGAATCGCACAAATTGTACTTTGATCTCTATGTCCCTTTACCAAAGGAATAAGACTGGGAGTAGTGGATACAGTGATTGGATAGGGTTGTACCCTCCCCAAAGCCTCCTGGTATGGGAAGCACAGGGCCGTGCCCCTCTTGCTCCCTGTGGGGTCTCTCTATTTGTTGAAGTCAGCCTTCTGCCTCTAGGAGTTCATTTCTTTCCTTCAGGCTGTGCTTCTAGTAAACTCATTCACACTAAGCTGTTCTGTGGGTGCTTAAGACAATTATTAGTAGTTTATTTAGGAATAACCTTTTTATTATCATGGTTGTGTGTTTTTTTGACATATTTATTAAGGCATAATTTACATACCATAAGTTCACTCATTTTAAGTATACAATTTAATGATTCTTGTATGACCAATTCAATGATTTTTGAATTTATAGAGTTGACTAACCATCACCACAATCCAGTTTTAGAACATTTCCATCACCCCAGAAAGATCCCTTATTCCTATCTGTTACCCTTCCACCCCCAAGACCCAGGCAACCGGTAATCTACTTTCTGTCTTTATAGATTTACCTTTTCTGGATATTTCGTCAGATTGAAATCATACAGTGTGTGGTCTGTTGGATCTGGCTTCTTTCATTTAGCATAATGTTTTTGAAGTTCAGCTACATTTTAGCATGTTTAAGTACTTCATTCCTTTTTATTGCCTGATAGAGTTCTATTACATGGATATACATTTATTTCTCCATTCCCAGTTGATGGATATTTGGTTGTTTCCACCTTTTGACTGTTATGAATAATGGTGCTATGAACATTCATGTACAAATCTTTGTATGGACAGATATTTTTATTTATCTTGGGTAGACAACTAGGAGTGGAATTGATGGGTCATATGCTAAAATTGTGTTCAATTTTTAAAGAAATTGCCAAACTGTCTTCCAAAGTACAGTCATGCATCGCCTGATGATGTTTCAGTCAACGATGGACCGCATATATGATGGTGGTCCCATAAGATTAGTACCATGTAGCCCAGGTGTGTAGTAGGCTATACCATCTAGGTTTGCGTAAATACACTCTATGATGTTCGCACAATGATGAAATCACCTAATGATGCATTTCTCAGAACATATCCCTGTCATTAAGTGATTCATGACCGTAGTTGCACCATTTTACATTCCCACCAGCAAAGTATGAGGGTCCAGTTTCTGTACAACCTTGCCAACTCTTATTGCCGTCTGTCTTTTGATGAATAATGATGTTGAGCATTTGGCATGTATTTATTAGTCATTTACATATTTTCTTTGCTGAAATGTCTATTCAAATCTTCTGCCAAAATTTTAACTAGGTCGTTTGTCTTCTTATTGTTGTGTTGTATGAGTTTTTTTAATATATTCTGGGTATAAATCCTTTATCAGATATATGATTTGCAAATATTTGCTCTCAGTCTATGGCTTGTCTTTAAATTTTCTTAAAGGTGCCTTTTAAATAGCAAAGTTTTTAATTTTAATAGAGTGCAACTTATCAAGTTTTCCTTTATGGATTGTGCTTTTGATGTGGTATCTAAGACCTCTTTGCCTAACTCAAGATCATAAAGATTTTCTCCTATATTTTCTTCTGAAAGTTTTGTGCTTTTACCTCTTAAATTTAGGTCTATGATGCATTGTGAGTTAATATTTGTGGATAGTGAGAGGAAAGTATCTAAATTCATTTTTTTATGTGGATATCCGGTTGTCCCAGTGCCATTTTTGTTGAAAAAATTCTTGTTTTTCTATCAAATTGCATCTATACCTTTGTAAAAAATCAATTGACCATAAATGTAAGAGTTTATTTCTAGAGTGTATATTCTATTCTGTTGATCTATGTGTCTATCCTTATGCCAGTACTATACTGTTTTCATTACTGTAGTTTTATAGTAATTTTTGAAATCAGGAAGTATAAGTCTTCTGACTTTCTTCTTCTTTTTCAAGATTGTTTTGGCTATTCTGGGTCCCTTACATTTTCATATAAATTTTAGGATCAACCTCTTGATTTCTGCAAAAATGCAGCTGAGATTTTGATAGAGACTGCACTGAATCTATACATTAATTTGGGGAGAATTGCCATCTTATTCATACTGAGTCTTCCAACCTGTGAACATGGAATGCCTCTGCATTTATTCACATTTTGTTTAATTTTTTTGCCACAATGTTTTATAGATTTTAGTGTGCAAACCACAGATTTCTCTTGTTACATTTATTCCTGAGTATTTTATTCTTTTTGATGCTATTAGGAATAGAATTGTTTCTTAATTTCATTTTCCAATAGTTTGTTATTAGTACCTAGAAATACAATAGATTTTTGTATATCGATATTATATCATGCAGTCTTGTTGATCTTTTTTATTAGTGCTAATAATTTTTTAGTGGATTCCTTGGTATTTTCTATATATTAGATTATGTCATCTGAGAATAAACAGTGATATCAGTGAAAATGATGGAGTAAGGAATTCCAAAAGTTTTCCCCTCCATGACAGCAATGGAAAGTGTGGCAAAAACTGTCAGAATCAACTTTTTCAGAACTCTGGAAACTAACCAAAAGCTTGCAGCAACCCAAGGAGGGCTTATTCAAGAAAAATGGCTGAATATTGACAAGAGTTTTGTGGCATTTTAGCTTACCCTAGTTTCATTCACCAATCCCCACCTCAGTCATAGCCTTGACAGTAACAGCCTGTGTTCCCAGTACCAGTACTGGAGGGAGCGGAAGGACCTCATTTGCAAAGAAGTGTCTTTAGTTGATCTGTCTGTTGGCTTTCTGGAAGACTTGCTCAAAAGGCATGTCTTTATCTCGCCTAACTCCAAACTTACCCAGTCCTGATGTTACTACCTGGGGGATACTTGTAGAAACATTTACAAGCAAATGTTTTAGTCATTGCTGCCTGAGGCAATGGATAACAGCTGGGCCAAACAATAGACTAACAAAAAAGTTTGGGAGGAAAGGCTGAGATGTGTGGGGGAATAAAAGCTTTGAAAAGTTCCAATATATTCCTGGGAATCTAGGAGTCCTCATGCATGCCTAGGGCTATGTGCATGCTCAAGAAAGATCTGAGCAGGCCCTGAGCTCTCACCTCTGGCTGACCTTGAGGCTCTACACAAGCAAGAAGTGAAGGCTAAGGCAGAGTTGTAAACTGCCTGGTTGAATGTTGAAGGTGTGCCCCAACACACACACAGAGTCTCTCTGTAAAGACTGGGAGATTATTTGGTTCCAGGCATTTAAGAAAATCTCTGTCTAATCATTGGCTGACCACCACACTAACATACAGACTTGGTGAACAAACATGAAAAAGAATATAGACCTTACAGATTAGATCAGAAAAGTTGTTAAACAAACAAACAACAAGTAGCAACATCAACAAACTCTTGGGATGAGGGAGAACCTGATTTCCAGAGTTGCCACTTTAAAATATTCAAAACATCCAGTTTTCAACAGAAAAATTATAAGGCATGTGAAGAAACAACAAAGTATGGCCCATAGGGAGGGGGAAAAAACCCCACAATAAGTAGAAATTGTGCCTGAAGAATCCTAGATGTCAGACTTTCTGGATAAAGACTTTAAAACAGGTGTTTTAAATATATTCAAAAAGCTAAAGGAAACCATGTCTAAAGAAGTAAAAGAAAGTATGAGAACAGTGTTTCACCATATAGAGAATATCAATAAAGAGATAAAAATTATAAAAAGGAACCAAATAGAAGTTCTGGAGTTGAAAAGCACAATAACTGAAATGAAAAATTCACTAGAGGGACTCAACAATAGATTTAAGCAGATAGAAGAAAAAATCAGAAAATTTGAAGATAGATCAATTGAGATTATTCAGTCTGAAAAAGAGAAAGATAAAAGAATGAAGAAAATTTAACAGAGCCTCAGAGACCTGTGTACACATAATGGGAGTCCCAGAAGGAGAGGAGAGAGAAAGAGGTAGAAAGAATATTTGAAAAAATAATGAAAAATATTAATCTACACAACCAAGGAGCTTAATGAACTCCAAGTAGGATAAACTCAAAGAGAACTAGGAACGTCTTCATTTCAAATCTGGATGCATCTTTGATTTTTTTTCTTGCCTGATTGCACCAGCTAGAATCTCCATTACAATGCTGAGTAAAACTGGTGAGAGTGAACATTCTTGCCTTATTCCCTTGTCCTAGGGAGAAAGCATTCAGTTTTCACCGTTAAGTATGATTTTATCTATAGGTTTTTCATAGATGATATTCTTACTTTGTTGAGAGTTTTTATAATGAATATGTATTGGATATTGTCAAATACTTTTTCTGAATTTATTGAGATGATCATGTACTTTTTGTCCTTAATCCTATTAATATTGTATACTATGTTAATCGATTTTCACATGTTAAACTACCCTTTCATTCCTGGAATAAAAATAATCACTTGGTTACGGTGTGTAACTTTTTTTACATGTTCCTGGATTGAGTTTACTTAAAATTTGTTAAAGATATTTTGCATTTATATTCATGAGGATATTTGTCTGTAGTTTTCTTTTCATGTCATGTCTTTGTCTGGCATTGGTATCAGAGTAATACTGGCCTCATAAAATGAGTTGGGAATTGTTTCCTCCTCCTCTATTTACCTGAAGAATTTGTGAAGGATTGGTTTAACTTCCTCTTTAAATATTTGATTGAATTAACCAATGATGCTGTCTTAGCCTGGGCTTTTCTTTGTGGGAAGATTTTTAAATACTAATTCCATTTCTTTACCTGTTACAGGTTTAGTCACGTTTTTTATTTATTCTTGTGTCAGTTCAGATAATTTGTGTCTTTCTAGGAATTTGTCCATTTTATCTAAGTTGTTGAATTTGCTGGCATACAGTCGTTCATAGTATTGCCATTTAATCCTTTAAATTTCTGTAGGGCCAATAGTGATATTTTCTCTGTCATTTTTGAATTTGGTAATTTGTGTCTTCTCCTTCTTTTTCTTGGTCAGTCTAGCTAAATTCTTGTCAACTTTGTTGATTATTGCAAAGAACCAATTTTTGGTATCATTGACTTTCTCTATCTTCTGTTTTCTATTTCATTGATTTCCATTGTGATCTTTGTTATTTCTTTCTTCTGCTTGCTTTGGGTTTAGTTTTCTCTCTTTTTTTTTTCATTTATTATGGTAGGAGCTTAGGTTATTAATTTGAAATATTTCTTTTTTTAAGTATAAGCATTTGCAATTATAAATATCTCTCAAAACAGTGTTTTACTATATCATAAAGTTTGATGTATTATTTTTGTTTTGATTCAGTTCAAAACATTTTCTAATTTTGCTTGCAAGTTTTTCTATGACACGTTGATTATTTAGAAGTGTGTTAATTTCAAAATATTTATTGATTTCTCAAATTTTCTTTTGTTGATTTATAATTTAATTTCATTACAATCGGAGGACATACTTTGTATGATTTTAATCCTTTTAAGTTTATCTAGTCTTGTTTTATGGCCTAGCATATGGTGTATTCTCAAGAATGTTCCATGTGATCTTGAAAAGAACATATATTCTGCTGTTGTTGGATGGAGTGTTCTATAAATGTCAGTTAGGTCGAGTTGGTTGATAGTGTTGTCCAATTCTTCTATATCTTTGCTGTTTTATGTTTAGTTGTTCTATCCATTATTGATAGTGGGCTATAGAAATCTTTAACTATTATTGTTGAACTGTCTATTTCTCCCTTCAGTTCCGTCAGTTTCTGTTTCGTGTATTTTGGAGTTCTCCTGTTAGGCATGTATATGTTTATAATTGTTATATCTTCCTGATTAATGATACTTTATTTATTTATTGAAAATTTTAAAATTTATTTGTTTTTTTAATAGTCACCATGTTGTACATTGTATCTTCAGAACTTATTTATCTTGTAACTGGAATGATACTTTATAATTATAAAATGTCCTTCTTTGTTTGTAGTAATATTTTTTGTCTTAAAGTCTATTTTGTCTGTTACTAGTATAGTGACTTTCTCTCTCTTATAGTTATTATTTGCATGGCATATTTTCTCATACTTTTACTTTCAACCTAATTGTGTCTTTGAATCTAAGTATGTCTCTTGTGTACAGCATATAGTTGGATCTTGTTTTATACCCAGTTTGACAATGTCTGCTTTTTGACTGTTTAATTTCTTTTTGTTTTTTAATTGAGATTTTAGTTGAGATAATTGTAGATTTATATGCAGGTCTAAGAAATAATGCAGAGTGGTCCATGGTACATCTTGCCTAGTTTTCTCCATTGGTAACATTTTGCAAAACTACAGTATAGTATTACAACCTGGATATTGACATTGATACAATCCATAGCTTATTCAGATTTCCCTAGTTGTATTTGTACTCATTTGTGTGTTGAGGGGAAGCCAGGAGTGGTGAGTTTAAGTCCTACACAGTTTTATCACCTGTGTACCTTAGTGTATCTACCACCACAGTCAAGGTACTGAAAGGCTTCAACACCATAGGGATCCCTCATGTTGCCGTTTTATGACCACTCCCACTTCCCTGACACCACCACCCTCGCCCTTCCCTGACCCTTGGCAACCACTAATCTGACCTCTATTTCAAAAATTTTGTCATTTCAAAAATGTTATATAAATGGAAACATGCATTATGTAACCCTTTGGGATTGGGTTTCTTTGCTCCAAAAATATGGAACATTTCACAAATTTGCATATCACCTTTGCACAAGGGCCATGCTAGTCTTCTCTGTCTCATTGCCATTTTTGTGTATTTGCTACCAAAGTGTGCAAAATCATTTATTTTTAATGTAGGTATTGATGTATTTGTATTGTATCTCCTAATTTTTATTTGTTTTCTATGTCTCTCGTATTTTTATTTCTCTATTCCTCCTTTACTACCTGTCTGGTGTTAAATAAATTTTTTCTAGTGTACCATTTTAATTCCTTGTTTTTTGTTTTTAATTATATTTTTTGGAATGATTTTCTTACTGGTTTATCTGGAGGAATTACAGTATGCATCTTAACTAAAAACAATCTATTTCAGATAATGCTAACTTAATTCCAGTAAAATATAGAAACTTTGTTCCAATATAGCTCTATTCTGTCCACCCTCCTTTGTGATATTATTGTCATATATATTACTTCTTTATATATTATATACCCCAAAATATAGTTTTATAATTATTCTTTTATGCAATTGTCTTTTAAATGAGAAGAAAAGAGAAAAATTGTCTTTATACTATCTCTTTTATTTACATAATTGCCTTTACCCATGCTCTTTATTTCTTTATGTGGATTTGAATTACTGTCTAGTGCCATTTCCTTTCAGCCTGAAGAACTTCCTTTGGTATTCTTTTTTATGCAGGTCATATTTGTCTGGGAATGTCTTCATTTTGCCTTCATTTTTGAAATATTGTTTTGCCAGATGTGGGATTATTGGTTGACAGTTTTTTTTTCTTTCAGTACTTTGAATATGTCATCCCACTACTTTCTGGACCTCTACCATTTATGATGATAAATCAGCTGTCAAACTATTGAGTGCCCCTCCCCATTGTATGTGATGAATTGTTTTTCTCTTGCTACTTTCAAGATTTTCTCTTTTTCTTTGCCTTTCAACACTTTGACTACAATGTATCTCAGTGTGAATTTATTTGTGTTTTTTCTGCTTGGAGTTTCTTGGATGTGTAAATTAACGTTTTTGATCAATTTTGGAAAGTTTTTGGCCATTATGTCTTCAAATATTTTTTTCTGCCCTTTTCTCTCTCTCTTCTCCTTCTCAGGCTCCAAGTATGCATATGTTGGTACACTTAATGGTGTCTCACAGATCTCTTCGGCTCTGCTTATATCTCTTCATTATGTTTTCTTTCTTTTTTTTGGATTGAACAATTTCTATTGATTTATCTTCAAGTTTGCTGATTCTTTCTTCTGCCAGCTTAAATCTGTTGCTGAGCCCCTCTAGTGAATTTTTCATTTCAGTTATTGTACTTTTTAACTCCAGAATTTCAAAATGGCCCTTTTAAAATGATTTCTATTTCCTTATTGCTATTCTATATTTGATGAGTCATTATTGTCATATTTTCTCTTAATTCTTTAAACATGGTTTCCTTTAGTTCTTTGAACGTATTTATAATACATGCTTTTAAGTCTTTGTCTGGTAAGTACATCACCTAAGGTCTTGCAGAGACAGTTTCTACTGCCTGCCTTTTTTCTTGTATATGAGTCACACTGTCCTATTTTGCTTTTGTTTTTTGCACGTCTCATAATTTTTTGTTGAAAACTGGACATTTTTGATAATCTCTTGTAGCAACTCTGGATTCTGATTCCCCTCTCCCCTGGGTTTGTTATTGCTATTTTTGTTTTTTTGTTGTTTATTTCTTTAGTGACTTGCCTGGACTAACTCTATAGTGTCTGCCTCCCCAGTAGTGTGCAGCTACTGATGTCTCTACTCATGTTTTTAAAAAAATAATTCTTTTTTAAATTGAGGTATAACTAACATATAAAATTATGTTAGTTTCAGGTGTACAATATAGTGATTCAATATTTGTATATACTGTGAAATGCTCACCACAATAAGACTAGTTAACATCTGTCACTATACGTAGTTACAAAAAAATTTCTTTTTCTTGTGATGAGGACTTTTAAGATTTAGTCTCTTAGCAACTTTCAAATAAGCAATACAATACTATTAACATAGTCACTGTGCTGTACATTATATCCTTATGACATTTATTTTATAACTGGAAGTTTGTACCTTTTGACCCCTTTCACCCACCCACTATCCCCACTTCTGGCAATTACCAATTTGTTCTCTGTATCTATGAGCTTGTTTTTTTTCTTTTTGATTCCACATATAGGTGAGATCATATGGCATTTGTCTTTCTGTGTCTGACTTATTTCACTCAGCATAATGCCCTCAAGGTCCATCCATGTTGTTGCAAATGACAAGATCTCATTCTTTTTTATAGCTGAATGGCATTCCATTGTATATATATACTATATCTTCTTTATCTATTCATCCATCAATGGACCTCTAGGTTGTTTCCATATCTTGGCTATTGTAAATAATGCTGCAATGAAAATAGTGGTGCATATATCTTTTTGAATTAGTGTTTTCATTTTCTTTGGATAGATACTGCCCCAAAAATTAAAAAAATAATTCTTGATTTTATTTTTAAGCCTGGCTTTCTGGGGTTACTTCTTGGTCAGCATAGCTTAGCAGTTAGCGAAAGATTGGTCAGAGGTTGTGTTTAAACACCTTGAGTCAGTGAGGTTTTTATCCTCTGTCAATGGATCTGTGTGTTTGGGAAATAACATTCAAAGTTTAAGCAGTTTACAAGTCCTTCACAGCTTTTACTTTCTGTGCTTGCAAATTTTCACATTCATCCAGGGGCAAGTAGTTTACTAAGACCCTCTACAGTCTCTTCTGAGTGTGAGCACAACCCCGTGCACACACATAGCCTTTCAGACCCCAAGGGATATGTGAGAGCTTACTAAGGCTGACTTTGACTGTCTTGATACCTGGATCTCACTGGTAAACTTTTCACCTTTCTGCTGGTATGCCCAACCTCAGACTAGCTTCAATTTTGGTCTTCTCTGATTAGTTGCTGCCAAGATTGCTATTGTTTTCAAAAATGCCCCTGGGCATAGGTTTTTCCATGCTCACTCCAAATCATGTCAGCCCCTTTAGCGGTGGAGCTGCTGGTGCTCATGGCCTGCCCTGTCCTGGTAGAAATGCCTATGCCTTGGAGCTGGGGGCTAGGGCGTGGAAGAGCCTCAGGCAAAAACAAAGTAAACTCTCCCTGTTCTTACTGAGATTCAATATTTTCTCTTGAATAAATGCTAATCAGTTTTTTTTGCCTTTGATCAATTTCCAGATTCTAGAAATGGTTGTTTTTGACAATTTTGTCCAGTTTTATTGTTCCTTTTTGGGAGGAGGATTTGCCAAGCCCCATCTGGATGTCCTGCCCCAGTAATGGCCTTCTGTGGTTGTGTTTGCCACAGACAACACCCAAATTGGAAGGCTTTTCAGAACATAGCAGATTCATATCCAGAGTAGTGTCTCAATGTCTTGAGTGGGGCAAAGATGGAGCAAGTTTCAGTGATATATCTCCTTAATATCTTATCAACTTTCAAAAGGAGACTTATAAAGGGACTGAGCATCCTGTATTCAGAGAGAGGATGAGCAGTCAATGTCCCAGAAGTTTGCCACTCCACATGGCAATGAATGTGAAGGCTGGTGTGGATGGGGTCTCCACACATGCATTTGAGGAACAGTCTTCAGGATGGAGAATCAAGAAGGAGGGGGAAATGTTTTCCTTCATAAGAAGTTAATTGTGGGAAATGAGAAGATGGAAAACCACCTGTGGAGGAAACTGCCAGGATAAGAAAAATTACTAAGGGCTATGTTTCTCTTCCTCTTTACATATTTATATATCTACAAATTATTCTGTGTCTGTTTGTCCATGACTCGACTCAGTGCTCTCTCTGGCCTGGCTGTCAATATACTCATGAAGCTGAGCATCCTTCATAGGCAGAGGAAATGATGGCTCCTGTAGTGTTATGGGGTCTCTGTGTGTGTATGTGCCACTGGGAACTCCTTCCCACACAAAGCTTCTTGGGGAATCAGAGCTGCTATATGCAAATACAAACCTTTGACATGTTTTTTTCAATTAATCAATGACTCTTGCATAGAATAAATGAAGTTATTTTTTCCCCTCACCAGTTTTAATTCATGGGTTATGATGCTAATGAAGGTTGTTTTTTTTTTTCTGATGTTGCTTCTTCTTTTATGCATTGTCTTTTGCTTATTTTACTAATTACCTGAGCAATAACGCAGTGTCTAAATTGGTCTAAAGGCATCATTTTAAATTTAAAAACAACATTGAAAAGCAATATTCCCCACAAGTGTGTGTCTTATGAATGAGGGTGAGCATTTAACGAATTACTATGCAGGAACCACAGGCAGATTACAGAACAAAATGCCTGAAGGGAGCAGCAACTCCATAACTCTATTTTGAAAAAGTAGATCTGTTTTTATTTTATCTTTCTCAGTTTTAGCCAGTGTTTTAAAGAGAGATGTGATTTTGCAGCTTTGGGGAGCACTCGTCTATTTCGGGCAATTCTCAGAACCGAGAACTGGAGGAATTCAAGAACAGGGCTCCAGTGCTGTGTTCTAAAAAATATTATAGAAGCAGAGACTCTTCGGTTTTTAACGGCCAAGCTCTGTCCATTTTGTGAGCAAATGTCATACTAAAAGTCAGAAATACAGCTTAGAGAATAGCTTCAGAGGACAAATGGGAGGGGAGGTCCAGGCAGCTATAACTTAGTGCTTTAGTCATCTTTAATGGAAATGGAGCCTCTAGCCAAGCCTAATATATAATGTATCATAAAACATATGTCTGTCAGTCTCCCAGGTACAATAAATAGGGAAAACACAGACGTCAAAGGGAGGCTATGGCAGGCCTTGCAGAGGGGCTCAAATTACTTGGCTTGTTGTGGAGGTTTGAAGGCTGTGGGAGAGGAATGATGTAATGTATATTTTTAGTGTTTCTAAGAAGTGACTGTCTCCAGCCCTGTCCCGGTGGGCCGTGGGAGAGGGAATGAGAAAGGGAGGGGCTGGATTTATAGATCTGCATGGGAAAATTGAGTTGGGCGCCTGTTTTACAATCGGTTAAGCTCTTTCTTTTTTATTTGGAGGGTAGTATAGCGGGGAAGAGATGGGACACATCTAGCTGATGGCATTTCCCAGAATGCCCACCACCTTTGCATCTCACTGTTGCCTCATCCTTTTCCCCTGGTGAGACAGTGGCCCAGGGCACCCTAGGAACGATGGCTGTCTCTGTCCCCATGCTCAAGAGCCCTAGTTACCCTCTCGTTCATGGTGCCCTCAGCCACCATCTGAATTTCCTGCTGTCCCAGCATGTTCTGCCCCTCACTAGACAATCCTGCTTGGTAAATTCTTGTCCTTTCCCGTTACTGAGCCTACTCCTTTGAGTGCCAGTTCCACCTTGAGCTGAAAGACCTTGGGTGTAACCTCTATGACTCAGTTTCCTAATCTGTATAGTGGGAAGAATAAGCTATCTCTTTGGGACTCAAATACAGGTCTGCTAACTTCAACTCTAAAGTGTGTTCTGTGGCTCACCACAGGACCCCTACACTCAAAATGTCATCTTTGCTGTGTTTTTGTAAACTATGCCCTGCCTCTCCCTGGAAAAGCCTACTGAAATAGTTTCCTACATCAAGTCCGTTCAAAATAGATCAACCTGGCTCCATTCATTACATTTATGCTAAGAATTCTCTATACTTTTGGATCTTTCTATCATTCTACCTCTCCTGTGTCTCAGCACACAGATGAGCATGTGCTCAAGCATACGCATGTACACACATACAGGCATATACACGCTCATGCTCATACATAGCACCATGGAGCATCGAGAGTGTGGCTCTTTATGTGATATGATTTGAAGTTGTACTGAGACCAGAGTCTTTGCCCTAAAATGTGAGGAAAGCAGCCCTTTATCCAACTTTAACAGTCTAGTTTTTTTGATTCTGATGGTTTTTCCAAGCATGTTCTGCTAGGAGCTACTAAATTATCCCCTCATACTCGGCATGCATGGGCCCAGGTCAGGTACCTAGAGACTTGGGGTGGGCTACTGTCAGGGGGGTGACTGGGCACCCAAGTCCAACCTGACTCATATGCCAATGTTTCTCTGGATCAACTCAGTCTGCACAGCTGCATCTGGTATTTTGACGTTGCTGTCACTTATGAATATTTAAGCATATTCACACTTGCCCGGTTTCTCAATGATTTTAAAACCCCCTTCAGGGCCTGAGCTCTCATTTTGTCCTTTTCTTGTCCCTTCTAATATTGTTTATAGGGATCTTTATTTGATAGAATGGCTCTAACTTTTGACCATGCCCCAGTGTAAGAAATACATTTTACACCTCAATTCAGTATGTATATGCATGTATACAGATATATAAGTGACTGAAACAAGGCTTTTCCAAAACTGTATTAATGCTTCCTATGTGCCAGGTCAAATGCATTTTGATCTATTCTATTCTGTTGTATCCCATTTTAAAATGATGCTCTTGGGGCCGGCCCAGTGGTGCAAGTGGTTAAGTGTATGTGCTCTGCTGCGGCGGCCCAGGGTTCACAGGTTTGGATCCTGGGCGTGCACTGACGCGCTGCTTGTCAAGCCATGCTGTGGTGGTGTCCCATATAAAGTAGAGGAAGATGGGCACAGATGTTAGCCCAGGGCCAATCTTCTTCAGCAAAAAGAGGAGAATTGGCAACAGATGTTAGCTCAGGGCTAATCTTCCTCACCAAAAAAAAAAAATGATGCTCTTCAGCCACCGTGACAGAATTGTTTACCAAACCCATTTGCTCTTCTGGGCACACAGCTAGTCTACATTTTCCAGCTTCCCTCATGGTTTGATGTGGCCAAGGCACTGAGTTCTAGCTAACAAAATGTGGTCAGGCGTGATATGTGCCTCTTTCAGGTCTGACCCATGAAAACCTTCCATGTGGGATCCACCAAGCCTTTCCCAATCTACTGGCTTGATGCAGATAAATGTGGCAATCTTGGAAGCCACATGTTTAAGATGGCAGTGTCTCAAGATGGAGTGAGCCTGAGCCTCAATCCCGGAGTCTGTGATTAGAACACATATTTTGAATTTTATGTGAGGGACAAATAAGTTTCTATCATTTTGAACCACTATACATTTTGGGTTTGTTTATCATAGCAGCTAGCGTTATCCTAACTAATATGCCCCCAATAAACTCATCAGTTGATTCTGTTTTTAGAAACTACATGTCTCATTCTTTTTAATTTAAAGTTTTCCAAATAGAGACTTTTTACTGCACCCGACACCTCTGATTCCTCTGAGAACCCACCAGACCCACAAGCAGCACTTCGTAATTGAAGAAACCAAAGCACAAGAAACTGCTAAACAGATGTTGGATGCAGTTGTCAGAATGCTTATGACAAGTATTTGGGCCCACATTTGCAGACCACTAGTACTTAACCTAATCATCTTGTGTTCACAGCACAGTGTTCCTAAAAATGGCAACTGTAGGATGTGATAGTGAGTTTAACTTGATTAGTATGGAGATTTCTTACTATGGAATTTTGAATAAAGCAAAATTCCCTGCCTAGGGTGCAGAACGAGTAAAAGGACATTGTTAAGGATGGTCAAAGCACAGCCTGACCTTCCCCTTACTTGCACTTTCTGAGACCTTTGGGGTTTTATGGCCCCTGATTATTGCTCTTAAACTCTGGATAAACTCAGAATAAAATTAGCCTGAACAGGAGACAGGCCAGCCACAAATTCCTTCATCCCTGGGGGAAATAATCAAGAGAAGAATCCACAGCCTTGTAATTCTTCAACTTCCTCCCCATAGCCCTTGTCTTCCCTCTCCCTGTCTCTTTTCCCAGAACCCAAACTGAAAAGCCTGGTATTGCAAAAACCCCTTTGCTGGGCTTTTTCTTACACAGTCCTGACTTGAGAAAAGTGGCTTATGTTTTCCATCTGTCACCTTCTTTCTCATCCTGCTACGAGGGATACTAATAATACCTGATCTCCGTAAGCTCTAAAACTTCTAATATGCAGCCCGAGTTGGGAACCATCTTGGGAGCCTGCAGCCAGATCAGTGCTTCTCAAACTCTCTGTGCATATCAATCACTGGGGGATCATGTTTAAATGTGGATTCTGTTTCACTAGGTTTGGGCTGGGCCTGAGATTCTGTACTTCTAACACGCTCCTAGGTGATGTCTCTGCTGCTGGTCCTTGGACCACGCTTTGGGTAACAAGGAGCCAGGTGACCTGGTCATATTGCTCTTTACCATTGGATGCTGCAGGCTCTCATCTGGCAGAATAAGAGGAGTCAGGGATCATTTTCTGCCTCTCGTATTCATCAGATGATCTAACTTTATTCCACAAGACAGGGACTGTGAGGATTAACAGCCATCTCCAGACAAGGTAGGATGCTTTTGTCAGACTCTGACTCCTAATTGCTGGGTACTCAGGTTACGTGGTGATAATTATGAGATTCTTTGTTTAGCTGGAATTCATTTTTTTATATAATCCTCCCTAAACTTTTCTAAAATTTTCCCTTTGAAAATTTCTCTCTCTAACAAATAACCTATCCCACTGAATATTTTATACCATACTTTTATTGAAGAAATCATACAATATTGGCACTAGAAGGGATCTTGGAACCTAGCTCACCCACTACCCTGCATTTGAGGAGACTGGAGAAACTGCAGACTCATTCCTAGTATTGAAGTATAATCATCAAAATGTTAAAAACACGACTCTCGTACAAATATAGAATGAACATGTGTCAAAGATTTTATTCATCTCATTAATGAGGGAACTAGCAAGATGGTGAGGCTGGTTCAAAGGACAGATATTTATATATAGTCAGTCAAAGGAATGCTGAAATGAATTTGCTAATAGAGATAAAACTAGTGAACGTCTTATGGGACTGTAAAACTGTAACCTGTGGGGTCACCTTTTCTACTGGACAAAAATATACAAATTAACATCTAACTTCACAGTCTTGGGGCCTCAATCAGATAGGGAATAGCAAAGCCAAACACAAGTGCATTCTTCTGTACAATTAAATAATTCTTGGGCGAGCCTGGTGCAAATGACATTGCAAGGATATACAGTCATTCTCCTGCTTTGGTTCTCAGTTTTGGATAATTTTTCTTAACACTAGACAGAACCTGAACCAGCACCAGGATCCCAGCACACTTTTAAACTTCCCTGTTCTTGGCAGATCAGCAATGACATCACTTTTGGCAGCTGTTTTTAAGTTTTTCTCTACCGAGACAATGATATCAGATGTCAGCCACATGTGTGACACACTCTCCTGGGCTTTCCCAGGGTTCTATGGGGACTCTAACACCATCCCTTTTTCTCCCACTAGAGAAAGCATATGTATACATGTGACCCTGATGTTGTTATGAGGGATATGTATATATCCCTTGTAGTATACATGTATTCATAGATATTCTTTTTATTTAAGAAATTATTCCTAAGCTTTGCTACTTAAACTATTATTAGTAAAAATAAGTTTCCTCACAGCTCACATCAAAACTGACCTCAACATATTAGCATGGCATGGCACGGCTTGAGAAACACTAATTTATGAGAGCAAAGCTCCCACATGTTTTGCAAAATCGCATACTGCTTTGATTGAATTTGTTTTTGTTTCTTTGTATCTTGCCTTGCTTTGTTTTGTGGAATTTCAAATTCCGTGTACTTGGCCTGACAAGAAGAAGTGCTGGAACATATGAAGTTTGAGACACATTGAGTGATCCTTAACCATTTACAGCCCAACAATTATGGCTCTGTGGTCACTGGGGACATGAGATGAGCTTCTAGTTCTTCACATGGTGTTTGCCAAGCTTCTATCTCAACTATCCAATGTGGGGTGGAGGGGGCAGGGATGCATTTTTTAAATCCTCTGGGTCACGTGTCTCAGTGGTTTCCCTCTGCTGAGATGATGCTCAGTCAGGCTCATGGTGGCTTCAGGGTCATGGTGAACATCCTTTTCCTGGACGTGTCCTGAAACTCAGAGGAGGCTTTCCACGGCTGTGTTGGCCATGGCTGATGGGGAGGTAGAAACCCAATCCCACTGGGGTATGTGAGGCTCTTTCTCTTGGAAATTAGGACCTTGGAACAGAGAGAGACAGCGTTGGAGAGGTGTTGGCACCAAGTCCCTGCTGACCATAGCTCTTTAGGGAGAAACTCAGTGAACGCCTTCTCCCAAAGGCCCTGGAACTGCCCTAGGGCTGCTTCATCTGGTCAGCTAATAATTCATTTGATTCTATAAGATAGGTTAAGTATTTTTCTACTAAATTTCACTCCACCTTTTGTTGTTGTTGATTTTGTCAAAATTGGTTTCAGTTGCTTAAAAGTGAGAACACTTTTTTTTTAATTTACTCAGTTGAATTCTGTTGTTTTTTTTTATTTATTTTTTCCCCCAAAGCCCCAGTAGATAGTTGCATGTCATAGCTGCACATCCTTCTACTTGCTGTATGTGGGACGCAGCCTCAGCATGGCCGAAGAAGCAGTGCGTCGGTGCGTGCCTGGGATCCGAACCCGGGGCCGCCAGCAGCGGAGCGTGCGCACTTAACTGCTAAGCCACGGGGCTGGCCCGAGAACACTTTAACTGATAGAGGCCTCCCCAAAGTGATGAAGTAGATGGAGGCTGAACTGGCTTGAATGAAGGGACTTTGGTTCTAGCCTTAGCTCTGTCACTCATTTGGTGTGACTGTGAATAAGCCATGTAAATTCTTTGAACCTTGATTTCCTCTACTATGATCAAAGGGGGTGGACTAGAAGAGTCTTAGGGTCCCGAGGCAGTTTTAACAAGTGGCTCCCAAACTCTTTGACATCCTTCGTTGAAAGGTGGAGTCTCTGTCCCTTCCCTTTCAATCTGACAGGCTTGTGACGGCTTCAACAACAAGCAGTGGAAGGAGTGATGCCGTGTGACTTCTGATGCTGCATCCTGAAAGGCAACGCAGCTTCTCCTTTGTTTGCTGGGACACTTGTGCTGGGGCCCTAAGCCACTATATAAGAAGTTTGGCCCCACTATGGAGGCCTTACTGTGATGAAGCCCAAACCACATCCAGGGGCCACGTGTAAGTGTTACAGTTGAGTGTCAGCTGAGCTCCCTTCCAATAGCCAGTATCAACTGTCAACCATGTGAATGGCCATCCTGCATGTCCAGCCCAGTCTAGCCTTCAGATGACTGCAACTCCAGCTGACATCTGCCTGCAACCACATGACAGACCCCAAATGAGAACTGTCCAGCCAGGCTCTTCCCAAATTCCTGACCCAAATTCTCCTTCTAGATTCTTGTGGGCCTAATAAAATTATTGTTTTACGCCAATAAGTTTTGGGCTTGTTTTTATACAGCCATAGTAATGGAAACTGTCCCCCCTCGCCTTGGATACTCCTTCACCCTCACCCTCCATTCTTCTATCTGTCCATCCAGTTCCTCCATTTAGCTAGAATTTTTTAAAGTCTGACTCTACATTGGAACCGGGGCCTCAAAGATGAATCAATCACTGTCCATGGCCTTGCAAAGCTTCTAGAGCATATGGGAAGGGGAAAACGCCATGAGTAAAACCAGCTCTTACCACAGGAAACATTATAAAAGAGTGGCAAGAAGGCAGGGGCAGCAAGATTTGGAAAGTCTGCATTAAGAAGGGATAAATCTGACTGGTGAGTAAGATAGATAAGGTCCCGGCTGTCACGAGTGGACGTCCTAATGGAAGAGACAGTCAGTAAAGGAATAAACAACTAACCAAGGGAATACATTGGCAATGGGAAGGATGAGGTGGAGTAGGTGAGGCTGGAGCATGGAAAGCCAATTATGAGACTCAGGTAAAGTCCAGGTGAGAGAGGAAGAGGACTGAGTGAGAGAGAATGGAGGGAAGGCTGACAGGAGGGCAAGCAGCAGTGGGTGCTAGACTGGGTTTGGCAATCAATTGAAGTGGCTGACTGGGTTGGCTGGCCCACATCATTTCTCGGCTCTTGGTTGGAGGGCACTTTGCCTCTCCAAGGGGCCATCCTTGGAGTCTCCTCACTAACCTCCATATCAAAACTTTGGGAAAGGTTGTGACAAAGTCATTCACATGATAGTGCCATTGACCAATAATAAGATTTAATGTGGTGCCTTTGCGTGGGGCATCAGTAGTCTAAGATTTAAACTAAAGTAATGAAGCCCTAAGGATCAGAATGTCTGGAATTGACAAAAGACGAGTTGTATATGACTCAAGTCAGCCAGAGTCAAAAATAAGTGAATGCATCAGGGCTACATGAAGGACCATCCAAGATCTCTTCCTCTTTCTCCTCTGGGTTTCTCTCTTTCTCCCTGCTTCTCTTTGTGGCTCTGCAACATTCTTCTCTCTTTCAGGTTGAGTGGCTTTGTCTGCATTTCTGAGCACATAAGCCAAACATGGCAGCCCCAAATAGTATCCTCGGCCTCCAAGTCTGTATCACCTTGCATGTCAATCACCTGTAGTTAACTGCTGAACCAGCTGAGTCTCACTTCCAAGTTTTGGTCAAGAGGCCCTAAGCCAGCTTGGATCCGAGTCTCCCTTAGTACACTGAGCTGTGGGCGGGCTTGGCCAATGAGGAAAATATTGCCTGGGCAGGTTCTCTCTGAGCAGAGCCCTGTGTGGGGAGGAGACGGTGGTCACGTCTATTGCACTAGAGGTGAGCTTTTGGGTACCCCAGGATGCAGACTCTATCTGATATCTGATTACTCATAAGGCCGAATTTGTCCTCAGTAACCATTCTGGAGACTATTGGCAGCTATTGCTAGGAGCGTCCTCCTCTTAGCTGTACTGTTCCAAAAGGAGATGAAAAAGATCAGTGACAGCTGGTGGTTTGTTTTTATTCTTTTAAGTCTCGGATGACTGTAGTTGTCTGTTAATTAGCCTCCAGGAAAGCCCTCCTTTACTTTGTTTCCTGTGATGGGCCGATGGGCATTTAAGCCTAGACATGGTGGCACCTCCACTGCAATTTTGCTTGCCTTGTATTCCCAGAAGTTAAGGTAGAAGCGTCTCCTGTTGACTCAGTTGCTACAATAAAGAAGAGAGTCTTGTGCTTCTGAGAAAATCCTGCCCACTCAAACCTCAGAGAGGGCCAGGGCACTAGCCTACATTGAGCTTCTATTGTGTGCCAGGCACCGTGCCAAGAACACTTCCACCAGCCTCCTGCATTGATCTCATAGCAACGATGTGATGCTCAGCAGAGAGAAGTCCCATGTGGTGGATGGGTTTATAACCACACAGCTTCTCATTTAGTTATTACCTTTTTTTTTTCCTGTACGTGGAATCATCACCGTTCCCCTTGTTTCTTGGAGCATGAAGTGAAGTCACAAGGCTCTTAGATTCCTTTTTTTGAAGTAACACAGCACAATGGTATTAGAAAAGAACCCACCCCTAGAATCCTTTGGTACTTCTAAGCAGGGATGGTGTCCATGTATAGGGGATTTGCTATGGGGGGTATTCTTTTGTGAAGGATGAGGGACGACAAGAAGAGAAACCTCAAATGGAAGGTCTAAACTTGCTTTGTTTGAACTTAAGTTTTCTTCTAAAGAGCTTTAACTTTTTAGTATCTTGCCTCTTGGAATGGAAGAATTCCTTAAATTGGCTTCAAACAGCAAATTGCATAGTAGTGTGCACATTCTCAGGTTGATTAAACATTGTTTAGTTGCGATAATGGAATTCCTAATCACTTTAGAACCCTCCAGGATTGAGCCCTAGTTTCCTGCACTGGGAAGCCTGCCAGGAGAAAGGTGAGCAGGAAGTACTGATGTTAACATTTAACCCAAAGGCTCTAAACGGCTGGAAATTCTGTAACCATAATAGAAGATTGCTGAAATTCACTGGCCACATCAATGACACAAGGCACCTTATTTGATTTTCACAATGATCCTAAAATGTAAGCAGTATTATTCCAGCTTTAGAAAGAAGGGAACTCTAGATTCAGAAATTAAGTAACTTGCTCTGGAGAAGCATAACAGTGCAGAGCTTACGGGATGTGAATTCAAATTCTGACTTATGGCTTCTTAGGTGTGGGATCTTAGCTTCAGCTTTCTCATTAAATTTTTATTAGTGCAAAAAAAATGGTGATGGTCAAAGACCCATTTCATAGTATTTGGGTGAGGATGAAACAATGTCCTGTATGTTTGGCTCCTGCTCCGACTACCCCACAAGGCCATGCAGCTCACAAGTGGCAAACCTGGGACTTGAACTCAAGGCTGTTGGATTCATAGCTTCTAACATTCTACACTGCCTTCCACGGGGAGATTTTGATTCAAAATGAAAATCGACTGGGGTCAAGGAAAAAGTTTAGGGCTCAGAGTTAGCTCCTAAGTTTGACGGATGGGTAACAGTCCCTCTCCTCCATACATCCACACATCCACATTTATTTGAGAACATGTGTGTATAGATTTAAGGAGAATTCTATTAGGATAGGGCAAGAGAAATCATACCATGATGTGGAATGTACACTTATTGACAGATGTTAGTTCTGCTAGACAATCCTTTTGTTCTTATTGTTTTTCTTCCTAAATGAACTTCATTGAAGTAATAATTTACATAGAAAAAATGCACCCACTTTGTTTGATGAGTTTTGACAAATGTGTACATCTGTGAAACCACTATGATAATCAAGCTATGAAACATTCTCATCATCCCAGAAAGTTCTCTCATGTCTCTTTGCAGCCAATTCCCTTACTCGCAGCCTTAGGTAAACGCTGATCTGCTTTCTATCACTATAGAATCTGCCCATTCTAGAATTTCATATAAATTAAATCATAGAGTTTGTACTCTTTTGTTTCTGGGTTTTTTGGCTTAGCATAGTGTCTGAGAGTCATCCATGTTGTTATGTGTATCAGTAGTTTATCTCTTTTACTTGCTGTGTAGTATGTCCTTGTATGGATACGTGCATGTGTTTATCCATTCATCCTGACGTGCAATCATTCAGCAAAGGTTAGGGCCAGACAGAAGCACCTTAGACCTGAGCAACTGGGACCCCTCCCTAGACCCTGGGCTTCAGAGGACCTCCCTTTGGCCCTCCTGCAGACATGTCCTTCCCCATGAGGTGAAATGGCTGTGGAGTCAAGGGGACATGACCACCTGGAACCCTTGCCTAGATACCCAGAACCAGACAATCCTCTGCCCAAAGGGCCCCGAGTCTGCTGCCTTTCCACTGGATCAGTCCTGCAGGTGGACAGTTGCTACAGACTAAATGTTTGTGTCACCCCCAAATTCGTATGTTGAAACTTAATCCTCAATGTACTTGGAGGTGGGACCTTTGGGAGGTGATTAGGTCATGAGGAGTATTAGCTCATGAATGGGATTAGTGCCTTATAAAAGAGGCCCCAGAGAGCTCCCTTGCTCCTTCCACCATGTGAGGACACAGTGAAAAGATAGTGGTCTATGAACCAGGAAGTTGGCTCTCACCAGACACCAAATCTGCCAGTGCCTTGATCTTCGTCTTCCTAGCTTCCAGAACTGTGAGAAATAAATTTCTGTTGTGTATAAGCCACCATCTCTCTCTCTCTCTCTCTCTCTCTCTCTCTCTCTCTATATATATATATATATATATACACACATACATATATATATGGCTATATTCTGTACACATACATATATATATGGCTATATTCTGTTATAGCCATCTGAGTGGATTAAGACAACAGTGCTGTACCCTCAAGCCTGAGGGGTGGTGGTCTGCAGGGGAAGAGGGGTGTGTGTGTGAGGGGGTGGAGGGAGAGTGGACCTTGGATGTGCAGGTTGAGCTGCCTATGCTCATACATGCAAGTCTCCTCATAGGAAGAGAAGAGGGGGCCTGCTGCAGGCTGGGGACCTTTATTTGTATTAATTCTTCAGCCCACAAGTGATGGTTGGGAGTAGGGCCATAGGAGCGGGAGGAGAAGGGAGCAAGAGATTCTCAAGAAGAAATAGAAATTGTAAAGAGACAGAAAACTAATTTTAGAGGTCGCAAGACAGAGGATTTTCGAATTGGAAGTGATTTTAGATTTCATGTTCTCTCATTCTTTAATTTCACAGATGAGAAAACTGAGGCCCCAAGAGGTTAAGTGACTTCTCTAAGGTCACACAGCTAGTTAGTGGCAGAGCCAAGATAAGAAGTGAGATTTTCTAATTCCTAGGCCAGAGGTCTTTTAATATATACAAGAGTGGTGGTCTTCAAACTCTTTTATTTGCATATCCTCTAAATTATTTTTGTTAAACTGTGAACCTCCTTCACATATTTTGAAGTTAACTTCTAAAGTAATTTTAATCATAAACTTAAATAGTTGCAGAAGATTTAACTTCCAGTATATTGTAGATATTGTCATTTTAAAATGACAAACTCTTTTGTCACACTTGGAAGTGGAATCTAAATACTATAGCCATTTGCTACCCATTAACATCCATTTAAAAAACACATGAACAAGTTCTTCCATAATAGACAGAAATTTTATATCATTCTTTTTCTCTTTGAACTTGAATTCTCTTTCTATTCTCCCCAAGAAATTATCCTAATATACTTTATGCTTGAAAATTTTTATCATTCTCTTATAATTTCCTGCATATACACACATATACACATACACACATATGCATATATATTGAAATTTCACATTGCCATTTTCTGTGTCCTTTCATTCATTTATTAAACAAATATTTATTGAATGCTTATTATGTTCCAGACATTGTTCTAGGTGCTGTTCTAGTACACAAAACAGACAAAAATCCCCGCCCTCATGGAACTTACTTTATGGTGAGGGAGACGTTCAATATACAGGATAAATAACTAAAGTATGTATAATTTGAGATATTGAAAAGTTCTAAGAAGAGAAACAAAGCAGGGAAAGGAGATATATCATGTCAGGTGGGAGGTGGTGTTGACATTTTCGATAGGGTGGCCTCCAGAAAACGTGACTTTTGCAAAAGATCTGATGGAAGCAAAGGACCCAGGTATGTGACTATGAAGGGAAGAACATGTTATGTAGAGGGAATAGCTGGTGCAAATGCCCTGAGGCAAGAAGGCCAGCATGGCTGGAGCCAGGAGATGGAGAGTGGGAGCCCCTGGAGATGAGCTTAGAGGTCATGGGTAGTAACATTATGTAGGACCTTGTAGGCTGTTTTAAAGATTTTTAGATTTGATTGATTATGGAGGGTTTTGAACAAAGAAATTATGTCATCTGACTTAAGCTTCAACAAGATTTTTCTGGCTGCTGCGTGGAAAATAGACTGTAAGGGGATAAGGACTAAAGCAGGGAGAGCTGTTAGGCCGGGCGCTTGATATCTTTCATTTGCTCTTCAGATCTACTCTCCACCTTTCTCCACCCTGCTCTGTACCCTGGGATGCTGACCTCTAGGGGCTACAGCAGTGGGCTACTTGCTCTCTGGCTTCCAGTGGGCTCAGCTAATGGGGACTAGTAGGAGATGAGAGGGAGGGAGGAGAATAAGATTGGGGCATTTATTCCATTTATTCCTCTGGTTCCCTCCCTGTCTCTACTTAGGGCCAAAACTCCTGTCAGGTAGTGGTGTTACCCCCATAGCTACCCTTTTGGGGTTCTAGTAACTGCTCTCTTCTGTTGCTCCTTTAGGTCTAGAGGCGGACATAGCATTCCCTTCACGTGAGTCCCTGATGCTTCATCATTCCTTAGCCCTGGCTACAATGTTACAAACATAGTCCCTTAAACTCTCTTCAGTTGCCCCTCAGCGTGCCATCTATTTCCTACTGGGGCCTTGGCTCTTTCAGTTATTTATTGCTGTGGTAAAACCACCCCAAAACTTAATGACTTAAAACAACCACAATCATTTATTTGCTCATGATTTTAGAATTTGGGCAAGGCTTGGCAGGGAGAGCTCATCTTTACCCCATGTGGCATCGGCTGGGGTAGCCAGGGCTGGAGGATTCACTTCCAAGATGGCTCACTCCTATGGCTGGCAAGTTGGTGCTAGCTGTTGTCTAGGAGCTCAGCTGGGGCTGTCAGCCAGGGGCTTTGATCCTCCTCCAAGTGGGCTGTGAGGGCTTCCACACAGCGTGGAGGCTGGGTTCCAAGAGGCGGGAAGCAGAAGCTGTCAGTCCTCTTAAAGCCTTGATCTGGAACTGGCACAGCATTGCTGCTTCTATACGCAGTTGGCTGAAGCAGTCAGAGGCTAAGCCCAGGTTCAAGGGAGTAGAAAGGAGCACAATGAATTTACGGCCATCTTTAATGTACCATGCTGACTGAGACAGGCTGTTGCCGTAATCCAGGTGAGAGATGATGATGGCTTGAACCAGGGTCACGGTGAGAACTTGTTAGATCTTAGTTATAGTTTGAAGAGAGCTGACAGGGTTTGCTGATTGGATGTGAGCTGTGAGAGAAAGAGAGGAGTTGTGTTAATCTGTGTCTTCTGAGAAGCAGATGCCCAGATGGAATTAAACATGTAAGCAATTTATTAGTATTATTTCCTATGTGCAAGGAAATAGGGAAGAAGCCAGGGAAAGCTGGGTGAGCCATCAGACCATGATGGGAGTCTGCCCCTGGATGAAGGGGAGAGGAAGAAAAGGTTGGGTGGAAGAGTAAGGCCACCATGTAGTCTAAAGAAGGTTTGGCAAAGCTGTTGGAAAGTTCTGGAGCCAAAGTTGGCCAACAAAAGAGTCCTGTGTCTCCCAGGAATGGGTTTACCTTAGTATCCCTGCCACACTCAATTATTGGTGGGGAGCAGTCCATGGAAGAGGTGGCCTCAAGGCAAATGCGATGATGGATTTCAAGCCCAGCATCTGAGGCTCTCAGTCAATTACACTCCCTGTAGAGGAGGTCTGTAAGGCACATTCTCATGACTGCCTCAGGGTCAAGGACAACTCCAAGGTTTTCAACTGAGCAGCTAAAAGGGTGAGAGTGCCTTCACTGAGCTGTGGAGGCCTGCAGGAAGAGCTGGTTTGAGGAGGAATATCAGAAGTATGTTTGGGACACGTTAAGTTTGAGATACCTATTACACATCCCAGTAGAAGTATCAAATAGGCAACTGGATAAACATGCCTAGATTTTGGGAGATGCTCGTGTTGTAGATAATACATTAGGGACAGTAAGACTCTAAGTGTTTAAAAAAAATTTCTTCTCAATGAGGTTATCATTACTATATTATTGGCACTGAATTGATCAAAACAGCATAAATATATACCAAATTTTAGTAAATAAAATGTAAATTATTAAATATAAAAGTAAAATTTTATTGGAAATGCATCTCTTTATAAGATATATCTGTGGATGAATATTATTTATTGCTAGAAAGCGATGGAGTTCAGCATCAACTGTATTCCCATTTTTCATACTTATAGATTTAAGTGCCGAGAAATCTTGTTCACATAAATATGCAGATCAGAGTGGAAAGAGTTTTATTATAGTAACATCGCTTGGTTCTTTAAGCTCCTTCTGCATCATACACTGAAGATCCTGTAGTAAACTATTATCAAAAATGATTTTTAATTATCGGCTGACAATTCCAGTAGATTTTCCTGCAGTTCTGGTGAAAGCAAAGAATTAGACAACACTTGACTTGCAACAGGATTTGTTACTGAATGATTAGAGTTATTTGCTTTGTCAACACCACCCCCAAATTTGAAATTGTCCCTCTGTTTGATGCCTAACATATTTTTACTGCTTGGGACAATGCACCAGTGGAAGATTATGGAAGGATGAGAGGTGGGCCTTTTTCAGTAGAGTGGAAGAGGGCAATTGCAAAAAGAGAAATGCAGGCCTGCTTTTCCATCACAGGCATGTCCCTAGGCAGATTTTAGGAAAGGTCTGAAGACTGAATCCCTTGAAACCCTCTGGTATGCAGGATGGAAAGTCTTTTCATACCTCAGTTTGTACAGTACGAAGCAGAGTGATTGGGAAGATCCTCGGACAAGGTTCCAGAATTTATTCAGAAGGCAACTGGAGCAGCCTACCAGGGCATATTGACATAGGGACACTTTGGGTGGCTGATCTAGGAGGCCGTGGGTTGGTGCAGGGCGAGGTCTGTCCCTGAGCCTGGAGGAAGGTGATTCTGCATTCCTGGTGTCTCAGGCCACGCTGAAGAATAAAAGCCCAGGTTTAAGAAGGCGTGAGGATTGGAGAAAGCAAAGTGATATTGGTGCTAGCGGGGCAGCCCAATGTGGAAGATGGGGGGCTTTTAAGAACCCGAGCAATGAGTTAGGCCGCTTCAAGTTAGTTTCAAAAATTGAGGCTAGCTGTATGGATTGGGGAAGAATTTGGGTTTGGAACCAGCCCTGAAGGGTTGTATGAGGAGAAAGGATAGTTAGGATGGGAGGGGGAGAAATTATTTAATCTCAAGAGCTCTGGCTCCTTAGGAGATCCTTTTCCATTCCCTTGGGTGCCATAAAGTCTCCTCACAGTGAAGGTGGCCAGGCAGCCTGCTATGGGGCCACCCCAGCCCTTTGCCTCCTTCTTGGTGTCATGGAGAGATCATTGCGTTCAAGTCACAAGGCCAAGGTTAGACCTGCATCTATCCCCACTGGTTGTGTGGCCTTTGGAAACCTCCTTTCTGAGCCTCAGTTTCCTTCTCTAAAATGGGAACAAAAATATTTATTTCTGCTGCTTTTTACTGTTGTAAAAGTCAAAGGTGGATGTCTGTGAATATGCTTTCGAAACTATGATGCATGCGCAATTCAGTTTAGTATCAGTGAGTCCCCACTATGTGCCAGGCACCATGGGATGGGGGAGTGAGATGCAGAAGACTGTGTGAGGGCAGAAACCGGCTAGGGTGGCAGCCAGGTAGTGACAAAACTCATAATAAGGGAGAATGAAAGACAGTTGCTGGCTGTACTGGCAAAGCAATCTGGAGCCACAGAGGGAAGCAGTGATGAATTTCAACTCAGGGGATCCAGGAAGGTTTTCATGGAGGAGGAGGGGTTTGCCTTGGGCCTTGAGGGCTGAGTAGGAATTTGCTAGGCAGAGAAGTGGGACAAAGGCATTTCAGGCTGAGGCACCAGCAAGGTGGTATTATGGAGGCATGGAAATGCCTGGAATGTGCAGAGGACTGTGGACCTTTAGGTTAATTCAGGTTAGATCCTTTTTTTCTATTTGAAATATTACTGTCGTGAGTAATCATACACACATGTCCTTGTAAGTTTCCCCAATTATTTTCTGAATATAAATATTTAATATGAGATCAATGGATCAAAAAGCCCTTTTTAGACCTTTGAATTCATAATACTATGTCACCCTCCAAAAAGGTTGTGCCACTATCCTCTGTACGAGAGTGCTGGCTTTACCACACCCTTCCCCTGAATCTACAATGACTTTTTATGCCAACATAATAAGATAACAATTTCTGAGGATGGCATTTGATCTATGATCTATGATTTGACCCCAAACCTTCTTTTCCATCTTGTTTCCATCTCAGGGGCAGTGTGTGTAGTGGTTAGGGACACAGCTCTGGGGGACACTGCTTAGGATTGCATCCTGGATCTACTGCTTCACAGATGGGCTGAGCATTCCTGCAAAGGTGACTGAGCCTCCCATGCCTCCATTTCCTCATTTTTGGTTTTCAAATTTTTCTATGACGATTATGCATTATGTTTGTCATTTTAAAAAATCTTATAAAATGTGAATGATTTGACATGATGGGTCTCTTTGAAAGGTCAATGGCTGCCATTAGGAAAATGAATCTGAGAAGGCAGGGGTGGGAAACTGGCAGAATGGCCTGGATGGAGGTGCTCGGGGTGGGGAGGGGAGAATGGCGAGGGCTGAGATGCTGGTGGTGACGGTGAGAAGGGAGAGGGAGGCAAATATAAGAGACAGTGCTGGGTGAAGGGAGTCAAAAGGCACAAACTTCCAGTTATACGATGAATACGTCCTGGGGATGTATGTACAGCATGGTGACTATAGTTAACAATACTGTATTGCATATGTGAAAGTTGCTAAGAGAGTAGATCTTAAAAGTTCTCATCACAAGAAAAAAATATGTAATTATGTGAGATGATGGCTGTTAACTGAACTTATTGTGGTGATCATTTTGCCATATATACATGTATCAAATCATCATGTTATACATCTAAAACTAATACAATGTTATATGTCAATTCTATCTCAATGAAACTGGAAAAAAATATACAATCTAGCTTACAAAACATATATTATTTATATAATTTTTAGTTTTAAAAATAAATGGAATGTAAGTTCCATTATTAAAAAAAAGAGAGAGCAGAGAAGGCTAGCAGGGGGAGACTCAGTGGGCCCCATGAGGGCGTGGAAGAGTGTGACTGGGTAGGTTTGAGGCTCCTGTCTGGTGTGCCTGAGGTTGCCCTCTGCTCACTTCCCTTCCCAAGTGTGGGGGATGCTGCAGTTCTCTTTCACACCGACTCTGCCTGTGGGGAAAATATTGGGCTTGTTCAGCATGCCAGGGAGAGCTGGCTTTTATTGCTAGCTCACTGCACCACTAGTTTTATCCCAGCTTCAAAAATGTGCTTTTACCGGCAAATGCCATTTTGATGAGACGATCTCTTTCTTGTCCTCCCCCTTTCCTCTCTCCTCTCATTCTTCTTAACTCCTTTATTACTGTGTTGCTGGGTATGTACCGTGGGCAAACGCTGTGGCAGGTGCCATGGGGGACATATAAAAGAGACAACATGAATCTCACTCTTCAAGGGACACAGAAGGGCACCTCCAATCCCTCTTTGCTTCTTTTCCCAGAGGACTTTGGAACTCAGCATGACAAGGGAAGAAGAGAAGGAGACCATTGTTGTTGAGTACCTCCTGCTATGTGCCAGGTAGCACGCTAGACACTACATACATTTTCTCGTTTAGTCCTCTCAACAACTGCAGTGGTAAGTATTATTACCTCATCTGATAGAGGAAAAAATTGTGGTTTAGAGAGTTTTAGTAACTGGTGCCAGGCCATGAAACTAGATATTTGAAGATGAGTCTGTTGGCTGACATTTGACGCCGCTCTGCCTTCACTATCTTTACATTTATTGGCCAAGGGACCGTGGAAACCCACATTCATCCCCCTCCTGCTGTTTCGAGGGCCTCATTTATAATCATTCTCAGAGGGAGCTGAGGGGGATGGAAGTGAAGTGATGAGCAGAGTTCTTCCACGGCTTCCAGTAGCTGTTGCCTTTGAAAGGAGTCATGCGCATTCGCCCGGGGCACGGAGGGCTGTGATTTCCTTGTGCTAGTGGAAGTTCAGGAAGGGCCAACAGTGGTGAATTTTCTCCAGTGACTTCTTCTGTCAGAGTCCTTAGGGCTATCGCTGATAATCTCACTGGATTACTTGTGGTGTGAGGCAAGCCAGACCTGGTTCAGCAGGAAATCTAATGTCCTAGTTTTTTGTGGAAAACCCTGGAAACCACAATGCTGCTGCAGCTGCGGCTTCTGACTCAGGAATTTTGTGATGATGAGAAATGAGGCGATTATGAGAGATGGGCTGATGGCAGGGCCTCATAGCTGAAGGGAAGAATAAGTTAGCAACCAGGTTCTAGGCCCACTTGGTTTTATCCGTGGTGTGGCTTCTTTCAGGTCCGTTGATTAACCCTCTTGAGAACAGTGGAAGCTTGGCTACTCTGCGGCAGCCTGAGGCATCTCCCAGGACAGCTTGGGAGGCCTCGGTTACTAGGAGTCCTGAGGTGGTGGCTGCCATGAGAACTGCGGGCACCCTCAACCATGCTGTGATCAGCACTCTGGAGCTTCAGGTCCCCGTCTGACCATCTGATACCCCAGGAAGTTGTGTTTCTTGTTCAGGGAGAGGAGGACATTCCCCTGGCTCTCACTCCCAGGAGCTGACAGAGACTTTTAAGGCCACATATCCCTTGGGTTCCTCTCTGAGGGGAGCTCCAGTAAGCTCTCCTGGCAGGCTGGGTAGGAGGCTTCCCTCTGGGAGTCCATAACATCGTATCCACACCTTACGCCTGCATTTATCTCATTAAGTTGAAACGATCTGCTGCTGAGGTTAAGTATAGATCATTAGAGGCAGATAGGGGAGACTGTCCCCAGCACCTAGCGTGGTGCCTGGCGCACAAGAGATGCTCTGTCAATGGTGACCTGTTTGTTGAACTCAGAAGGCTGTCCTCAGGGACTCAGGTTCTTTCTACCTTCCAGACCTGCTTGTGTCCTCATAGTCATAAGATGGCTGATCCATTCCTACACCTCATGTCCACCTTACAGGCACTAAGAAGGAGAAATGGAGAAAGAGGAAAGGATGACCTTTTATCAAGTAAACAAGGCTTTCCCAGAAATCCCTGGTGGATCAGTGTTATATGGCTACCTCTAAGCAGCAAGGGAGTCTGGGAAGGTATATGTTTTCACCCGGGCTTGTCCTCTTAAACAAAATCAGAGTTCTTTTAGTTAGTATGGTAGTGTATTCATTTTCTAGGGCTGATGTAATAAAGTACCACAAATTGGGTAGCTTAAACAAGAGAAATTTATTGTGTTACAGTTCTGGGGGCCAGAAGTCTGAGCTCAAGGTGTTGGCAGGGTGGATTCCTTCTGAGGGCTGTCTCTCTTGTAGCTTCTGGTGGTGTGTTGGCAATCTTTGGCATTCCTTGGCTTGTTCCTTGGTATCACACCGATTCTGCCTTCCAAGGCTGGGTCGTAGAAGGCCTTGAGCCCCAGCTTGGTTCTCTTGGGACACTCTAGAAGAAGCCAGTTGCCATGTTAGAAGTCTGACCATCCTGAGATCGCTGTCCTGGAGAGTCTGCCTGTAGGTGCTCCAGTCTTCAGCCCCAGCTGGGCTCCTGGCCAACAGCTGGCATCAACACCTGCCCTGTGCATCCAGCCCATCTTCACATGGCATTCTCTGTGTCCAAATTTTCCCTTTTTATAAGGACATAGTCATATTAGATTAGGTGAATTAGGCCCACCCTAATGATTTCATCTTAACTTGATCATCTGCCAAGACTCTATTTCCAAATAGGGTCACATTCACAGGTAGTGGGGGCTAGAATTTCAACATCTATTGGTGGGGAGACAATTATAATAGGTAGTTTTAAAATATGCCCTCCAAATTCTTCAACACTCCTCCCATCAAGAGGTGAGGTCTTGCCCCTCCCCTTGAATGTGATTGGTCATGATTATGCCTGCTAATAGAGTATGATGGAAGTGACTACCAAGGCTAGGTCATAGAAGGTCTTGCAGCCCCTGACAAACTCACATTTGAATGTCCAAAATGGTGGTATCATCTGAATGTTCAAATAATTGTTTTCGTGGGAGAAATTGTTTCAGGGATAATCACTGTTAACTGTTGTAATGAAGGTGGTGATCCCTGGTTTGCCCTGTCATCAAGAGGCCGCTTTGCTTGAACTGGGGGTAAGTTGTCATTGGAAAACACAGTGCTAGCTTGTATAACTTCTGTGTCACCAAGAAGCAGATGCCTCCTCTCCCCCATTTTATAGGCAGAGGCCCTATAGGTAGCATGTTTCTGGCAGACCCTGAATTCTATACCATAGTTTTCAGTTTCCTAGATTATTCCGGGGACCCCGGAGCCAGACTCTACCTCTCAAATGATGGGTGAAAACAGGGGCTTATCTTGTGATAGAATTTTCTGAACGTGCCAAAGGACATGCTGTGCTGACCAGCTCACCTGGGAATGTCTATGCTCTCTTTGGTGTCCAAGTCCTACTGCATTTCTGTCCATGTGGCTCTATTCCTCTGTGTGCTTTACTAGGTCTCAGGACTCGTCTTTTCTCTTTTCTCTCTTCCTCATACTGTGCCTAAGCTAAATCCTTGCTTTGCTAGACCTCTCTTGTATTTTCCTTGACTTCTTCATATTCAACTTCATGCTTTGATCAATCTCCCCAACAGCAGTTGCCAAGCAACTTCCTTCCCCTTCTACAGGTTCTTCCTGAAATTCCATCTGTTTCATCAAGCCCTTTGCTCAGCCGCACTGCTGCTCTCCAGTTTTTGTTTGCACTGTGTTGAACTATATTATTAACCAAAGGGATGCTACACGGAGCAGGATGCAGAGTGGTTAGGGCACAGGCTTTGGAGTCAGAGAAGCCTGGGTTCAAATTCTGGCCTCACTACGTACTATGTGACACTGAGCAGGTTATTTAACCTTCCAAGCCTCCGTTTCCTCTTCTGTAAAATGAGTGTAGCAAATTATATTTTCCAAGGATGGCCACAACAATTTCTCCCATCCCACACGCTTTTCTAGAACCTTGCTACTTTCCCTCAGAAGGTGGGGTCTATGTCCCTTGCCTTTGAATCTGGATAGATTTGTGACTTTCTTATAACCAATTGAATGCAGTGGAAGTCATGCTGCATGACTTTAGAGGGTAGCTCAGGAGCCATGGTTCCACATCCGCTAATTTAGTGTTCGCGGTGACTTTCTAGAACATAACTACCTCAAATAATGAGAATCAACTGTCCATGAACAGAGACGATGCTCAGTCAGCCCCCAGCTGCTCTAGCCTCCTGCAGTTCTAGCTTCAATTGCTGTCTGATTGTGGCTGCATGAAAGACCTTGAGCCACACAGCCCAAGAGAGCTTCTCAAATTCCTGACCCTGAGAAACTGAGATAGAATAATTTTGTTTTTAAACAAAGCTATTTTAATGTCTTATTATCATTATTTATATATTTATAATACTTATTATTTGTTAATATTAAAAAATGTTTTATGCCTCAATAGTTATCAGAATAATGGAGTTAATGATGCACTCCTCATCAGGTTGGTGGATTAAATGAGATGGTGTACATCATATTGAAAGGACTAAATGCTTTTTATGAAGTGCCATGCACTATGCTACCATTAATATTATGAGTCCTCTGTAGAAGCCTTTATTTTTATAGAAACATAGATTAATCCACTGGAAAGAAACTTTAAAGATCACCCAGGCTAATCCCTGGATTTTCAGGGCAAAATCAGAGGCCCGGAGAGGAGAAATTGTCTGCATCACACAGAAAGTTGATGGCAGAGTATAAATTAGACGTAAGGCTCTGTCTCTGTGCTGAATAGAGAAGCCTTGTAACTGTTTCCTTGCATATTTCAATTATAGATGTGCCTTAGTCATTGAACAAGCAAAACAGAATATGACTCAAATACACAGAGGCCTTGAATTTTAACTCATCCTTTTAGTCCTAGAATCACAGGTGAGACGATTTTTTATTATTGATCTTCACAAAAGAGAATTGTTCAGAGGGATGAGAATTGTGCACTGGGATATGCCTCAGTAGATACCAATGTTATTATTGGTTTTTGATTAAGTACCTGAATGAGGGCTTGGTCTCTGGGTGGTAGCTTCCAGTGCCCGGTGACAGGCCAGAGCATCAGCTGCTGCGAGGGTGAAGGGGTGAGGGAGGTGATGATGTCTGTAGCTATGGCCTTAAAAACTCTTCATTTCAGCTGCTGTTGACAGTAGCTGGACTTTGGCCTTAGTTCCCATTATATACTAGAAATAAGACATTTCTCAGGTGGTTCAGATAGTAATTTTTTGTTCTGTATTTTCTGGGTAATAAAGTGTCATCTTGGATGACACAAAAGAAAGTCAACAAAAACCTACAAATATTTGTGCTTGTGGGATCTGGGCCAGGCTGGTGAGTAGTGACAGGGAGATATAAATGGCTCAGGCTGGTGAGTAGGGAGGGGGAGATATCGGTGGGACCCACAGCCTAGAGTTAGGGGGTTCCAGGTACCACAAAGGAAACTAGAAGCTCAGGGTCAGCAGAGGTGAGAGTTCATTCACCTTGCAAATTCTTTACAAAATATCTGTCCCTTTAACAGCACTTTGGTCTATAAATGTATACTTTACCTGCTGCATTTACTAATGAATCTTCTCTCCTTGCCTAACTGGCATAATCTATCATTTTGAGAAGAAAAATTTAAAAGACTATAATGTTGAAGTAATGAAATGCCATTTTGGATAAACTTAAAAAGTACTAAAGCCAAAAGCAAAATCAAACCAGCAACTTGGCCCTATACTTTTTCAATCTCTGATGACTCAGGACGGTCCTGTGAAGTGCTTTGGGACAGTCCTTAAGGGTTCCTTTGTTTGTCTCTGGCCAAAGAGCCATGGGGCCACATATAGAACAGTGGTTGCTTTTGCCCCACTTCCTTACCCTCTGCCAGGAATTTTCTTTTTCCTTCTATGCCCTGGGTGCTGGGAACTCAAAACTGTTGTAAGCCAGAACTTAAATTTGTTCCCCAACAATTAATGGAAGACAGATTACATCTCCTTCCTCTGATTCTTTACGTGGTGATGTTACAGTTTAAGTCTCAGAAAGAAAAGTCCCCTTAAAGAGATAGGATGACTTCCAGGTCTGTAAGCCATCACATAATGTATCCACAGTAAAGGGATTCAATCATAATGAGTTAATTAATAATTCAACAGATATTTATTTTGTAACTCCGAAAGAGGGAATGTGTCCATCAGAGGATACGTTGGTCCCCTCATGGACACATAGACAAGGACATGTCACCTGGGCTAACAGCAGTTCTCCTCCAAGCATTGTACAGGGCAGAGGCTGCCCTGTCCCATTGGGTCCTGGGGCAAGTAGATCCTGATTGTGCAGATAGATGCACCAGACACTCTTAACCTCATGGCACCCAATAGTGATTCCTCCATCCAAAGCCCTTGCCTGAATCCATGCCCAATAAGCAAACTGTTGATTACAATCTGCTTTCCATGCAGATTTCTTCCAGGGAGAGGATGCAGTGGTGCAAGTGTCCAGCCCCACCTGCAGACAGGTATTTCTTTGTGAATCAGTAATCTGGCATTCCTATTTTAAGTATCAATCTTCCTGAAGGATGTGGTTAATGGGAATCTGTCCTGGAGAGACAAATCCACAAACCTTTCCTGGAGGCGCCATTGAATAGTTTGGGACAGACAAACAGAGGTGAAGTAAGGAAACGTGTCAGGAGCAAATTTTTGGGAGTGTTGATATACACTGAAAAAGGACTCAGTGGTGTTAGGCAGGAAGCTCAACAAATGCCTAGCAAAAGCGTGTGTGTGTCTGGGTTGGGGGTGGGCAGACATAGGGGCCTACCTTTGTAAGCCTTAGCTCAGAGTTTTTCAAAGTATGGTCCTGACCTATTGAATCAAAATATTTGGGTGTGGGGCCCAAGGATCTATGTTTTTAACAAGCTCCCAGGTGATTCTGATGCTCACTCAAGTTTAAGAACCACTACCCTGGTCCGTGTTATCTTTATACAATTCAATCTCCCTCCATACTAGTGGCAGAAATAATGAGTGAAAGGATAACATTATGCTTCTAAAGCAATTCAACACATTGAACTTTCTCTCGTTTCTGTAGCTAAGAGAAGCAGAGCTCCTCTAACAAATGAATTTTTTATGAATTTATCCCCCAGCCACCAAATAAGCCTATTTTCTAAAATTTTTAGCATCCTAGATCAAATATCTATTACATAATTAAATAATTTGGGGGTACAAATATTGGGGCAAAGGGGGACAAACCATAAATGTGAGGTTTAAAAAGGCATTCAAATATTTTGTTCTCAAAAATGGGATTATGATGCTCTTAAACAACTGTTAATTAAATAAGCATTTACTTAGCAGATACTGTATTCTTTGCACCAAAGGCTACCTAGAAAAATTTGAGTAGGGGAACTTTCTCTTTCTTTCTACCTTTTCAGAATCCTTCTTTGCCCACCTGGTTTTGGCTCCAGGGCTCTCATACTGGTCCCTGATGATTCAGACTGGGCACTGATACAGCCTGTGGCACAAATTTAGCTTTCTTTTATTGAAACTTAACTGTGTTGAATTGCATTCTTACCCACTACTCAACCAGTTGTCTCTCTGGGAAGCAATCTGACTAACTTATCCATGACAAGTGTTGCTAAAGGATAATAGCCGAAGGTATTCTCTCTAAGGACCCTTGAGGGCCTAATCTGTCAAATCAGATGAAATGCATTTCTGATGGTGATGTCTATGGCATCATAGAAGGAAGGAGGGAGGGAAATATTTGGGCAGGCAGAACTTCCTAGGATTCCTAAAATTGTACCATGGAGTAGACTATTGTTATTAATTTTAAGGACAGTTTTTCTTAAAGCTGAGGTTTGAATGAATAGTATAAGGATATTGAATAGAACCAAAGACCCCAAGCCAAATATAATGTGTGATAAAAACTCCCATGTTCCAAAGAACATATGCAGAACTCATTAAAATTTAAGAAAAACCATCCAGAGACTATTACCCCCAGCAGCATATTTAAGAGGAGACTAGCAATTCAAGAAGGGGATTTAAGGAAACTGTAAGTGCTTAGCTTTTCTCCAGTCCTCCCAGTGTTTCCTTGGGATGGAACAGAGCACTGTGATACAGCTCTTGGGAGAAATATATGTGCTTCCTTTGGAATTTAGGAGTGCTTGGGATCAAAGAGACTGATGCCCGCTTCTCATCTGGAGAAGTCTGAAGGGAAAGGCTGGCTGGAGCAGCTACAAGAGCATCCCAAGGGTAGGTGGTGCAGGATAGGCTATACTGTCACCGTTTAGTGGGTCAGGACTGTGGACAAGGTAGCTGGAGTCACCTTTCAGGGACTCTGCCCAAGAGAGTGGCTTGTTGGGGCAAGAGGGTTCCAGAAGTAAAAAGCTTCAGGATTTCTTTCAGGTGGAAAAGCTGAGGGGGTCAGAACCGATTAACCAGTGTGTCATCAGAGCCAGGAGACTGCTCCCCAGGGGTCCCCATGGACTATCCAAAGATCCAAAGACCCCACTCCCCTTGGATCTGCAGCCCAGAGAAGAGCCTGCACTTTGGTGACTGTCATGATAGAGGCACGCTATAATAGCATCATTGACATGAGATGTTGCCCCTTTCCTATAATCTTCTCTCTATCCCAGAGAAGCAAGCAGAAGTGTGCAAGATGGGGGAGTGTATCCTTGGGTTCAATGAGAGGAGTAGAATTACTATGAATGATATAGTATAAGGGATTTATTATAGGGATTAGACCTTATACCTTGTGGGAGCTGATGGAGAAATCTATGTGGGACCATTGCCTCTATGTCTGGTATTGGGGCTAATGTCTCTATAGGTCAGCCAGGCCAGCTAGTCAGGAAGGGAAGCTGGATATGAAGTGGGGAAGAGCAAGGACAAATTGGGACATGTGAGGACAAACTGGAACTTATTGGCAGGGATGACTTGTGGGAGAATCTGGCACTATCTGATAGAGTTGCACACACGCCTGGCCGAGGACCTAGAGAAGCAGAAGGGGGAGATCCAGTGGGAGTTGAAGGAGCTGTGGGCCTGGGTGCTGCCCACACCAACAAGGTGAGCTAGCAAATAAGCAGCAAAGCATCTGAGTTGCTGCAGTGCCTGGCCCCCTTCTCCCACCTTCAGAGCATAAAAATGGTGACTCCTTCACTTCCCTCTTGGGCAAATTTCTCTTGTGCTCCGCCCTCAGACCCATACAGGAAAGGGAATTCTGGGAAATGTAGTTCCAGCTTAGCCAAGTGGCTGAACCACAGGAGAAAGAGTGGAAGGAATTGTTATGACTTCTTTATCCAACTTTTTGGTTCTCTGAGCCAGCGGTGAGGCCTGAGCCAGGGGAAAGGGCTAGGCTTTGAATTGGATTTGAGATTCAAGTATTGACTCGGATTGGATTTTTAAATACCAAAATAGGGCTTGTTCTTAAAGTAGCCTAAAAGTCAGGAGATTTGTCTACGATGTTTTCAAGAGGAAGGGAAACTGGTTTGATGTATCATGTTCGAAGGCAATAGTGAAGAAAAATACAGCTATTTCTTGTTTATGCCCAGTCAGGTTCAGCCTGTTTAATAAACCAGTTCCACAGGCATTTAACTCTTGTAAGATCAACTACATACATTGCTACATTTTTCTATGTTAGTCAGTCTGTCTATTTCATATAATTTAAAGTATTTAAAATTCTATTTTGCATCTGCTCTTTGTTAAATATTCTCCACCACTGTATACTTTATATGTGCTTATAGAAATTTATATTACTATATAGTGTTGCATTGTATATACAAAATCGCCTATACTATTCATTGTAGACAATTTAAAGTGCTTTTCAAGGGTTATTTTCACAATATGGGATTTTCACCTTATGTGCTGATTGCAGAAGCTAACACTCTATGTAAAATGAAGGTGTGGCTCTTCTGTACCCCAAAATTCATGGGCAAGGGAGAGTAGAATAAAGAAACCATACGGCTTTTAAACTCAATGATGTGCCCAGTACATCCAATTCATCCAGTCCCTTCTAGAGTAGGTGTGTTTTCACATTTTCACTTTCTAAAACAATAACATGTTAGAGATGAAAGTGACCTTAAAGGTCATTATTCACCCTCATTTTAGAAGAGGGAATCCAGTCCCTAGAGAGGTGAAGTAATGTGTCCAGGATCTCATGGTGTCTTGGTGGCAAGTCCAGAACTAGAACCTGGAACTCCCATATCAAAATTGATGTTCCCTTCTATCTGCCAAGCTATTCTTCATCTTGTGAGTCTCTCTAGCAGGCACTGTGAGCCTGACACAGTTTCAAGCTGTCAAGGGTCCCCATAGCTTAGTCCCAGGCCATTGTGCTTGGTTTATTCTGGGACAGACAGGGATGCAGGACTGATCTCAGGAATGACAAGGGCTCTTCTGTTTCAGAGCTGGCTTCTCATCCAATGGAGGATCCCAAGGGTGGATCGGATATTTTTTCCTCCTATTTGTTCCCTGGCGAGCAGCCCAAACCTCTTCCTTGGGCGTGCACACTGCCCACTGCCCACTGCCCTAATGTGGTCCAGGCCCCGGGGCTGAGGCTTATCTGATGACCATGGCCAAGACTACCACTGTGGGCACATCAACCACGAGGCTGTAGTCCCAGCCATGCACAGTCTTTTTAAAACAGGGTTAGACGAGCACTCTGATCTCAAGAGTTTGAACTTGCTCTTGGAATCAGCTTTCTATAAGCCTCCTCTGGTATTCCCTTCTCAGTGCTTGCCTCTGTAAAGGGTTGTAACCTCTTAGAGTTCTTTGTGAAAGAGAATGATCATGTTCATCCACTCCTCCCCAGCCCAGCTGGTTCCAGGGAATACAGTTATAATTCTTCTCAGTCTCTTTGAGACCTCAGATACTGGATGCTCTTCTTTCCCCATCAGATGTTTATCTTGATTTTGTACCTTTTCCTTCTAGAGTTCCAAAGCAGGTAAAACGAAGCCTTCCTGTGACATTTGGAAACCCCACTGCTCAACCTTTTCTCTGTACCTCAATTGGAAAAGCAAGTAAGATCTCCTGATACCCCCAAATTTCTAAGCATCTTGGTTTTAGACAACCATGAAAAGTCCAGGCCTCTGTTTTATTTGTTTATGCCTGCTGCTCAGGGCTGCTCCCCCCACCACAGTGAGCGCTGCCTAGAAGAATTCATTTGCATCCTCTGCTTTCCCTCAAGACAACATAAAGCATAACAAAGCCTATACAAAGAGCAGCAATGCCTATGAGCAGGGAGATTTTTTCTACTTCAAATCAGTACTGCATTTTTCCTGTTGTTTTTGGCAGCTGACCACATTGAGGCCTCTCAAATAATTCGTTAATTGTAACGAGCTGAAGATCTCTCTCACAGAACACACATCTGATTCATGCCTTCTGCTTTTTCCTGTGCAGCCCTGACACCGTGATGATGATGCAACTGGCATATAAATCTTCTCACTCACACTGAAGCGGGGAATAAAAGCAGAGTGTGCACCAGGCCCCCAGGTACTGTGGGATAAAAGGAGGCAGCCGCAGAGCCAGAAAGGAGTAGATACTGTGTTCCACCAAGGTATTTCCCAGGGTGTTTTCCAAGCGTGTGTGTGGGGGAAAACACTCCAAACTCTGGAGAAGCTGCCATCCTTGAATTGCCCTCTTGGTGTGTTCTGGAGTGTTCTTGAGGGCTTGGAAGGAGGCCAGGGATGCTGCTGAATCTATTTCAACAATGTTTTTATGTTGTTTTCCTAAGGGTGTTAGGAGAATTCAGAAGATGGGGGTTCAGCCTTTGATCACAACCTCGTATCAACAAGTGCTCAGACATAGACTTAATAAAGTAGCTGGAAACAAAAATCTTTTCCTGCCTCTAGCTAGGCAAGTCCTAACAAAATGGTGATCAGGAAATATCAGTCTTCAGAGGGTTTTGCTTTCTTTTTCTGGCCCAAGCTGCTCAGGCCAAGGGTACCCACCATGTGACAAACCCTTGTGTGTGGGGGGGCTGGGTGCTGAGGATACAGTATGGAGCAAGGCAGACACATTAAGGAGACCTGAAAACATAAAGGAGGTTAAAGAAGAAAGATGCGACAATTCTAGGCTCTTCTGGAGCGAATCCTTCAGCATATATATTAAAATATGCACATATATATTAGGCCTTATATAGATTCTCATCCAACCAGTTTCTATGTCCAAACAGCTGCCTATTTTAAACCACAACTAGATATTTCAGATTTTCTATCTTAAGGCTAGTGGTTCTCAAAGTGTGGTCCAGCAGCATCAGCATCACCAGGAACTTGTGGCAAATGCAGATTCTCAGGCTCCACCCCAGACCCACTGACTCAGAAACTCTGGGATGAGGCCCAGCACTCTGGGTTTTAACCAGCCCTCCGGGGAATTCTGATGCACACTCAAGTTCGAGAACCGCTACTGTAGGAGAATCTGTGCTCACTGCTTCTATTATCATTGTCCTTTTCTTTCCTCTAAATAGTAACCAAAGTGGTCAAATAAAAATCAGGTAGAACACTCCATCCAAGAACATAGTGCAACTGTTGCATGTGTTCACTTGCTAAGATCGCCTTGGTCTCTTCCAGCACCTTGTTATGAAAGTGGGTGGCGTAGGAAAAAAATGAACTGTAGGCATGATGACCTAAGAGATTTTTAATGACTCTAATTCTGGTGGGCTTTTGTTCCATGAACAACTCACCTTTTCTTTGGCTTTGGGGAATTTCTTTCTTAGTAGAAAAATAATTTGAGTTGCAAAGGGGCTTCATATTAGATTTCTGGTACAGATAAAAGGGACATAGGGAATGGATTGTCTTATAAGATGTAATGCTGTATTGAATTGAATGTCAAGTTAATGATCTATTTTCTTTGAAGTTAACGTTATGGAAGATCTTGAATCAAAACGATTCAATAAGGCAGAAAGGCAGCAAATTCCTTTTACTGATTTACTTGGTAACTTGGATTAATTCTCCTGCCGTCTGCCTCATCTATTTGCCCTGCTTCCTTTAATGACAGACCTGTACAGATTGTGTTGGGTAGTGACGGTGGTTCACAAATCTAACATCTCTTAAATATGACATTTTTGGCGTGAAGAATTCCTATGTATATTGGGCAGATAAGCGCTTTAATATTGTGAAAAGGGGGTCTTGGTTGACCTTCTGCCGAAGGAGAGAGAATTTCCCATTATGCCAAAGGGTGAACACTGGAGCTATGCCAACTGTCTGCCTAATTGGATCCATTAATCTCTGCTGATAAGTCAGCCAATGTACAACCCTGCCCAGGTAACTACCGTGAGTAAATAAACATCTGTTGAGGACCAACTGGGTATGGAAGATGCTGGGAGTTTAGAGTTCAGGAAGAAAAGAGATGTGTTCTTTGCTTTCAAGGAACAAGGAACTTAAACGCTGAACAAATACACCTTTTGAAGAAAGCCCTAACAGAGTGACCAAGTGTGGGCATTATCAGCACTGTTAAAATGTAAATTGGAGCATGTCACTCCTTTGTGCAAAACTCTCGTAGACTTCCCATGTCACACAGCATTTTAAATGCTCTACCCTTACTAGGCCCTCCATGTCCTAGTCGTCTGTGACCCTTCTGATGGCATCCTCCTCCTACTCATCACTTATTGACTTCCTGGTTGGGGACCCTGCCAGGCACAATCCCAACTCCCTATTCCCTTTGCCTCGAGTGCTTTTCCCCTTATGCCTGCCTTCCCTGCACCTCCTGCCCCTTAGTATTGGTCACCATTTAATATACTCTGTATTTTTTTACAGGTCTTGCTTATTATTTGTGTCTCCAAGTAGAATGCAAAGACCATGAGGGCAGGGTTCCTTGTTTGTTTTATTCAGACAGTGAAAGAATGAATGAATGCATTTGGATAGGCCAATGGACAGAGGACAGTTTTTTGTTTTTTTAAAGATTCACCCTGAGCTAACATCTGTTGCCAATCTTCTTTTTTTTTTTTTTCCTTTTCCTCCCTGAAGCCCCAGGATATAGCCATATATTCTAGTTGTAGGTCCTTCTAGTTCTTCTATGTGAGCCACCGCCACAGCATGGCTACTGACAGACAAGTGGTGTGGTTCTGTGCCCAGGAACTGAACCTGGGCTGCCAAAGTGCAGTGCGCCGAACTTTAACCACTAGGCCATCAGGGCTGGCTCCAGAGGACAGTTTTAAGGACACCTCCTATCACCTACTTCTTCACTGGACAAGGGCAGCCTCGGATAGTACTTGGGACCAATATTTAAACATTCTCTGCAAGCATGACCTTGCCTAAAACCATTATATTTTGCTTCTTAAAAGCTTATAATCAAAGTTCCTAGGAAGCAAATAAATTAACCCCAAATTAAGACCCAATTTGCATGTCATGCTTTAAATTGTATTTTAGGATCAAGTAAATTCTAGGACACACTCTCCAGCCCTAAAACATGCACATTTCTTTCTGCTTTATTAAATATCATTATCCCAGAAGCCCATCCATTCATTCTTTTAATTCATTATTTTTTGAGTACCTACTATGTGTCAGATACTCCTCTAGCTGCTGGGGTTACAGAAATGAAGAGATAAGACAAAAACCCTTGCTCTCGTGGAGCTTGCATTCAAGTGGAGGGGGGCAGATAATTACCAAGACGAATATATACTATGTTGGGAGATGATGAGTAGTATGGAGAAAAAAAATTACCGGTTATGGGGCATTGGGAAGGGCTGCTGTTTTCGATAGAGTGGTCAGAGAAGGTCTAATGATTAGGTGATTTGAGCTAGAGCCCTGGAAGAGTTGAGAGAATGAGCTATGTGGCTATCTGAAGAAGAGCTTTCTATGCAGAGAGAATAGCATTTGCAGAGCCTCTGAAGTGGGACCATGCCTGGCATGTTTGAGGAATAGCAAGGATGCCAGTGCGACTGAGGCAGAGTAAGCAGAGGAGAGAGTAGTATGAGATGAGATTGGGGGCAGGTCACGTTAAGATCTTAAAAGCTGTTGTGGGGACTTTGGCTTTTCCTGAGTGAGGAGAGAGGCCATTGGAGGAGTTTGAACAGAAGGTTGACTTAAACTGACTTCTGTTTTAAAAATATTGTGCTGCCTGCTTGGAGAACACGCTGGGTTGGGGCACGGGCAGACACAGGGAGACCACCTAGGAGGCTCTTTCAGTATTCCAGGGGAGAGATGATGGTGGCTTGGACCAGGGTGGTAGTAGAGGTGGGGAGAAGTAGCTGAATCCCCACATATTTTAAAGATGGAACCAGCAGGATTTGGTGACTGATTAAATGTGGGGTGTGAGAGAATGAGAGGAATCGAGAACACCACCAAGGTCCTGATCTCAACCTCTGCAAGAACAGAGTTGCTGTTTACTGAAGACTGGGGAGGAGTTGGTTTGGAGTGGGGGTTGGAATCAGGAATTCAGTTTGGGCCATGGTGAGTTTAAGATGCCTATTCAACATCCAAGTGGAGGTGCACAGTAGGCAGGTGGATGACAATCACTGGGTAACCAAGGGAGCTGGTGCATTTTAGAGTAACATCACTTCCTGACTTAAGAGGGAAATTGGGCCATAACTCATCTTTTAGGCTGACTGTCTTGAACATATTTCTCTCCTAGTGCTGGGAGAGCCTTGGTGGTCTCTGCAAACCAGTGGCACTTCATTTTTTTAAAAAGCCGCATCCTTATCACCTCCTCTATTATGTTTAGAGGAGCAAAGCCCGCTGATACTACATGAAATTTCTTATTAGGGTATCAGACCCATATGAAATTCAAGTTAACTTTTTTTTTTTACACCCAGAGACAATAGCCCATCCACTTCTGGCTTTTCCTTCTCTACCAATCAGTTATACATGTTTTCATTTCTATATTATCAGTGAGAGTAATGGAATGATCATAAAAACAATCTAAGACATTTTAAAGCACTTATTAATGGGTAGTGCTAGGCCTGGAAGTAAGAAGAGTCTTCTGACTTCTTATAGGTGAGGTGTACACAGGTGGGAAATATGTAGAACGCAAGCTGACCAACGGCCATCATCTTGGAGTTGGCAGTGGGTAAGTAAGGTAGGGGTGGGAGGGGACAATTGTTGGTGGAAAAGCCACCAACAATTGTCGTACCATCTTTGCCACACTTGCCATAGGTTGTCAACCTGTATGTCAGAAAACAAAGCAGTTACCAGGCTTCTAGGCATCAAGACTATTTTTTTTTAACAAACAATTAATGAGCACTGTGGTAGATAGAATAACGGCTCCCCAAAGATGCCCACATCCTACTCCCCAGAACCTGTGAATATGTTACCTTACATGGCAAAAAAGACTTTGTAAACGTGATTAAGTTAAAAAATCTTGTGAGAGGAAGATTAGCCTGGATTATCCAGGTGGGCCCAATGTAATCACAAGGGACTGTATAAGAGTGGGGCAGGAGGATCAGAGCCATAGAAGGAGATGTGATGATGGAAGCAGAGATTGGAATTATGGGGCCATGAGCCAAGGAATGCAAGCAGGCTCTAGAAGCAATAGGAAATTAATACAAGTGCTTACTCTCTATGACATCTGCGCTAAGCCTTTATATTTATTATTTTACTTGACCTTACAAACACTACTCTGAGTAGTTCCTATTACTATTGTCCATTTTAAAGATGGTAAAACTGGGGCTCAGAGTAATTATGGCTAGTGAGCCTACCTGTGGTCACATAGTAAGTAAACAGCAAAGCCAGGTTTCGAACCAAGGTCTTTCCATATCCTAAGTTGGAATTCCAAAATAATATGTTATACTTTATGTATAACATATGTATTTATGTATATATTAGAAAAGTTGGCTTTAAAAACATAAGCAGAAAAGAGGAATGGATTTTTTAGGGATGAAGGGAAAAATTTACTAAACTGAAGTCTCCTTGAGGTCAGCATCCTCCTTTTGTCTGGCAGATCCCGCATCTAGCACATGGTAGACACTTAAGAGGTATTTGTTGAATGGTCAAATCACCAAGCCTACTATGCTGGTGGGACTGCACAGAATATATGCTATTTCTTTTACAAATGCTATGGCTTCTAAATTTATCTAGTTGAATATTTATCCAGGCTTGAGTGGGAAGCCTCGGCAAGGTGGCCAACCCTCCCCATGGGTATGTGTCTCTTGACAGAGCTGTTTTGTGTATAGAGTCACTTCCTGAACTATCATGCGAATGGAGGGGACCTGTGAGCCCAAGTAATTAAAAAGACTCAGAATAATCAGAAATCATTTCTCCTGGGCTTTTGCATGCACATGAATATCTTTATCTCTTCATCAGATTTAATTTAAAATGGCTTTGCATTTCCTGAATATATATCAGCCCATGTTCAGGGAAGTCATTGGGTACAGGGAGGACGTGAGAGGAAAGCCAGGCGAGGTTGTAAATTTTGCTATTGACCGTCTACCAGCTAGATAATCCACCTGAGAATAATTAAGAGTGGGTGGACTGTTTCCAGCTTGCCCTGCCTTGTGTTTGTTTGTGCAGATATTTACGTTGGTTCTGTCCTCTCTGGAGACCAGGTCTCATGATACACAAGGTCTCTTTGTACCTCCTGCACTAGTGCTCTGCTCCCTTCTTGGCCTTGCTTGATATTTCCCAACACGTCTGCCCTTTCATGCCAGTGGTCACAAGTTTCTCTGCTACTAAGGCCAGCTTCTCTGTCCCAATATTCCAAGTATCTTACGTCATAGCCACTTTTAGCTGTTCTGTGGGGAGTTCTCTGACCTTCAGCAGTAGGGCCTAAAGGGGGGTCACCAGGGTTGCAACCCTACCTGGCATCCTTCTTCAAGTCCTCTCACATTACCCTTTCCTACCTCTCAGGTTCACTTTTGTGAAAATTACAGCAGACAGATGTCTCTGCAGTGTGAATTCTCTGGTGTCAGAAGGCCTCCTCAGGCTGAGGCCTGGCATTCTGGTCCAGTGGGGGAAGGGGTCACTTTTTGATCCTTTGTATCAGTCACACCTCAGCATGAATAAATTTTGGGCTCTTTCCCAAAAAGAAAGTTAGTTTAATTAATTAACTAATTAATCAAACAGTTAATTTTTAATGGGGAGTTCAAGGAAGTTATCAGAAGACTTTGCACATGATTGGGGTTCCAAAATGATTTTTGTTGAAAGGGTGAGAGAATTAGATCCTAAAAGAGAGAAGAAGGGCTTTGTCTTAGAATGGGGTTCTCAGGAAGCTGACTCTAAGGCGAGGATGTGAGCGGAGATCAGGTGGTTTATTTGAGAAGCAGAAACCCCAGGAAGCACTGCAGGGGAGTGGAAGATGGGCCAGACATTAACAGGTGCACTACCAAGCCACTTACCATGTGGGTGATTGGAACTCTGAGAGGTAGGGGTATATGCCTCGGTTTGATCGCACTTGAGGGGCAAGGCAGCTGAGGCGTTTGCCTTCCATTTCCAGTCTGCAATTGATTGAGAGCTGCCTCTGGGGATGCTAACTGCCCAGCACTTCCAGCCTGCCAGTGCTCAGGGGAAACATGTTCTCTGAGCCAGAAAAAGCTTCCAGACAGAAGTCGCAGGTGTTTGCAGCAAGAAGCTCTTGGCATGGATGGGAATCAGATGTGCTGAGGAGATATGGGCGGGTCTGACAGCAGCTGATACAGCACCAGAGTCCCAAGGGCCATTTCAGACACAAAATTTCCTCCTTCGCAATGTTTTTAAAGCTTGGTCTTGATGTTGCTCATATGACCCAGCTCCTAATAAACGGCTTTGCAGGCAGTGTCTTAGTCTATTTGGGGTGCTATAACAAAAATATCATAGACTGAGTGTCTTATAGACAACCAACATTTATTTCTCACAGTTCTGGAGGCTGAGAAGTCCAAGATCAAGGCTCTGGCAGGTTTGGTGTCTGGTGAGAACCCACTTCCTCACAGATGGTGCCTTCTTGCTGTGTCCTCACACAATGGAGGGAGCTCTGTGGGCTTTCTTTTATAAGGCATTAATCCCATTCATGAGGGCTTGACCCTCATGACCTAATCACCTTCCAAAGGCCCCACCTTCTAACACCATCATCTTGGATATTAGGTTTTCAACATATGATTTTAGGAGGACGCAAACATTCAGTCTATAGCAGGCAGTAAGCACGCAGTACATACCAGGATATGGATCAAATGAATGAGTGCCCTGTGGCAGAGGTTGGATCCCCATCCCAGGCGTGCCTATCACCCATTACTAAGAACTATTTCCTGTGGGCCAGGTGTGTGCATCCTCCAAATGCATTGTAAACTTGTTCTAGAACCTGGGCTCTCTGAGAATGGAAACTTTTCCTATTGCTGCCTCAGCTTAGCTTATAGTTTGCAGGTAATATATTTCAGTAACATTTAGAAAAATTTACTGCACAGCTTGTTCTACACACAAAAGCTAAATGTTAATGCAGTGTTTTACTAACTGTGCTAAAATCAGCTAGCCAGCTGGTGAATTACCCAGAGGCCCTTTACTGTTGAGACTCACATGGGGTTTTGTAGCCAGCCTGAATGTCGTTTATGTAAAATCACAGCGGTGATGTCAGGCGAGTGCTCTTTAGCTTTATGGCTGGACTAGGCAGATTAGATAGTTACACCGGGTTTTTCCTTAACCCCTGCCATGCCCCCTTTCTCTAATCCTGCCAGGTGGATGTGCTTGCCATGTGGAGGGCCCAGGGCACGGCAGAGCCACACCAGGGTGCCAGCTGGGAAGCATTTCTGTTCAGTGGGTTTGTCATTAGCAGAAGGAGCCACAGATGTAGAGTGAATGTGAGTGGTCCAGCTTTGCCACTCAATCTGTCTGGCTCCTGGTTTGAAGGCAGAATAGTGCCAGAGTCAATACCAGTGTGGCCGTCAGCACCAGGGAATCCAACTTTGTCTGGTGAATTCGAACACTGAACTGGGTCTCTGGGTTTGGGTTTTGGCCTCAAGGTGATTTCCTGCCATGGTATGCCCTGTGATTATTTTCAGCAAGTCATTTTATTCTCTCAGAGCTCTGGTTTGCTTAGTGGTAGAACATGCAGTGAGTATATTTTAGTTTTTAGCATACGTCAGTACTGGAATGCATGTTCATTCATGTATTCATTCATTCAATATTCCTTGAGTGCCACTATTGTAGATGTTGGGAATGTAGCTTGCAACTGCAACAGTCCTGGCTAATTCTCCTAGCAATATCCTGACCCAGAGTGGAGGAATTTGGAGGATGTGCTTCTAGTGACTTTGTTACCAAACCAAGTGGGCTCGCCTCCTGATGAGTTAAATGAGACTCTACACCAGTGGAAGTTGTCTCACAAAGTAAAGTGTATTTGCAGCAAATAGGAGGCCATGAGGAATCATTTCCAACGTCATGGTGACCCCGAACAAAGGAAAGCAGGAAATTTTATTTGGTTGGGGAATGAATATTCAAAAGGGAGAATGAATATTCAAAAGGGAGAGGCAGGTATTTGCTTGCACAGGCTCAGTTGGAGACCATGCTTCTGCATAATGAGGCCTAAGCTCCTCCTGGAGAGATCTTTGTATTAAAATAAGGCAAAGGTCCTAGGCACAGCTCTTGTGGTGAGGCTTGGTCAGTTTCAGGATGGCTGATGGTTCCATCTCCTTAACATACAAAAGGAAAAGAAACAACTTGGAAAAACAGTTAATTGCTTTCAAACCCACCCTTGAGTTTCTCAAGGTACCTAGTTGGTGACAACTTCACTAGTGATGGCTGAATTGGGGGCAAACAGTTTGGTCCTATTGCCAGGTGGTAGTCTCTTTAAAGAATGAAAACTCGCTATTGCTTCCTTGAGGAATTGGGGAATCCTTATCCCTGGAAAGGTGAAATCTTGTAATTGATATCAAGGTGGTTCTTGTTTCTTTTTGTTCTTTATCACACATTAAGATTCCAAGTTTGATCTGCTAGTTGAAACATTATTCTTACAATGACAAATCTTGCTTATAATCTCAAATTATTCTGTCTAACATGCTCACTGACCTGGTTTGAGGAGTTTTTACCTTCTGGTACATGTTCTGTGCTGGCTTCCAGATCTCTCTACCAATGGGAGTGAGCACAAGTGAATTGTAAACAGGAAGGAGATCCAAATGTGCATCCTGAGACTCTGAGTGGTTGTAAGCTTAATCCAGTGCAAAAGAAGACACACTATATGTGACACACTCCTGCATTTGGAAGCTACCAAATTTTATACTCACTTGTCTTAACAGTAGAATGTTTGGTGATTTCATTCTGCCTCTACCTGCCCAGAAGGGAACAATTTAAACAATGCATTTCTTTCCGGTATTCATGTCATCATAATGAAAATCTTTCCATGGCAGCTCAGCAGTGGGAAATTGCTGTAGTTTGCCCATTATTTGTTCTCCTTCTCTTCTTCTAACTTAAATTTCTCCCTCTTTGATTTGGAAAATTTGGCTTATTCAAGAAACAAAGCTGGAAGTAAAACCAGCCTTGGTGGGTGGGGGTTAGGGAAGGTTGAGGTGGTGGAAGAGTGGCAGAAAGAGGGGTTTAAGGTAGAAGTGGACATGCCTACTATCTCTCTGGATGAGGGGCCAGTCAGATTGTACTGTGATGAGGGGTTATATTTGAATTCATGTTATTGGAAGAGCGGGGATGTGTCATCACAGGATTTTATTACTATTATTATTATGCCTGCAATTCATGGAGTTACCAGGAGAGGTCCACAGACTTATATAAGAACCCATGTCTGAGGGGGAGCTAAGAGAAGCTGCCATAGCATCTGTCAGACAACTGTGTGTGTCGGGTGGGGGTGGGTAGGGGAGAGAGAACTTTTATTCTAATATTGGTAAAGTGGTTAGATAATCTGTAACTGATAAATATAATAGAGGAATGTAGCTGAGAACAAGAGTAAATGAAATAAAATACCTCAGGACAAGGTAAGTACCTTTTCTTTGTACATTGCAAAGCTATCTATTACTGCTAGTCTAACTATAGTCTTCCTTTGTCATATTAACTGCCAGCCTCCCAGCATTACTCAGGAGAAGCACTAACCATCTTTAAATAAATCAATTAATTCCTGCTGCAACTCATCATGGAGCATCTTCTTAGAGCTGTCCAAGTTAGAAACATCTCAATCACAAATCAATGCTTGCAGATCACAGAATCCAACTGAGGGCTCAAAAGACTGAAATCAGTCTTTTTCAGATGTCTCTCTTCTCATTGGTAGGCCCATGGGTATCTTGTCATACTTCAGTTTTGTCTGCTCTAGAGACTGACTACTTCTCTCATGGAGGAGCTTTAATGGGCAACTCAATATGTATTTCCCATACACCACTCAGCATATATTTTATCAGGCAATCGAAAACATATCTTCCAAATCTGATAAAAATCCATTCAATTATTTCCACATGATATGGCAACGGTCAGACAGAAATGTGATTTTATTTATTTAGATGAGAAACTTTTGATTTTTACTCTGTGCTCTGTGGGTTCAGAGCTTTCCTATATCTGCTTACAACTGAAACTTGAAAGAGTGAGTAGTACCTCTGGAGCTCGGCATTTCTCAGCGTTCAGAGCAAAGCCAAGATCTTTTCAATACAGCCCTAGTAACCAGCTATCAGGAGATTTCGAGAGGTCAAGACCTACTTGACAGTTTCTTTGAATTCTTGGCCATCAAAATTTGGGGTGTCTTTAATTTATGTGTCCTACAGCCAAGAACTCATCCTTTACATCTTGGCTATGGGATGCAGAAGTGAGGAGGGTTAGATATTGCTTCATTCCTAAACATTTCTGGGGAAAAAGAAGGTGGTTATGGTATGTGGACAACTAGATTTCACGTAGGAATGGTAGTAAGGTATGGGAGTAGATAATCACGCCTGGTTCTCTTTCATTTAGAAAGTGTGGTAGGAGAATCCATTGAGATATTAAATTGTTTTTTGTTCCCACTATATTTTTGCCTCTTGGTTTCCAAGAAGGTTTGCTAGCCAGATCATTTCCCCTGTCTTTGGGAGATTCATGTCATAGGGCTAAGTACCCCACTGTGCTCCACTTCCCTTTCTGGCTTTTGTTTTCAAAAGCCATAGCATGGACTGTTAGGAATTGGGGAGAGAGTTGCGTTTTCTTCCACCACTGATTATAAAAAATTTCAATCATATGCAAAATTGAAAAAATTTTAGTGACACCCTAACCCACCATCTAGATTTTACCATTAACATTCTACTATACTTGCTTTATCATGTTCATCCATCCTTGTATCCACTCAGAGAACTGCATTTTTTCGAAGCAGATGTTATAAGAGCAGAAAGAAAAGCGAGAAACCTGTCTAAGACTGGAAAGGGGGTGATGGTTTGGGGCTTCATGGGTAGTGGAGGCCAATTGCCCTGGTTTTCACAGTGCCTGAGAGATGGCATGGCTAGGAGGTGTGCAAGGGAAGTAGATCCCGGCACTGAAGTGCCCAAGTAGGGCACAGGTATGGCAGATCTGCATTCCAGGAACCGTGGAGGCTCCAACATTGGTGTTATAGTGAGCTTAAATTGAAGACCAGTGGGCCTTCTCTGACTTTGGAGTTTTGCATCAAATCCCTGGGGTCATTTAACAATTTCCAGGAGTCAGGGAGACGGAAATCCCTAATGACTGAGACAGTTTTTCTTCAGTCCGGTGGGAATGGGAGCTCTGTTAGATTCAATTTTATTTCTGAAAAATAATGTACTTTTATTTGCTCAGCTGGGTTTGTAGAGTCAAATGCACTCCTGTTATAAATCTACTTGTATATAGGAACTTCATCTAGGGATGTTTTGAACAATTATATGATACAAGGAAAAAAAAGATTCTTAGTTGTTTTCTCCACCTTTCTGGGAAGCAGTGGTTCAAATATCTTAAGACTCGAAGGAAAGGTCTTTGAGAGTGTTGCCTTCTTCTGCTTGCTTAATTCAGAACTGTAGTCACTTAAATTCAGTCTCCAGTTTAACGTTCCCTTTTAACCAGGGCAATTATTTTTTTCATTATCTGCCTGCAACCTCCCACTTAAGAGGGATGGGAGGTGGAATTCAAAGTGTAGCAGTGGGAGAGGTGTATCAAAGCAAGAACAAATATTGAGCAGCAATTAGTTTCCAGATTTCCACTGGATAAAAGATGTCAAATTAAATGTTTCTTCACAAAGAGTAGGAAATTATATCAATTCTCATCCTTTGGTCCCACTCTCCTGTTTAGGGAGTAATTCTATTCAAAGAAACTGTCCCTTAGAATAAAGCATTTTAGGCTCCATTTTGTCCTAAGCCCCAAATACATGTTTGACTGCAAGTTGTGACTTGGAGGCTGTATGGATTAATGGATCTTTTCACATCCAGGGACGCTATTTGAATCATATTGTTACAAAGCCAGAGGAGATAAAGTCTTTGGTGGCTCAGCTAAGCATCTCTGGTATATGTTCTATAATAAATCACACTTTGGGGGGCCTGATGCTTTAGCTCAAGGCCCTGGATTTCAATCTGTGTTTGCTTCCTGTTTCCTTTCTCAGCTCCTGTTTCTCCATAAAGAGAGAGTGTCAGCTTAAGAAGCAGCTCCACTGTGGGCCTATGTGGGGTTGCTCTGTTGTGTGTGAGCGGATTTTTGAGCTGCTTTTTAGAAGATAAGGAAGGATCGAGCAAGATGTTGCAGAGGCCACAAGATTAAACTCAGCCATGCCAATGACAGGAGCAGTGAGGCTGGAACAAGCTGACTGCTACTCTAGATGTGATTCTGTGCTGGCTGTGGGTACAAGGACAGGCCCTCTAGCCACGGAGACCAAAGACCTGCCCTCTGGCCTTTGGGTTTCAGGGTATAGCCATAAGCAAGAACTGTGCACTGCCTGACAAATATAGAAATAGGTTAAATTAAAGAACGCTTAGCTGGGCTTTGGTATTATAAAATACGTTAGTGGAGAACTTAGTCTAGAAAGTGCCCCCTTTAAGTTGCCCTCTCATCTGGCCTGTGCCTTTATGTTCACCATGAATTGACAAAGTGCCCAGCATAGTGCCTGGCACATCACAATCTCTCAATAAATGTTTGGATGAATGAATGAGTGAATGAACCAATACTCAAACAAAGCCAAGACCTCTCTCTAGTTAGAGACCTCATATTTTCATCCCTTTTTTTTTGTTTGGCTATACTTCTTAAAAGAGTGTCTAGAGAGTGATGCTTTGTTCAGACCATTTTTCTTTGGACTTGTTAGGCAAAAGTCAGGCTAACCTGCCACGTATGTGCTGGTCTCTACTTGGCCAGTCAACTGGAACGTGTCAAGGAGTTTCTTACAGTTCTTCAGGCCCAGGAAATGTAACTGACTGCCCTGGAATCCTGGGTAGAGGGAAGAAGGATTTTAAACAGCCAGAGACCCCTTGTTATGTGAGTGGTTGATTTAGTGCTACTCAAATAGTCAAGGCATAGTGTGGCTAATTTATTGAAGCTCAGCATAGGCATGGCAGACAAGTGGAGGTAAAGGGTTGGAGTAGAATGGAATAGAGGACCATGGTTTCTTAAAACAGTTTTTTGATTGACATAAATGATTATCAATTTAAAAAAAAATACATGTGTTAGCTATATTGGGTATAGATTCCTAGAGGGGGCCAAGAAGGAGTCTGTTCCATCAGTCACATGACCCATCATGGTTACTGAGCAGCTACCATGATAGATACCCATTGCCGTTGTGCAATGTACTCCTGCATACAGAGAAGAGGATGAAGTGTGGTTGCTTTCAAGGAGACAAAAGCGGATTTTGTCATCCCAACCAGAACCTTGAAGTATCATTCAGTTGTCTGCAGTAGAGGAAGATGACATGGAGGAAGGTGGCTATAAACTTTTTTGAAGGACCACTACCATTAGGTCAGTAACTTCTGTCAACAATTTAATGGGCATCCTTCAACCTTTTCTCTGTGCTTGCAAACAAGCAAATGCGGGTGTACTACAGCAAATGCCATTGGCACTTATCAATTCTGCACATGCTGATCTGACTTCTAACTATCAGCATGTGTGGATCTCTATTTGAGGATTTTCTCCAATCATGGGAGCATGTTCTGTCTGCGTGTGTCACAAGCTGGCAGTGCTAGGGACTTAACATGCCCCAGGAGCAGCCCTCCACCAATAACTGATGAGCGTTGGTATATAATCCCCCCACTTCCTCACCTCTCATTGGGATAACTCTAAGGTGTGTTCCAAGGTATACCCAGAGGTCCCCAGAGGAATTAAGCTCCAGTTGACCACAGCATTAACCTGCTTGGTAACATATTTTTTATTGGCTTTCTTCCCTTCTCTGTGTCTCACATCTTCACTCTCTTGTTGGTATTTCCTGGGATCGCTTCTCAAGTAAACAACTTACACTTGAATCCCTGTCTCAGGGTTTGCACACTAGAATGAATATGTATATATATATATATATATATATATATAGCCACTTATTTAAAAAAATAAAAATAGGTGTTGGAGAACTCATGTTGGTATGTATAGATTTATCTCATTATGTTTAGCAGTTCACAGTATGGATACATCCTATTTTATTAACCATTTCTCTATTAATGGAAATTGTTTTATTTTTCCAGTTTTTTCCCCCCTCTCACTAACAATGAAGCAATGAACTCCTGCTAAGAATCAGTTTGCATTTTGTCTATTACAATGCTGGTACCAAAAAAAAAAAAAATGCTTAAAGAGTCCTTCTGGAAGGTTGTGGTGATAAACTTTAGCACAACATGCGCTTGAGGGTCAGGAATGGTCATGCGGATAGTAGAATCATTTGCTGGGGATGACAGTGGTGGCTGCATAACTTACTTGCCTGAGTTCCGTAGGAAGAATCCTTTGTTCGTTAGGTGCCTGCGGGTCCCAAATTCAGATTCTGAAGGGAAGAGAAAGGTCAGCCATAATTACTTTGTGAATCTAGGGAAGCCAAATGGAGTAGCGTAGAGATTAGGAAACGTACAACAAGGGTGACCATTTCATGTTTTGGCAGAGCCAGTGGGCATGAGGTTATGTGGGCTTCCCTGTCCTATCTTTGAGATTCTCTGTTTTTGAAAATCTTTGAATTTAAGGGCACCAGATTTGGAGCAAGGTTTTAGTTCTTGCTCAACTAGTTAATTGGAAGGGCCCTTATGTGATCATGTGGAGCTACCTTCCCATTTTACATATGTGAAAACTGAGGCACAGAGCAATTGATGTGATTGCCCAAGGTCACACAGTGAGATGATAGGTTATATGGAATTGGGGGCATTTATAATGAGGAATGTTCTTAGATAGTCTTGAAAGGCATGTTGGTCATTTATGGGAAGATGATTCCAGATATAAACTCTGCTAAACATTGAAATGGAGGTATCTTCCCTGGAGATGTAAAAAGGAAGAAGACACCACAGTGAAATGTGCTGGGCATTTTAGATGCCATAGCCCTTCCTAGAAACAGGAGATTAGACTAGATCAATTAATCGACAGGTTTTTCTTGAACACCTGCTGCAGGTGGAGGATGCAGAGGAGATCATACATGGTCTCTGCCCTCCTGAAGCTTATGGTCTACTTGGTAGCACAAGGTGTTGTCACCAAAGTGACTGCTTAGAAGGCTGTAAGCAGGACTGACATATCCATTAGGCACAACAGGCACAGTGCCTGGGACCATGATATTTTTAGGGGCCCATGAAAATGTCTCCTTTTCTTTTAAAATCCAAAGAAACAAATAACTTTGAGGTTGAGGAATGTGTTTCAATATATAATCTTCCTATATTCATCTTTATAACAATGAAGTCACAAAATGTAATTTTTAATATTTTTGTATGGAGAAAGGGCCCCATGATGGCAAAAGTGTCTAGGGCCACAGATGTCAAAATGTGGCCCTGGCTCCACAAACTAATATATTAGTTTGCTGGGGCTGCTATAACAAAGAACCACAAACTGGGTGGCTTAAACAACAGAAATGTACTGCCTCACAGTTCTGGAGGCCAGAAGTCTAAGATCAAAATGTCAACAGGTGTGGCTCCTTCTGAGGGCTGTGAGGGAAGCATCTGTTCCTGGCCTTTCTCCTTAGCTTGTAGGTGGTCATCTTCACATCATTTTCCCTCTATGCAAGTCTCTTTTCCTTCACATGGTTTTTTTTATAAAGACACCAGTCATACTGGATGAGGGCCCACCTTAATGACATCATCTTAACTAATTACATCTGCAACTACCCTATTTCCAAAAAACATCACATTCTAAGGTACTGGGGGCTAGGATTTCAACATATGAAATTTGGGGAGACATAATTCAGCCTGTAACAGGTAGTGACAGTGACTGCCTGGGCTGGGGGGATCAGAGTGGGAGGGAGAGTAGAGAGCCTGGAAGTTGGAGGACAGAAGAAGAGGACTTGGGCCACTAGCAAAGGATGGGATGAGGAGAGGAGGCGAGAGATGTCAGGTGTGCAGAAAGAGGTGAGGTAGAAACTGCATAAGCAAAGTGTTGTAGGTGGCAATGTAGAGCATGAACTTGGGGGACATAGAGGAGGCCAGTTTGTCAGGTGGAGGGGAGTAGCAAAGGGAAGGTTGGAAAGGGGGCTGTGGGTTTTGTACTGGAAAGCCTTGAACACGAGCTAAGTGGGAACACTGGATAATGGAGGATTTCTGAGAGTCTCTTCCAGTTTAATTATTGCTTCCTTTCCCTCTTTTGTCTACCTAGACTAACTGGCCTGGGAAGATTTAAGAACCCAGAGGCTCATTCTTGTTTCAAAAGCTGTTGGTTTGTGATACAAATTTTCTCATTTGTTTTTCCTGATTTCTCGGCAACACCTAAGGGAGAGAGCTTTATTCTCTATTTCCATCTACTCCTTGCATTTTTTTTCTGAAAATACCTGAACCAGAAAATGATCGAGGCTCCAAAGAGTTGAAAAAGAGAGTTGGTCTATTACTGATAACCTTGAAATATTAATTAATCCGTGTGTGTTATTACTTAATTGGCATATATTTCCTGTATTAAGGGCATGGTGAAAGGGACTAGAAACCTTAGTCTGTCTCAGCTTTCAAATAAAACTCAGTCTCTTTGGAAAAACATCTGGGACGAATGTGGATGCTAAAAACGTTACCTCACACACCAGTTTCATTTGCTTTTTCATGATGAAAATTTTCCCTTACAGTTGTCCAGATCCACACGTATATTATGCAGGATCTGATGTAGCGGGGGCACTCTTTGTGGCCACATCCTCTGAAAACCGCTTTAAGTGGGTTGCCAGAGTCTTTAAAAATAGGCTAGGTTCTGGCAAAGCTTACAAGCAGAGGAGGGAAAAATGCAACAACTTAACTTTTTGAAAATAGTTTTAATTTTAGCCTTCTCTTCCTACTTTTACTCCCTTATAGATCTCAGAATATTAGTAGAGCTAATATTCTGAATTTCCTATTTTTTTAAAAAATAGATTCAAACTGACTATCTGATTTAAATTCTTCAACTACAAAAATCCTATCTTCTGTATTATTCTGATCTCCTAAAAGTGCTTAGTTCTGTGTTTTCTCTGCAAACCAGTTTGTGGTGCTGATTGAACCTCCCCACACGGCAACTGGACCACTCCTTAATTATTTCAACTGTGACTCCTTGGACACCTCAGAGCAGTAGTGTGCTTCCCATCCAGTGGCGACATTAGAGCAAGTTGCTTCTAAATGGCTGTCAAGCACGTTGCCATGGCAATGGAGCTCTGCTGGTCAGCTGGAATGGAAGTTCTTCAGTTTTGCCAGCAGTGATTCTCAGATTTGGTGTGCCACAGAAAGAATCATCTGGCTGCTTGTTCAAAGTGCTCACTCCCAGAACCCACCCTTAAGCAGTCTGATTCAGGAAGTTTGGGGATGAACCTGTATCTATACCCATCTTTCCAGGTGATGACTTTTCAGGTGGCCCACAACTTCATTGTCAGAGTGTACAGCACCCAGACATGGCCAAAGTTATGCCCCTTGAGAGTGGTGATCTTCATCCCCCTTGGGTCAATGTCCAGGATTGCCCCCTCCTCCAAGTTGCCAAAGAATTTGCATTCTGCCTTTTGCAGGATCTTCATATGTGAGTGTCTGCCACACATATGCTTTGTGTTTGCTCCCTGCTTTTTCTGGGTAAGATTCCTCAGCTCCAAAAGCAAGGTCATTTGTTAGTAATTCTCTGCTTCAATTGGCAAATGACCTACCAAGGACATGCAATTGAAATTAGCATATCCATTCTGAGAGGTTTACAATTTCCTTCTGCCTGGGACTTCCTGGATAGCTTATTATGGTGTGTATATGGGGAGGGGAGGTAGATGGAGGCGCTTATAAAACCCCTTTGAAAAGACCAGCACATCGTCTGCACGAGAAAGCGTCTTCTGGGGGCTGGACTAGAAGAAAGTTCAGGAATTCGAGGGTTCTCTTGACCCATGCTGAACCTTAGATTTTTCAAGGGATGAGGATCAAGCATGTCGGTTTATGAGAATGAAAAGAATGAATTCTTTGTTGAAAATAGCGATCAGTATTTTTGCAGTGGGTACTATCCACCCTGGTGTCTGGGTGCTTTCATTTTTATTTGGTTCCTTTGTAAACTTCCAGAGGGGAAGCGATTAGCTAACTACGAAGGGAGTGAAGTGAGATGGGTGTATAGTTGTAGTGTCAGCATTGACTTAGAGAAGTAGGTGAAGCTTCTCAGCCCCTACCATTGTGGAAAGCCTTTTCAGCCACCTCAGATGGAGGAATATCTATTTATCAATTAATTTGTTAACTTCTCAGCTTCTCAAAGGATATCTTAGATAACCATTTCTTCTGTTTAACAATTGCTAATAAATTCAACTGTATTTGTTCAATATGCATATATTGAAAGCACCAACCACGTCTTGGGCATTGTGCTAGGTGCTATCTGAAATAGAGATAAAAGTAATCCTTTCTTAAAAGTGTTTGAGCCCCACTTCTTTCCCCAAATGAGGTGGCTCAGAAAGGACTTCACGGGGCATGTAACAAATATGCCTATTTGGAACCTAAAACCCACACAGTTCCCAGTGAGGATAGAGAATCGCTGATTCCACTTGCATTTTATGAAGTAGAATTATCCTTCAGAACCTCAAAAACTCTTATGAAAGTGCTCTCAATCTTAAATTTCTCTTCCAGGCTGAATAAGTTCAGATGCCTCCTCCCTTTTGGTCTGAGTTTTTAACTTTTCCAACCCTATTGTTTTCAAACAAGTAAAGTTTGCTGTAAACCGGGGCAGACTTTTGCATGGAAAACACATTGCTACTTGGAAATGACTTCAACAGCCGCAAAATGCAAGTGGACAGCGTGGAGAAGAAGAGATGGCGCCAGTGTGGGCTTTAGTGCCAGACGGATTTAGGTTCAAATCTCATCTTGGAAACAGCATGTTTCTTAATGTCTGAGCCTCAGTTTCTTCTTCTGTGAGAGGGCCTAGCTCCTTGAGGAGGTCGTTGTGATGATTAAACGAGCTGCTCAATATAAAGCACCTGGCACATAAACGTCAGTTGTCTGTCTCAGCTTTCCTGCTACCCAAACTGAGAGCATTTACAGATGAAACTGCGTTAAGGGAAGGCTGTATGTCAAGAGGAGAAGATGAGCGAGTTTTGGTCTTAAATGACCTTGATCTTTGGTTATTTGTGGAGTTATCAGTTGGTTCTGAGAAGATTTCAAATTAGGCTTCTAAAATGTATTGACTATTATAACTAGAAGCAGAGCCAATCTCTTGGCTGTTTTCTTCTATTGCTCTGCCCACTCACCACTCAGCACCGCCCCCCCATTCTTTCTTTGAAATAAAATATTGTGGAAATAAGGTAGTTGGCTAAATTGATTCTTCAAAGCTATAATGGGCAACTACATAGTAATTCTTATTTAGGACTCTGTCTAAGAATCACCTGGGAGCTTTTAAAAACTATACATTCTGGCCCCACCTCAGACCTAGTAAATCTCATACTCTGAGCATGGGGAGCTGGCCTGGGAAAAGTCCCCAGGTGATCCCAATAATAACCATTGCATTAGGGCAGCCTTCGAAAACTTGAATGTGCATGAGAATCACCGAGAGAGCTTGGGTCTACCCCCTCTCCCCCCATCCCCAGCCTCTGATTCTGTACATCAGAGGTGGGGCTTGAGAATTTGCCTTTCTAACAAGGTGTTGCTGGTGCTACAGGTCTGGGGATCACGCATTGAGGACCACTGATTTAAGGCTTCTTGTTATATTAATACAGTGGGAGCTGAATTACAACTTCAGCAGCCTTAAACCTTTACCAAACTTTCTGACCCAAAAGGATAAAGTCTAGGGAAGAAGATACAAATAAATTTAAAAATAAGGCTTTTAAGGAAAGTGAAAGAAAACAATTGTCGAAAGCCGTGGTTGGCAAGGTTAAGAGGTGAAAATTACTGTTTTCAATTATGTGGATACTTTTGTTTGTTATTTCACGAGACTGACTCCAGTGGTTTGCAGAGAAACTGGACTTTGCACCTTACTAGTGAAGGTGGGCTGTTAACAAAGGTCAGCCAAATCTGGAAAGATGGGCAGCCTCTTGGGGCCCCTGTTCCTAACCTCTTGATTGGCTGTGGAGAGATTAGGCATGGAGTTTGACACAAAACCACAGGCCCAGACGCCTTCTTATGGTGGTGTGTGGGATGAGGTGCCCCTTCTGACCTGTGCATGGTTTGTTTTTTTTTTTTGCTGGGGAAGATTCGCCCTGAGCTAACATCTATAGTCAGTCTTCCTCCTTTTTTTTTTCATGTGAGCCACTGCCACAGGATGGCCACTGACAGACGAGTGGTGTGGTTCCACGCCCGGGAACCGAACCTGGGCCTCCAAAGCAGAGCACACTGAACGTTAACCACTAAGCCATCAGGGCTGGCCCAGTGTGGGTTTTTTTTTTAAGACTTTACTTTTTAGAGTGGTTTTAGGTTCACAGAAAAATTGAGGGGAAGGTACAGAGATTTCCCATATACCCCCTGCCTTCACACGTGCATAACTTCCTCCGTTGCCAACATCCCCAACCAGAGTGGTACATTTGTTACAATCGATGAACCTACACTGACACATCATAATCACTCAGAGTCCATAGTTTACACTGGGGTTCACTCTTGGTGTTCTACATTCTATGGGTTTGGAAAAATGTGTAATGACATGTATCTACCATTTTAGTATCATAGAGAGTATATTCACTGCCTTAAAAATCCTCTGTGCTTTGCCTATTCATCCTTCTATGGGGTTTTTAAGAGTGAAAATAAAAAAGAGTTTCAGAGCACAGTAAACAAAACTGACAGATTTTCTTCTTCCTCCAAAAACAAGCAGAAAAGAGTATAGGAAACAATATTTTGAATTATGAAATGTAAAAGAGTGAAACAATGTATAGTTTTATTTTTCAACGTTTTAATCATATCTCTATGGAAGTCCACAACCTGAGCCTTCCAGCATCAGTCAAATGGAAACGTAATTCCCAGGGTTGCCGTGTCTGCAGAAGGGTTAGGCTTCTTTGTGTAAAATATTATCTTACTCCTTGGGAAAGATCTTCAAACAATTCCTCAAAATATGGATTTTTAATGGAGCTTGAAAGATAAAGCCATAATTTTCACGTTGATGAAAGTGAGACTATGGAGTTTTCAGAACGCATTTAAAGAAGTGGATGGAATTTTGAGTGCTGTAAAAAGAAAGTATAAAAGAGTCTGGGAGGCTGGTATTCTACTATCTCACAGGAAATAGATATATGAAGGACTAGCAGTGTCTGAAAATTGTATAGTTTGGTCAATTTGATTATCAGTGGGTGGATTATTCAGTTTGTTGATTATCTGCAACAAAATTGTAATCCCAGTATGGCTTCCTCAGCTTGCTTTGCTTGCAATTAGTACTTGGGGAATGCCAACAAACTCTAATATTAGCTCCAGGAAAACACAATCACCGAGGTAAATCTGCAGCTGCTGCAAGGACAAATGTGTCCAAAAGCCAGAAGCCACTGAGTTTTATTTTGGATGTGGTTTTGGATTATTCAGGCTATAAAAATGCAAATAATCAGGAATGGATGAAATTTTCCTTCCCAGCATGTGGGACTTCCTTTTGGTCGTCTTCCCATAGCCCTGCTTTCAATGGGCTACCTTCGTGCTCAAAACCTCCCCAAGCTTCTTGACCTGGGAGGTAGAGCCCTGGCATTTATGTGCAGGTGTGGCGCAAACACCATGAACCACATTGGGCTTGCCCCATCACAGTTATCATAGTTCATTGCTACAGTCAACTTTAGCTGAGATCTCCACCAAAGTAGGCCAAAGACTACTCTGTCCCTGGGAAATTGTGTACATGTGAATGAGCAGAGGGTAGTAATGGAAGGTGATATTGGGTTGAGGTTTAGCTATAAATAGAAATGTGTTTTTCAGAGGAACCACTGTAAATTTAAATTTAAATTCCTCAGGAAAACAACCCAAACTTTCCTCAGGGCCCCACCCCCTATTGGTTAAGATTACCTTCAGCTGCATGTGACAGAACACCCAAAATAACAGAGTGTAAAAAGATCAGAGTAAAAAAATAAAAGTTCGAGGTCCATTTCTCTCTTATGTAGAAGGCAGTTTTATGAAATGATCACAGTCATGGGGTCCTGCCAGCTTAATGCTCAGCTATGCTCAACAGGTGGTTTTCACCTAGATGGTCAGTGAAGCTCCAGCCAACACATCCACCTTTTAGCTGGCAGGAAAGTAGAAGGGTCAAAGAAGGGCATGTCCTTTCCCTATGAGGACAAATCCTGGAATTTCCCAGGACTCTTCAGCTTACATCCCATTGGCCAGAAGACTCAGTCATGTGGTCACATCAGTGAGGTTGAGAAATATCTTTATGCTGGATGGCCCTGTGCCCAGCTAAAAATGAAGGATTCTGTTACTAAGAAAGAAGAGAAGAATTAACGGAGATAACTAACAAGAGATAATTGACAGTCTCTGTCACACACTGCTTGTCTTTTATTAAGGACAGAGCGAATAGAACTCTAGCAGGGATGATCTTATATTACAGGTTGTCCTTATGTTTCAGAGGAAGGGAAAACCTGTTCTCTTGCGTTGTCTCTCTCCAGATCCTCTCCAAGTCCCCTCTCCTCTTCTGCCTTCCTTTCCCAGGGCCCTGACCTCAAGGAGCAACTGTGGGCCCAGACCACGTTGTAGGACTTATCAGGAAAAATTGTGAAACTCTTTGAAATAGAAAAAAAAATTACTAAGTGTCTTGTCTAGTGTACCTTTCATGGTTATCTCCACCGTTCATTGTCTTTGAGCTTTTTTACAACTCTGTAAGTTGTCGAAAATTGATAATAATGCAAATTAGTTTTTCCCAGAGAAATGAAAATTAGTTGTGTCTGGTGGAATGCAATTGATTTTTTGACTCATTTTGCATATATTTATAATTTTGTTTCAGCATTCCTTATCTGCCTACGTACATGTGGTGCTTTGAATTCTCCTTGGAACAGGTTGTAACATCTTACTGGTTCCCTCGTTAATTAATGAGTTAAATAAAATCTTTGACATGTGTTCATTTTGTATCTGTAAGAGAGTTGTGTTTATGCTTTCTTTTAAAAATTATCCTTTAATTTTTGTGCTTGGTGTTTTTGTATACTCTGACATTCTTGATCGTCTTCACTCCCACCAAACCTATTCCCTTGGGGTCTTTCATGCACTCTGTCATACTTTTAGAAAACAGCTTAAATGCAATGTTAATAATAATAGTAATGGCAACACCATTTACTGAGTGCTAATAGCCAGATACCATACACACCTGACCCATTTAACCTTCTTCACCCTACCCTGCTGACATGAAGTTATTATATCCATTTTACAGGTGTGAAAACTGAGGTTTGGAGTGGTTCAACATCTTTCCCAAATTCACATAGCTGGAAAGTGGCAGAGACTGGATCTGAGCTCAAGTTGAACTCCCAAGCCAGTATCTATTTCACAATTTTCTGGGCTCAATAGTTAATGGCCTGAAGTGGCCACTGTGCTATCCCTTTCCGGGACATTTGCACATTAACAGAGAATTTTGAGACCCAAACTTTAACCCAAAGGGGTGAATCCCTAATGGGGGAATTTCAGACGTTTTTGGTGCTATTGGTGCTGAGATACTTCCTCAGGGGGCAATTGCAATCATCACGTAAATTGTTCCGTGCTTATTTAGTTTATGAGTAAAACTAGCTCTGCTCAGGCAGCAGTGAGGATAGGGGATGATGGAAAGAGCCCTGGGAGCTGGGGGGACCTGACTTCTAGTTCTAACTCTCCAACTATGGGACATACAAAAATAGGGCCAGGGAGGTCTTCATTGCTCACTACTCATCTTACAGATGAAGAAACCGAGGGCCAAGGAAACATCTCTGACTTTCAGGGAATCTGCTTGCTAAAATAGCATGTGACGTGGAAAGGATTTAGATGGCAGTGATGAGGACGCAAGGGGAGACAGCCAAGGAAGTGGAAAGTGTGTGCGATTTGGACTTGGAAGACTGAGGTTTGAGGGCTGACTGCTGTGTGATGTTGGGTATGTTACTTTGTCTCTTTTCACCCAAGGGGTCTCATCTTTAAAATCAGGGATATATGGTTTCCAGGGTCTTCCTAGCACTCAAAATGTTTGACTTTCTGAAGTGAATGCCTTGTAGAGTTTATTACTGTTGACTATCAATCTTATTACCTGTGAAGAAAAGCCAAATATCTCCTATATTCCACCACTGTACTTGGAGTTTTCATGGAATTACCTTATTTAATCCTTTTAACAATTTCTGAAGTAGGTCAGGAGCGTATTCCTATTCCCATTTTAGAGATGAAGAAACGGAGGCCAAGAGGGCGTCAGTAATCTCCCCAAATGCCATACTTGACTTCCAGGGCCTCTACAAGTAAATTTTTGGAGGGAGGAGCTCCTGAACCCCTTGTTATGTCAGAGGGTTTGGGGCCTTAGGGAAGTGCCAAGTCCTCACCACTATGATGAGAATTAAGCATGCTTGCTAAGTGTGGTTTTAGCAACTTGCAAGTTAAAACATTTCAAAAAACTATTTGAAGGAATTCTCTAGCTAGGAAGGTAATAGTTGACTTCATCTCGCAAATGGCATTAATCATACCTACCTTGCAAGAGTGTTGTGAGGATTAAATGAGACAATGCGTGCAAAGCATCTAGGACCCTGCTGGGCACACATTGGGCACACCCAACGATTAGCTGATTACTATTAATATTGTTGTTGTGTTGTAAATACTACTATTCAGACATCTTGAAAGAGATCTGCTCATGATACCTATCAATGAGGCTGTCTTTGCCAGTAGGCATTCAATTCCAGCACTCCGTATCAATACAATAGCCCTATGAATATAACTCACTTATCTCTAATTTAAAATCAAATAAAGTTCCTCTGGAGGAAAGCAATCACCTAATAGCATAAAGAATACAAACACAATCATGGAGTTGGGCCAGAGGCTCAGCTGTCTCTTTAATTTAAGCTGTTGGATTTGATGGAGTGTTTTCAGCCCGCAGGACTTCGCAGAGCCGTAAAGATTTTTTTAAACTACTTTTCTTTTTTAGCATAAGACTAATACATTCACACAGTAAATATTTCAAGCAAAATAGGACTTTATAAAATGAAAGCTGCTCTGTAGACTATTTTTTTCTCTAACTCCCACCCCACCCTTCAGAAATAACCCTGTTAGTTATTTTTGGAGTCTTTCTAAGAATTTTTGATGCATGTATGGGTGTATTTATCTCTATATCTTCTTTGAAAAAAAACACTAAATAGGATAATATTGTTCTGTACCTTGTTTTTTCTCTCAACAATTTATCATGGAGATTATTCTATATCAGCACATCTTTACATATTTTGTTTTTTTAACAATGACATAGTATTCCAGGTATGAGTATACCATAATTTATTTAATCTGTCCCCTCTTTTTTTTTTTTGTGAGGAAGATCGGCCCTGAGCTAACATCTATCAATCCTCCTCTTTTTTGCTGAGGAAGACTGGCCCTGGGCTAACATCCATGCCCAACTTCCTCCACTTTATATGGGATGCTGCCACAGCATGGCTTGACACGTGGTGCGTCAGTGCACGCCCGGGATCTGAACCGGCGAACCCTGGGTGGCTACAGCGGAGTGTGAACACTTAACCGCTTGCGCCACCAGGCCGGCCCCTAATCTGTCCCTTTTTGATGGTTACTTAGGTTATTTCCCCTTTTTCTTCTATTACAAATCACACAGCAATGAACAGCCCTCTAACGTATTTGCATAGTTGTGGGAGTGTCGCTAGGGTTGTGTGTGGACTCATAATTGGGCTGCCAATCATTATGGGATGGATTGGGGGCTTGAAGTTCCCGAAAGGACCAACTGTGACTCTTTACCACAATGTTGATACCTTGACCAAAAGCAGTGACTAATGGAGGGAATATTAAAGATCACTTCACTCCTCTTGTTAACCTGCAAATATTCATTAGGCTCTTCCCAAAACAGATTATTTTGTTAAGCCAGTATGGGTCACAACATTATAGTAAAACAAAAGAAGGGATTTGAAAGGGCTCTTGTAAAGTCAAAAGTGCTATACAGGTGACCAGTCCTGTTCTGATCAGTATTATGGTATTGGTTACTAGGATGTTCTATTGAGGTGGGCTTCCTGAGGCCCAAAGTCAAGTCCTCTCTGCTCCATTCCTCTCCCTCAACCTTCTCATCAATCATTTATTGAATATGCTCAATTTCTCCTTCACAGTTGGTCCAGTTCCTTCCATACCCTTCTCCTTCCCACTACTTTCTTTCCACATACCATCATATCTGGCAATAGAGAAGCCCTTACTATGTGCTAGGCATTGTGTTAGGAACCTTACGTACATTTTCTCATAGAATCCTCTCAACAGCTCTGTGAGGTAGGTACCACACTCCCCCTTTTACAGGGTGAGGATGAGGAAACTGAGGCTCAGAGAGGTTAAGTGATATGCCCAAGGTCACAAAGCCTGCATTTAGTGACCTGGGATGGAAACCTAGATCTAACGAACCCCAAAGGCTATGCCTTTACTTCTATATCAGCTGCCTGCTCACTGGTCTCTGTTAAGACTCATTTCTCCCTCTCTAGTTAATTCTGCAGGCCATTGCTAGATTAGGCTCCATAAAATATCACTAAACAAATCTTTTCTACCCAAAAGCTTACAAAGACCTTCTTCCCAAAAACTTGTTAATCTTCTCAGTGAAATGGAAATGTTAACTTTGAACTCAGAACTGTACTTAAATTTCCAGGAAAATTGTCTACATGTCTTTGCCCCCTTATGGTCACAGGAGAATGAGTTTATGTGGGAGAGTCAGAAGGAGATCTTTAGAGTCAGACTGACCTGAGCTCCTGTCCCTACTCTACCACCTATTAACTGTGTGTGACCTTGGGCAAGTGAAGTAACCTCTCTAAACCTCCATTTCCTTGTCTGTAAAATGGACATAACATACTTATATTACCTCGAATCCTTATACCACCACTGGTTATGTAAAGGGCCAGGGAGCTATTTTTATGTCATATATTCTGTACCTAGCTCACTACTCTGCACTTAGTGGGTGATCAATGAAGTTATTTGAATGAATGGGTTGAATGAAAGCTTTGTTAGATGGAATAAGCTGGGGAAGGCAGACTCTAGCAAGGGACCAGCTTGAGAACCAGGGGATGCTGTGTATTTGTCTACTAGAGGGACTGTGATGAGGAGAAAGACACGAAAAAGAGGAGAAAAAACATATTTTTGAGCAGAAAATCTGTCAAAGATTGTGCCTGACATCCAATGGAGAGGCAGGGAAGTCTTAAGAAAAAGACATTGATATCCTTGGCTCCGCCTCTCCATCAGACAATACTTGGGCTAATTTCTTTGTGCTGATCAGATGAGTAAAGTGAGACAATCTACATTCTACAGTCCTCATGACACAGATCATGCATGGCTGAAGTCTCAACATTATAGAGTATTAGAGTTTGATATCCTCAAGAGGGAAGACGTATTAAAGGTTTGCTACCATTTAGAGGATTTTGATTGATGTTCACTGTAGTTTTTCTGCATTCTCTGAAGACCTTTATTTGCTCACCCCAAAACATGTTTTCAGTGGTTTTAGATTGGCCATTTAAAAATCACCTTGTTGGGGATTTGATGCTTCATGAAAGTGGGGAAACAAAAACAAAAACAAAACAAAACAAAAAACCTCTAGGAAATACATTCCCTCTAATGTGGAATTGAAAATGCTCTTTGTGTTGTTATTTCACAGTTGGGTCAGTTCAATGTTTGCAAAAATTTAAGTTTCTCTACATCGCTCTTTTAGATTTTTGACTATGGGAGTCAAAAATCTAACCTAGGGAAACAAAGTTAAGGAGTAAAACAATAAAAAAATGAGTGATCATAAAATATATAAGTATGTTCAAATTTACACGGAATTTTAGAAATAAGTAGATTCAAGCACATGAGGAATAAAACAGATTTGTACAGAAAAGCAAAACAAAAGTACAAGGAAAGTGAAGAAATAGATCTGTTCATTTGATACCCATTGGTGTAAATGTTTGGTTCTCTGCATAATTTAGAGACAAAAGCATAATATGTTTTATTCAATCTTGGAAGAAAACTAAATGGCATTAGGATTTTCCCTAAGGAAGAACTTCTAGAGCATCTAAGGAGTTGGCCCAGTACTTACCCCACAGGATAACAAGAGGTCCCACTGTGGGTGAGGTGGGGGGAAGGGGATGAGAGGAGTATAGACCACTCCAGGAAGGTGATGGTGGAAACCTGGGGGGAGTCAAGAGAAGAAAGAAAAGAAAAGGGGTTTTGGTTTTGTTTATATATGCATATGCAATATATTCCTGAGGTTTTGAGAGCATCTGGGGGGTTCTGCAACTGTACTGTTTCTCTCATTTATGAATAATTGAATGTTGGCAGTTTTGCACTTCCTCTGCTTTTCTATCTATATGCAGTGGTTCTCAACCTTAGCTGCACATTAGAATCACTTGGAGAAGTTTTATAAAATAGGTTGCCTTACTACAGACCAGTTAAATCAGCAATTCTTGGAGATGGAACCTGGGCGTCCATTTTTCTTAAGGCTTCCCAAGTGGTCCTGATGCACAGTGAAGATTAACCATTGGCCTAGAAGTATGGCTTTAAGTGCAGTGCTTGTAACTTCAATTAGGATTGTAGCCAGCAACCTACTTCTGGAACTTAAGGGTTCTTGGTGGCCATAAAGACCTGGAATAGTCTTTAGATTACAGCTGTATATGGGTTTTGGTGACCCAAGTAGGAATCCTGGTTCTACCACTTACAATAGGTGAGGCCTTGAGCAAGTTGCCTACTTATCTGAGCCTCAGTTTTTGCACCTGTAAATTGGAAATAACATCCATTTAACAGTGTCATTAAGAGAATTAAGTGAGAGAATGTATATATTAATAAATTATTTGGTACAAGTCACCATTTATTCAACACATTCCACTTGTTCATTAGGCTCTGCCCCCAAGGAAGATGTTTAAGACATTCATCAAATCTGCAGACACAAAACTGAGAAGTGTAGCTGATATAAGAGAGGTTAGAATCAAAATTCAAAAAAGATTTTGACCAGCTGGAAGGATGGCCAGCACTTGCAAGATAAATGTAGGGACTTGAACCTAAACTTTAATCAAAAATAAATAAGGGGCATGATTTATACTAGGACAGGATATGAGAGTAGTTCCTGTGCAAAAGTTACTGACAACAAATTTAATAAGAGGCAGATGTGTAGTGAGACTGTTAAGAAAGCTGATGTGGTTGGAGGTTGAACGAAGAGAAATGTAGGATATAGGTCTCATGTGGACATAGACTCTCTGGGCCCTGCCCTGGACTAAATCCCATTTTTAAAAGCTTGTTTATTTATACAACAGCATTTATTAAAAACCTACTATGTGCTAGGCCCTGTTCTAGGCTCTGGGGATACAACCTCCTTGCCCCTTATAGCTTAAATTCTGTGGGGGGTGGGGGTGAGGAGATAATACACAAATAAGTTATATGAGCTATTAGAGATAAGAGCTATGCAAAAAAATAAACAGGGAAGGGGGAAAGGCAATGTTGTAAGTACAAGCGGTTATTTGCAATTTTAAATAGGGTGGCTGGGGATGGCGTCATTGACAAGGTGACATTTGGGCAAAGATTTGAGGGCAGTAAAGAACAAGATAGATGGGTATCTGGGGGAAGAGCACTCCAGGCAGAGGGAACCACAAGTGCAGAGACCTTGATGGGAGATGTGCTTGTCTTATTCAAGAAAAATGAAAGAAACCCTAAGTAGAATATTGTGTTCAATCCTAGGCCTAATCTTTACTCTTTTTAGCTGAGTACAAAAGTAAAATATTTGGAAACAAATCATGTGGAAAATACAAAAAATTTTGAAGACAGTATAAATCATTGACTATTCAAGTATTCTTGACATTTTGGCGTATTTCCTTCCAGCTTATAAGTAGACTGACATGCAGAAGTAGCAGAAAATAGCAAAGCTGAATTGAGATTTGTTTTTTTGGGGGCTCTCAAGGGCTCCATTTATAGTTCTAGTGACTCAATTCTGCATTCTTAACATGTAGTATTCAAATTTGGGCCTCAGCTTACTTTCAAATTACTACAGGTCAAATCTAGCCTTTGAGGTTGTTTTCAAATAGTTGAAATCTCAAATGTTTATGCTGTGTATCCTTTATATTCAAGGGTTTATAATTTTTAAAGTCTTTGCCACTTTGGCAGATGAAAAATGCCCTCTTACTTTCAGATTTCATTACTGTTGGCATTGAGCATTCTTTCCTATCTTTATTGACTGTAATTCTTCTTCTGTGATTTTCCTGCTTAACAATAACCCTTTATAAAATGTGGCACCTAAACTAGTGTTTCTAGAAGATGCTGAGCTGAATGGAGAAGACTCTGTCTATCATTTCATTCTAGGTTGTAACCTTCAATGATAACCTGTTACCAAAAATGGCTGCAACAATTCCTCCCAGGCCACATGCCCTTTTGCAATATGACTTTGCCCCTCTTCCTACCTAGAGGTAAAATTGATCTTCCCTCCCTTAAATTTTGGCTGGTCTTGTGACTTGCTTTGACCAATAGAGTGTGGCAGAAGTGATGATGTGACTTCCCTAAGGCTTAAAAGGTCTTGCAGCCTCTGAGTTTGCCCTTTTGGAAGATAGTCACCACAAAATGAAACTCAGGCTGGATGACAGAATGATGAGAGATCAAATGGAGAGAAAGAAGTCATATGGAAGGGAACCCAAGTACCCACCCAACAGATAGCACCATGTCTATAGACGTGTGAATGGGTCCATCTTGGATCTTCCAGGCCCAGTGGAGTCACATGGAGCAACGATGAGCTGTCCTGTTGACCTGTCAAAATTCCTGACCCACAGACTAATAAGCAATAAAATGGTTGTTCTTTTTAATCACTAAGTTTTGAGGTAGTTAGCTATACATCCATATATAATTGATACATTACAAATGTGGGAACATGGAATCTTTATTGTCCTCATTTGAAGTGCTATCATAGGGAAACAGGAGTAGACATGTTCTATGTTGCTCTAAAGAGCAGAACTAGAACCCACCGCAGGGTGGAGGTCACATGGAGGCATGTTCTTAGCTGAATGCAAGAACTGACAATGAGTACATGTCAACAATGACATGGGTTATTTTGTGAGGTAGTGAGCTAACTGTTCCTGAAGGTATTCCTGGAGAGGTTGGACAGCCATTGATCAGAGACGCTGTAAAGGGCATGAGCTATTGGAAGGTTAAACTACGTGATCTGTAAAGTCCCTTCAAATCTTGTAACTTCAATAGTGGATGAAGGGGAAGGGGAATTGTTTGGAAGCTGGGATTTTTAGTCAATAATTATCGCTAAAGGGTTACTCAGAGATGAATTTTCAGTTTATGGAGTATCTTTTTTTCTTTTACTGTTAAATTTTTAATGAGATAAAAATAAAGATAATGGTCAAGATATTGGGAAAGCTTAATTGTCATAAACATGGTAATTTGGACTAATACAATGGAGTTAGTACTTTATCTTTCCTACTTTTCTTTATCTTTCCTTTCTCAAAAAGTTTCTTTCTTTTTGAGAATCCAGTGGCAGGTGTTGCCTCCTTCCCCAACCCGCACCTCCACTTTCATATGGAAGACTCCTTTTATGAACTTATATTTTATAGAGAAGACAAAAGCATTCTCAAATGATAATAATGGTGGGTGTTTGGGTATATAACAGTTTGGGGAACTATCCATCTATGTTCCAAATGAAAGACCAAATTTTGCTAGCCAGGAAATCATAGGTGCCCTTTCTTATGCTTTTAGGATTTTCCTTTATTCTTCCTTCCCTTCCCTTCTCATTGCTACAGGCCCTTTAGAACACAGACGGAAGAAAATGCTTGAACAGAGATCTGTAAGCTAGGTATTCACAAGTCATAAGTCAGAGGCTCCTTGTACCCATAATGGCATGTTAGAAGAAATCTATGACTGTGGTTAAAATAGTCAGATGGAAACTATAAACTCTAAAGAGATTTCTTTGGCTCCTACAACTCTGGGAGTTTAGCTTCTGCAACTCTGGGACATGAAAGGGAGAAAATAAATATTTCTCAATTCTAAGTAATTAGAGAATATCACCTATACTTTGAACTTCTAAAACAATGACAATAACATAAAATTTGGGGCTTGTCCACAAGGTTAGGAGGAACTATGAGGAAGCCACAAACTTGGCAATTCTTAGTTATAAGTATACATTTTAAACTTTTATTACAAATATGCATGTGCAGAAAGCAGACCTTCATGGACCAATGCAAATATTTGCTCTTGGTAGAGACATTTTATAGAAAAAGAGAATGGTTAGATAATAATTTTGGGTACAAAATAAAATGACAAGCTGGTTTAAGATCACTAGACTGTTGACTCACAGTCAGCTGCTAGTCAACTGGGTGGGTGAGTAATTAGTTTCCTAGAGCCAAGACTTAATCCCACTGAGTTTATTAGAAAATTGTTTAAGCATTTTTCAGGAAGGAGATTGTGAACTACATCTTATAAAAAAAATTCTCTCCCAGACCAGGTTTGAATTAATTTTTTTTTACTTGTGATTCCTGGTGACCTAGGAAGTAGTCACAAGTGACCATGGAGTTCAGAGATATAGTTGCCTGAATGAGAAGAACTGTAGGGAGAGTTTCCTGGTAATTGGACTTTCTTAGGACACCATGAAAGAAAGAGTAATTTTCAAACATCTGCCAGGACCAGAGAGCAGAGAGCCAGTTGTTTAAGTCAGGTTTTCCTACTCCCACCTGCCACTACCATCACTGTGGTATATAGTCTCCAATTAAGGCCACTAACAATTCCTTCCATGTCTGCACACACTTCTAGCTCTGCTCACCAAGAGGTGGAGTCTGTCTCCCCTCCCTTTGAATCTGGGCTGGCTTTGTGACTTGCTTTGACCAATAGAATGTGGCAGAAGTGACTCTTAGCCTTTAAGAGAACTGGTAGTTTGGACTTTATTTTAGAAGTCAGAAGTCCAGTAAGAAGTTGGAGTATCCTAAGGCCACCATGCCTTGAGGAAGCCCAGGCTGGCCACATGGAGAGGTCATGTGGAGTTAGACACATCCCTGGCCAGCTGCCTGCTATTGCAACCATCCCAGCTAAGGTGCCATCTTGAATGTTCCAGCCTCAACAGATTCCACATGTAGCAGATCTGCCCAGCTGAACCCAGCTCAGACTGCAGAATTACAAGCTATAAAAAGTCATTGTTGTTTTAAGCCAATAAGTTTTGGAGTGTTTTTTTTTTTAGTGCAGCAGTAGATAACTAAACCACCCCGGAGGGGTTAGAACTTGACCAGTCTGCTTGTCAGGCATTGGGGGAAGGAGTAGGAGGGAAGAGAAGTGACATGCAAGGTGGAGAAGTAGACCAGAAGCCAACCTTGCACACCTTCCCTTTGTAAGATTCCAATCTGAAGCCCTGGCTGGGAAAGTGAGAAGTTATAAGGCTAAATCAAGTGCACAGTTTTGCTTCCTGTCTTAGACTGGACATTCCAATTTCTGAATGTTGACTCTTTGGGGTACAAAGTGCATAGGACAGTCTTTCATCTACGAATGAGCAGAAAATTCATGGGCCTGCAGGCATTTTCATTCAGGGATAGGGAAAGTAACTCCCACTGAATTAGCATTAAAGGGACAGTGTGAGGACAAGGTAAGAGTAAAGGTGAACTTTCATTACTTCATGAATTATGCTTGATCAAAGTATACTGATCACCCTGCACATGGCCAGAAGCCCAATAGCCCCCTTCTGAGGGAGAAGCTTACCTTTTACTGAGTCCAAGATACTGCCCTCCTTTCTTGGCAGCCCTGGGCTCTTGACTATAATTCTGAGTTCTGTGGCTGTTGCCCTTTCTGACCCTTCAACTTTGATCCCCTAAGGAAAAGGTCTCCCTTTCCTCGATTTCCCCAAAGCATCATCAATCCAAAGCAGTTGTGTGTATCAGCCTTTTGAGGGTGTCAGCCACCACAGCAAACAGCTTAAAATTGACTATTATAAATCCACATTCTTTTTTGGGGGGAGGGGCTTCGATTTCTGTCTTTAAAAAATTTTTTTTCTTTTATTGAGGTCATATTGGCTTTTAACATTGTATAAATTTCAGGTGTACATTATTATATTTCAGTTTCTGTAAAGATTGCATTGTGTTCACTACCAATAGTCTAGTTTTTATCCATTACCATGTACACTGCCCCTTTATCCCTTTCGCCCTCCTCCCACACCCTTTTCCTCTGGTAACCACTAATCTGTTCTCCTTATCTATGTGTTTGTTTATCTCCTACATATGAGTGAAATCATACAGTATTTGTTTTTCTCTGTCTGACAATAAATCCACATTCTTACAAGCCTTTTGGCCAGTGAGAAATTCCCATTGGCTACTTCTTACCTTGGATGTTTTTCTATCTCTTCTCTCTGGTATCCAGCCTGTGAATACCCACATTTCTATTAATTTCTAAAGCAGAAGAATTCAGCTCCTCTCGCCTACCTTAAACTACCTTCCAGCATACCTTAACAGGCCCCCCAAACTCATTAAGGCACTCTGCCACACACGTGACCAGGCATGCCACCTTAGGTTCATGATTATGGCCAACAAACATTTATTGCTGTTCCCCAGGGGCCAGGCTCATGCGTTAAGTCATATGTATTTACTCCACAATGTGGACATTACAGCAACCACTTAGTCTCACTTTATAGTTAAAGAAACTGAGGTGCAGAGAGGTTAAGTAAAGTGTTCAGGTCACACAGTTAGATAACTGAGCCAGAACTCAAACCCAGGGCAACCTGGTACAGAGGCCAACAACTTAACCATGACACTAGTGCTGTCTTTAAAATGATAGCTCTTTCTTTAAATGATGACATCCTTAGGTAAGGCCTCACTTTCTAGTGGTCATTGTTGAGAAACTATATACACATTTATTCATCCCCTGTTTAGAGCCAGTACCACAAGGGGCATGGATTAATGTTTTCCCCTTACTTCATCTTTATGTTTAATTTTATTTATTTATTTATTTTTCCCCCAAAACCCCAGTAGATAGTTGTATGTCATAGTTGCACATCCTTCTAGTTGCTGTATGTGGGACACGACCTCAGCATGGCGAGAGAAGCGGTGCGTCGGTGCGCGCCCGGGATCTGAACCCGGGCCGCCAGCATCGGAGCGTGAGCACTTAACTGCTAAGCCACGGTGCCGGCCCCAAATCTTTATGTTTAATATAAAAACATTCAGAGGCAGATAGAAATTGTGGTGATTTGGGATATTATGAGATGACGATGGGAATTTGATACCTCAATCCTACCATGATCTCTTACCTCTACTCATGAGATGCCTGGAGAAATTATATGCCCAGGAGAAAGACTGATAAATAGTGGCAAAGCAGTATGTTCCCATGAACTGTGGCTTTGTCTCCAAACCCCAATGCTGAACTCTGGTGAACTATACTGGACTTCAGGGAGCTGGCTAGAAGCCTAAAGAGTCTTCTTCCAAACCAGAGTCTTACTCCTCAAAGGGCAAAGGGTGTTCTAACTCCTACCTCCAGCACAGAGGAAAGAAGAAAACTTCCCTTTCCCTTGTGTTCCTTAACAAATATGTGTTGAGTCTACCTGCTAGGCAGTGGGGAAAGAGTTGAGGACCAAATAGATGTGGAGCTTACAGCCTGGTGGAGAGACAGACATTAAACAGAGTAGCACACAATAATAATAACAAATTATAATATGTGCTCTGAAGAACAAGTACAGAATCTAATTTAGATTGGGGGCAGAGGGGAAGGTTCATGGGAGGGCCATTCTGAGACCTTGGAGGTGAGCAGGAGCCGGCCAGGGGAAGATTAGAATGAAGTGTGTTCCAGACAGAGGGAATAGTAAGTGTGAAGGCCTGGAGTCGAGAAAGAGTTTGATGAATTGCAGGCACTGGTCCTTGGTAGGGGAAATGGGGCAAATGGCACATCAAATGGTCAGGCTATGGGGCAGGGCCTTTGAGACTACGACAAGTGTGAGGGCTATCCCCCTTTTCAATAGTTAGACCCACCCTATTCCCTCATTCTATATGGTCCCAGTGGCCAAGGAGCAGGGACATCAAACAAGCTAGGTCAATCAGAGTGTATGTCTTGAGGCTTTGAATCTTAAGCAGAGTGACCAAACATGGAGAACATCAGAGCCAAGTCATTCTGATGTTCATGTAGAGAGATTTTCTCTAAGTTTCTGACTGAGCTTCCTAGAGCCATTGAATCTCCTGCCCTTTCCAAGGCCTACTTGTTTAGCCTTTCCTTTAATTCAGCAAAGTCCTTTCAGTTGAAGTTAGCCAGGATTGATTTCTGTGGCTTGTGACTGAAGAAGTGGCTGAACAGGTTAAAATCCCAAATTATTAATAATCAAAGTAGATTAGGAAGCCAGCAATGTTGACCTCTTGAGGTTAGCATGCACCAGCATGATAAAATTTATTTAAAAAATTAATCTGATCTCCCTGCTTCCTCTTTCGCCCTCTTCCATCCTCCCCTATAACCCACTATGGGTGCATTCTATAGTTCAGGTGAGAGGTGGTGTGCTTGGCCTAGAGTGAGGACAGAGAAGCTGCAGAAAATGAGACACAGGGAAAACCCTGCTTACTGCTAATGCCCTGCTGTAGGCAGGAGAGAGAACTTGGTGGCCTGCTCTTCCCACCCTGCCACCCTCCCAGCAGAGTTGGTCATGATCTGCCCCATCCCCTGAGTCGGGCAAGAAACAGGGGACCTTTTAATACACAGTGGTTCTACCAGCTAGAAAATATGATCCATTGAGAGCCTTGCAATTTGACCAAGCAGATAAGTACTCATCCTGGTAGATAGAGTGAAAGGCCTTGATTTTGATACATCTTTCCAAGAGGAGTGAAGGATGGAATTGAGATGGAAGCATTGCTTGTCTTTTAAAGTCAGCAGAGGGTTTCTAGAGAGTTGTATTAATTGGCCAGCCTCCAGTTCATCCTTCCACTCTTCTCCTATTTTTCTGTGCCTGCTGGAAGGCAAATTTCTCATATGATTCTAGGCTTCTCCAGGCTAGCTGGTCAGATTTCTAAGTTTCCCAGGGAAAGGATACAATAAATACCCATTACCAAAAGTAATCTGTGACTAAGGATACAGAGGAATTTGTGGTAGAAGAAGAATTTGCCCCTTCAGCAACATAATCCTGTGAGGCTTAAGTTTTCTGGGCTGAGGTATGAGCTGTGGGCTTCATTGGTAATCTAGAGAATAGTCCTACATGGCTTGAGGCCATAGCCATGAGCAAAGGAGCCCACCTCATTCTCTTTGAAGTTCCAGAACAGAAACTGAATGGACAGAGAGAAGATTTGAGTGGGTTGTTTGCCCAGGGGAGTCCCCCCACTGAGGGTGCCCTGAATTCCTTGCTCAGTCCTCATGTTGTTGCCCTTAGCTCATATCTGTGTCCTGATCCAATTCCCTGCAGACAGAGCAGGGACATAGAGCACCCTGCCCTGATGATGGTAAGTAGAGATAGAAAATTATGGTTGGGGCTGCTTTTCTTCTTAGGTGTCTAAAGGACCCATGAATCCTCAGGGCCTAACCTTCACAGAGTCCATCTTGGTGTCCTTCAGGTGGGCACCAGTGCCCCCAGTCCTATCCCTGTATTATCTTTCCAGTCAAGTTTCTGGCCATTTAGTGACTCCTACTGTCCCCTCCCATGCATTACAATCTTATAGTTTTAGTGCAGGACAGGGCCTTAGAAGCCATCTAGATCAGCTGCTCCATTTTACAGACATGGAAACTAGGAATAGAGCTCATGATTGCACAGCATAAGTTGGGATCCTGAGGTCACTTTATATGTCAATAAAATAATTCTGTAAACTAAACATTTTAGGAAGAGAGTGTTATGGTGAGGTCCCAAAAAGGAAAAATGTAATTGTCAAGGTCAGTTTAAGATCTTTTTATAAATGGAACCATATAATATGGACTGTTTTTGTGTCTGGCTTCTTTAGCTACAAAATATGCTTTTGAGATTCATCCATGTTGTAGCGTGCATTGATAGTACATTTCTTTTTATTGCTGAGTAGTATTCCATTGTACGGATACAGCACAATTTGTTCATCCATTCACCTGTTGATGTACCTATGGGTTGCCTCCGGCTTTTGGCTATTTTGAATAAAGCCACTATGAATATTCATGTACAAGTCTTTGGGTGGACATATATTTTTATTTCTTTGGGGTAAATATCTAGGATTAGACTTGCTGGCTCAGGAGACATAGATTTTAATACCAGCTCTTTCACTAGTTTGTTGTTACTTTAATATGTACCTTCTCTGGGCTTTAGAGTCCTCATTTATAAAAGGTTGGACTAGATGGGTCCTTTTGAAACTGTGCTCCTCAATTCCTCTAGACTCTGAGTCTGCTGGTGGGGGGAGATGGGAGTGAACAGTGAAAGGCTGAGTCTCTACTCTTACTCTACACAGACAGCTTGACTAAATATCTAAATGTTGACCTTCTCTATTGGAGTTCATTTGAAGAAGAAAGTGTTCTATGAATAGGAATGTTTAAAAACCACTGGCCTAGATGATCTCTAAGATTCTTTTAACTCTGTAAAATTTTTGGAGTCTATGAGAGAATTTGCTCTCTTCCAAACTTCCATGAGTGATGTTCTGGAAACAACATCTAAGGTCACAGAAGAGCAAGCTTGGGTGAAAATCACCTCTCTTTTCTTTTTATATATGGTAGAAGGTGAAACTAAGCTGTAACTGAGCTGAAATATAAACTTAAAAGGACATTTCAGACTTCTGGGCCAGACATGATGGTGTAGACACATTTCTCCCTGCTACCTGGATAAGTACAATTATAAACCTGGAAATAACGCAAAAAGCAACCAAAGGAGAAGTCTGAAAGATGGTAAGAGAAAAGTAAACTGGTTTGGGATCCCAGAATTGGAAGAACAGCACAGCTGCAGGGCATCTTATGTCCCCTTACCCAACAGTCCCAGACCAGGACTGGTGTTCCCTGACCCCTAACCTAGCAACAGAAGACAGTTCAGGTAGGTTTGTTCCTCCCCTGGATCAGATGGAAGTCCTTCTGACAACATCAGGCAAGCCCAGCACCACCAGTAAGTGAGATCGACGGGGAGAACTGCCAACAGTAAGCGGTCGGGGGAAGCACTCTCCTTCCCTGTCCAGCCTGAGATCTCCCCTCCCCAAGAGATACTGAGAGATACTAAGCAGGCAGCACCAGCAAGGGAGATGCCAGCACAAGTGGCACAGCAGGCCAGGAAGCCTTTTTGTCCCCATGGGCCTAAGATTCCCCTCCCCACCCAGAGGCACCTGCCTGCCTGGCCTAGGGAAACCCCCTTTTCCCCCTCAGGCAACACGCAAGTGAAAAAATAGAAAATCTCAGCAAAAAATAGACATTTCAAAGAAGATTTACAGATGGTGAATAAGCACATGAAAAGATGTTCATATCATTAGCTATCAGTGAAATACAGATTAAACCCGCAATGAGATATCACTACACACATATCAGAATGACTAAAATAAAAAATGGTGATAACACCAAATGCTGGTGAGGATGTGGAGAAACTGGGTGTCTCATGCATTGCTGGTGGGAATATAAAACAGTACAATGACTCTGGAAAAGAGTTTGGCAGTTCCTTAAAAAACTAAACATACAGCTACCATTCCAGCAACTGCACTCTTGGGCATTTATCCCAAAGACATGAGAACTTATGTTCACACAAAAACCTGTACAGGACTGTTCATAACAGCTTCATTTATAATAGCCTCAAACTGGGAACAACTCAAATGTGTTTCAAGTGGTGACTGGTTAAATAAACTGTAGTACATCCATACCACGGAATACTACTCAGCATTAAAAACGAATGAACTATTCATACCTACAACAACTTGGATGAACCTTCAGAAAATTATGCTGAGTGAAAAAAGCCAATCCCCAAAGGTTACATACTATGTGGTTCCATGGATATAACATTTTTGAAATGACAGAATTTTAGAAAAGAGAACAGATTACTGGTTTCCAGATGCTAGAGGTTAAGGACCTGGGTGTGGGGAGACAAGAATCTGGGGGGAGGGGGTTGGATGAGGTGGGTGTGGTTATAACAGGGCAACAGGAGAGATCCTTGTGGTGATGGAACCGGCCTGAATCTTGACCATGGTGGTGGTCACAGGAACCTACGTGTGGGATAGAATTATATTAAAACTAAACACACACGCACACACACACTCACACACAAACGAGTACAAGTGAAACTGGGGAAATCTGAATAAGATGGGTGGATTGTATCCATGTCACCACCCTGCTTGTGGCACTATACTCTAGTTTTGCAATACGTTACCATCGGGTGAAAGGGGTAAAGGCTACACAGGATCTCTCTGTATTATTTCCTAAAACTGCATGTGACTCTACAATTATCTCAATAAAAAGTTCAATAAAAAAAGGAGGGCATTCCAGAAACCAGAAAGTAGATGGTGAACACATCCCTCTACCTCGGAAGGTCAGATGTTTGAAGGAGTCGAGCCACTCTTTGCTCCTGGAGAGGACAGTGACTGGGGAGGTTTCCTGGACAGAATGTGAGATGCAGACGGCCACACTTTCCTGCTCCCGAAGAGAGTTCTTAAGCACCTAATGCTCTTTATTTAAATTTGAAAAATGAGGTAGCCTGCTTTTGTTTAGGCCTGCCACGAAATGAGACTGTAATTAGTGGAGTATTTTCAGGAGCACTAGGCCTCTTAGCCGTTAGTCTTGCCGGATCCAGGACGTTTTAATTGCCCTTTTCTACAAGTGCCTTGACAGACACTTTTGTCTTCACTCCATGTGTGAAAAAAAAAGTCCACAACCCCAAACACTACAGCTTAGAAGAAAAACTCTTCTGAGAAAGGATGTTTTGAATATAACATCACTTCGTTGATGGAATTTAATTTTATACGAGCACTTAAGTTTAGCACCTTGCTGCCAATTTTTACACTTGTGATTTTAGGTTTCTTTAATATATTTACTCGGTATGCCAAATGTAACTTATTTTTTCTAAACACTAAATCTGCAGGGAAGTTCCCTCTCTGAGTCAAGGCTGGCTACAGGAGACAGACAGAGATGATTGAACTTGCAGGGCTGTTGAAAATTGCCAAGAAGGGGTGACAGAGCAACAATTCAGGGGACCCCCAGTGCTCAGCCCAGACCCCTTTTCAGGGCAACACACTCCTACCCCAGATGTTGGAAATCTGGACTGCTGATGGCTCACAGATGAGCCCCTCCCTGGAAACCCTCAGTGGGCTTCAGGGAACTTCCTCACCCAAGGTGAGGCCACCTCACAGGGGTGCCCTGGGGCCAATGACTGGCTGAGCAAACTGCCTCAATTTGGGACAACTCTGAGGGGGCCACCCCAGCTCCCAAGAGCCCCATTAGGATTGGCTGAGGTTTCAGTTGCAATCCCTTGCTAGTCAGCTTCGCCTTCCTCACCCCCTTACAGGTGTATCTCCTGAGGTCTCTCTCCACTGAACCATCGGTATGTAATTCTCTGTCTCAGAGTTGCCTTCCAGGGAACCCAATCTAAGACAGTATCTTCTATTGGGTTTCCAGAAAGCAGAGCCTGAGGAAGACTTGGGTGCAGGTAGTTTATTAGGGAGGCGACCCTAGGTATCAAGATTGAGGGAGCAGGAGGGAGAAACAGGAAAGGAGAAAATGCCAATAAGAGGTGCATCATTGAGCTGGTGACTGCTGTGGGTACCCGGGGATCCATCCCTCTGGGGGTGTCTGAGGAACGTGTAGAATGTTCTCAGATTTGTCTCAGCATGGAATGGGAATCTGGGGCATTTATCCGTATACTGCTGCCCTTGATGAGTTAAGGTTTATCCCTAGGGACACTAATTCCCCAGACTTCTGGTTGCCCTGTACACAGACTGAGCCAATTCTCAGGGTTTCTGAGAGGACCTTACTATAGCAAATCTCAGAGGCCAGGCAGATATTTGAGATGGGATGCTGGCAGCTTGTAAGAACGCTATCCACCATAGTTCAGCCAAAATCAGAGGTGACTGAGGGTCTGTGATGTGGGGCACCCAAACTGTCTACTACTGAGGGGAAAGAACACCAGCCTGTTTATTTGACAGGAGTCAGAGGAGCTCCTATATTACAGGGGGAATTTCCAGGGTGAAATAGATCCTCTCACACTGAATGTGTGTGTGTGGCACAGAACTGGCAGTGGAAAGAAAGGATGCAGAAAAGTCAAAAGACCAATTGAAAGGTCCTTTGTTGACTTGCTTGCTGAGCTGGCTAAGCGGTCATTTTATTGGTTCCTCTTCTTTCTGTGTCAAGCTAGACATGTAAAAATTAGGTTCTGATATGAAGTCCTAGGACATCCAGACTGTGTTATATTTATCTTCAGGAATTGAAAGGAGAGAAAATAAGATTGGTTTCTGCAAAAAAATACACAGGAGAAAACCAGTGAGAAAACATCAACGGCTGATCTGTGTTCACTCTCAAACGTCTAGGCCAGTGGCTCTCAAAGTGTGGTCCCCAGACCAGCAGCATCAGCATCAGCCGGGGGACTTGTTAGGAATGGAAATTCTCAGGTCCCACCCCAGACCTACTGAATCAGAAACTCTGGCGGGTGGGGTCCGGCACTCTTGGCTTAACATGTGAGCTAAAGTCTAAGAACTATGCGTCTAATTCCAGATCATTTGCTTGTACCTGTGATTTCAGCAGCCAAACCATAGATCTAATTCACAAATTTTGCTCCAGGTAGGCCAGGTTTAGAAACGAAGTGACACAAAGTAAAAAGTTATTCAACAAGCCTTCCCTTTGTTAGTCCCTGTGTTGAGTAGGTATAACATAAAGACAAATGTTAAAGATTTTAAAACTATCTGGAAGATAACTTTTCGTCTTTTATATTCTATAGTCTACTGTTGCCTGCTTCTCTCCTCTCCACCCAACAAACACTGACTGATCATCTGCAACGTGCCAAGCACTCTTACAGATGCTAAGGATATAGCAGGGAGTGAAACAGACAAAAATTCTTGTTCTCATGGAGCTTGAATTCTGGTGTGCATGTGTGATGCTGGGGTGGGGGTGAGAAAATTGTCATTAAACGCTAAATAAATTACACAGTATATTAGAAGGTGGTAAGTACTGTGGAGAAAAATAAAGCAGGAGTGTGGATAGGGAGTGCCAGGGATGGTGGTGGAGGGTTGTGATTTTAAATAGGGCTCTCAGGGAGGCTTCACTGAAGTGACATTGGAAGCTGGTTTTGAAGGCAATGAGGGAGTGAACAGTGCAGATAATTAGGGGAATGAAAGTTCCAGGTGGAAGGCTAGCAGGATCAAGCTGGTGCCCTGAGAAGGGAGTGTGCCTCTAGCGTTCCACATCTGTTCTAAACCTATCTATAGAGAAAATGCTGTGGGACTGGAAAGCTTTATTTGCAACTATCTGCAATTGACCAGGAAACCCTAGCTAATTTTGAAAGTGGAAGCATTTCCATCTGCGTTTAAAGTGATGGCGGTAGCTATTATGGGGTCCATTTTATTTATGATACAGATTTAGAACTTTATATCTATATGTCTGTGCAGTATATGTTTGTAAAACTTATTTATAATACACAAATATAAATAAAGCTGGGCTGCAGTTTTAAGGAGGCAGGGATCCCTGAATGGAAGATGGGACTCATTTCTTCCGCTTACAAACCCTTGGTGTTAGAAAATGCCATGAAATCATGTTCAATGATGCAAGCTCTGAGCCCAATAGAAGGAATTACAGATAGTGGGTGAGGCTGGTTTGCCAGCCTTGCCTCAACATTTCTTCGCCTTTGTGGCTTTAATTGTGTGTGGCTTTAAGTCACTTTTGTCAAACTTCAGGCCTGAATACTTTCCTATCATGAATAACTCCTCAGAAAAATTATGATATGGTGTCTTAACGGCAACCCTTTCCTTTTGATTGTATAAGAAAATTAGTAAGGATCTCAGGGTGGGTAATTTCACTCTAGCTAACAAATCAGGCAGTTCCTTCCATCAAGGCAAATAGTGGTTGGGGCTGGAGAGCTGGCTGGTAATAACTACAGGAGAGCTTCAAGTGATTATGAAAGGAGCCTGCTGATGTGCAGCTCTGGACTTTTCCGTGTCAGCACTAAATGTCTTGATTCAGGTTAAACAAAAACCACCTCTGCTTCGAAATAGCAGTCCTCAGCACACTCTTTCATAACCAGTTTGCCAGAAATGATGATTGATTCTGTGGATTAAGCATAGGGGCTACTTTTCTAATCAGCGCCGGGAAATATTTGGAAGGCAGTCTTGGGTTTCACAGTAATGGGCACGGTTATTCTCTCCATACATTTCCAGGCACCTCCTTGACCTGTGATACTCTGTCAATGGGTTTGCAGGAAATCTGTGAAATTTAATTACGGTGGAGTTTGCAACTACTGAATTCTGGGTGTTTGTTCGATGCAATAAATGATGAGCAATTCAACACAGAATAATGCACTCTACCGTTGGCCATGGAGAATTCCCCTTTTGAGGGGTGTTTAGGAAAGCCTGTAGGGAGAGATTTCAGAGCAGATTTGACTAAAAACCAAGGGAGGATCAGACCAGCAATTCTTGGCCTTTTCAGGTATAAGAAGCCCTTTTTAAATCCAAATATTTAGGGAAACTGCTGTAGCTGGTTATTCTTTTAGGATCCATTGATTGAGAAAATATATAACAAATGTGATCATTCCAAAACATGACTTAATTTACTTATTTAGGCTTTTAATTTTACTCATCACAACAGTATCTACAAATGATTTAAAAAATATCAATAGCCCATAGATGCATGTGGTATATTGTTTACTTAACCAGTCCACAGATGAATTCGTAGTTTTCACTCAACTCTCCACTCTCCCTCCACATGAAGCCCACAGCCTCGCCGTTGGGAATTTAAGATTAGATGGCTTTCCAGAGTGAACTCTTTTGCACCTAATGGCTCTCCACTTCCACCCTCAACAACACACAGTTTGTTGAATGCCTACACTGGCATTCTAGAGGTGGAGGGGTAGGAAAAACATCCTTGAAACGACTAGTGGAGAAAGCAGGATCCATCCGGGGTCATTGTGCAAGTTTTTCAGCCTGGTGTCACCATGCTAGGTCCACATTGCATTGCCAGAGTCACCAGGCTTTGCTCAGGATGACTTCCTGCTGGTTTCTCTTCACTGAGTGGATTTATTTGTCTTGAGGTCACTCTGTTCCAGTGTCATCATTTATAATCTCTCCCATGAGGATCTTCTCTTGCCCGTGTCACCCATACATGGAGAGCACCTCCTTTTAGAAACAAAATGCTCAGTGTGGATTTAACTCTGAAAGGACAACAAAATTGGAATAAAGGCCTTACTGACCCTGTAACTCATATTGTTGGTAAGACTTTATTTTATTTTTTAAATTGAATCATCTACAAACTTGAATTTCAAAAGAAGAAATTCACTCTTCCTACAAATGTTAGTGAACTGGGCTTGGAGTGGCTCCAGGTGCTTCTCTCACTCCAGCGATGGGTGTGGGTGTTTTATATATCCTGCCATGCGCAGGACTCACACAGACCTTTTAAAGTTAATTAAAAAGCCTTCCATAGGCTGCCAGATTTGGGCAGCAGCGTTCCTCTGTAACCTTACGTACCAGATGTACCAGATTAAAAGCCTTTGACAATTAGGGATGTTGCCAAATTTCAAATGAAGTGTTGAGTCAACTCAATAAGCTGTACAATTTAGTCAGCTTCAGAGTGACTCCTGTTTCTGGTTCAGCAAGAGCTGAGGCACTGATGGGGCCTGAAGCCCTTCCTTTGAATACCTGCTTACTGTCCTGCTCTTTCCAATAGTGCCCCCTGCCCCAACACCCACAATGCTTCCAATCATCGGAGAGTGTTGCCCGATGTGTCGTGCGTGTGCTTTTGACAAAAAGGTTCCCTGTTATGTGCAGGCTGGGAAACCCTGCATATCAGATTCCTAACGCACAGCAGCATATCAAACCTTCTGAGCATTTCTGCGGAAAACTGGTTCATTTTGTTTAACACAGTGTTTTCCAGATATGTTTGACCATACTGCATATTTTTCCCTAATAACCTTTAACAGCTTCCCAAAGAACTTGCAATATCTCACAAAGGACTGGGCCAAAGGCTCTGTGAAAATGAACCCTCTGACACATAAATCTTGTGAAAAGTCATGGTTTTCTGTCATAAGCGGAAAGGATATATCCGCAGCAGAGTATGCCAGTGGGCTGAGGAGGGCTGTTTGGTGATCAGAAATTTTGAGTTTCCACAGTTTCTAGCAGGAGACTTGCTCTGGTTGGTGGTAATGGAATATTCTGTCTCTTTGGAGAGAGATTTGGCCAGGTCACAGGACTAAGCCCCACGTGCTCTCAAATATATCATCCTAAAACACCACCTTGTATGTATGGTTGCAAAAACTGTTTTTAGCAAACCATGTCACCATCATCTGTCATCTGGCTACAATTTCTACACCATCAGTGCCATCTTGCTCCTTTGCCCACTATGTATACAGTAATAAGCAGGCATTGTCCATGTGCCCAATACAGTGGCATTGCAACTGCATAAGGAAGACCAGTCTACGGGCACACGTGCTTACTTCCTTACAAGGTTTAAGTGGAACTCAGCACAGCAGGCCTGGCCAGGGTGAACCCCAGAACTAGCGCTCTGTGGAGCACATTTTGATTTGTCATTACTGGTTCCCAAGCCCCCAGTTATCTGGATCCGTAGAGTTTGGAGAACGCTGAACACAATTTGAACTCTTTAGTAAGGGCAGAGTAAGGATCCCAGAAGGGAACAAGCACTCTCAGAGGGGGTTAACTGGAAGAGAGTTTAATGGAGAGCTTATTGAGGTGGAAGTGGGGTTGAGGCAACCGATGGGGGATGGGGAGGCACGCAGAGAATAGCAACAGCAGGAAGCTGTTACTATCCTAGAACTTCTCATTTTAAAGCCAATTCACCAAATTTCATGAAAATAAAATTAAATGGCAGTGCTTCAAATGACACACTTGAAAGCCATACCAAAGTCGGATACAGTTCTGAGTTTCTTGAAAGAAACCATGTCCAAGGACAAATTTGAAATTAAGCCTCTGTCTTATTGTAGGTAAAGGAAATAATAATTTAAATAATTAACTATAGGCATCCATAGGCCGGTTCTAGAGAGCAGAGAGAACCTTGTGGAAGTTTAACTATGTACTACTTTTTACCCTCATCTAACTCCGTCTTCATGTTGGGCAATAGGAACAACAAAGGGGAAAAGGAGTTTCACAAGAATAACCTGAGGGGTCTAGACAGGCAGTGCTGAGTCTTCACAAATTGGGGCCCTATATTTAATTGTAAGGTTAGAAGCAAGTAATGTGTTACTAATACTTAAAGTGTAAATGTTTTGAGAATTATTTACTTTAAATTTAAAAAAGATTAAGGAAATTCCTTGTATTCCGATATCTTTCTTGAGTGAGAGAGAGGATGAGTAAGAGAAGCTAGTTCAGGCAAGGAATGCAGTGCCCATGTGATCAGAATTCTATATGGGTACAGCTGCAAGAGTTTTTTAAATTAAATAACAGTGAAGCATAGATTCTTAGCTATATAAAAATGTGGATTTTGATATAAATACCAAAGCAGTCCAAAAGTGGTTTAATCAACTTTGTTCATACAAATTCACACATTTCTAGGTCAAGTGCTGGTCATTAATCAATTTTTGAGAAAGTTGGTGTGAATCTTGACATTTTACAGATTGAATAGGATCTGCACTTTTTCAGAAAAGCTTAATTAAAGTATTCATTTGTCACTTCTAGACCGTTACTTCCTCCCCATAAGAAATGGGTGTATTATTCTCTCCTTTTTTCCTTGGAATCATCTGTTAACCTCCTGTGTATCCCCATTGTTTATTAAATATTTTAGCCTCTATGTCACAGTTTTCATCTTCATTATTGTGGGGGTAAATTAAATGTCCCATCGAGACTCATCCAACACTCTGGCTACTCAATTCTTTGACCTCTTCATGTTCAACGGCTTTCTCACCCACTCTCCCTCAGCCACCCAATTCCACAGTCACACTGCACACCATCATCATTGAAAACTACACCATCTCCATATTTACTCTTTGAACATCACACTATTCACAACTTCCTACTTTCCAGCTTATTGCTCAAATACACCCACTATAACAGTTCTTAAAGTCCCTCAATCTGTTGACGTCTCCATTTTTCCACCTGTATACCACCCTCTTCCTGATCTCACTTCCCTGTTTATCCAGTATAGATTAGATGGTTCTCATCACTAAAATCATTCTCTTGTAAATATTCTTCTTTTTTTTTTTTGGTGAGGAAGATCAGCCCTGAGCTAACATCTGTTGCCAATCCTCCTCTTTTTCCTGAGGAAGACTGGCCCTGGGCTAACATCCATACCCATCTTCCTCTATTTTATATGTGGGATGCCTGCCACAGCATAGCTTGATAAGCGGTGCATAGGTCCACACCGGTGATCCAAACCTGTGAACCCCAGGTTGCCAAAGCAGAGCATGCGAACTTAACCGCTATACCACGGGGCTGCCCCTTGTAAATATACTTAACCACCATTTCCGCCTTTCCTTTAGTCACTATCACCTGGCAAACTATTCCCTGGGTGAACCCAATCATTTGTCACCTCCATAAAGGTCAGTTGTGAAATTCACCATTGCTGGAGAAATTCCACAACAGACTAAATTATCATGACAAATTTATGATCACCAATCCCAACCAGGCCTTTGACACTGCCCAGCAAACCTACTTGCTCATCTTCCACCCCCTGAAATTGCTATTTCACACCTTTTCTATTTTCCTTAAATTTCTGATCAACACTTCCACCCTGTTCTCCTCTCATTCTTAGTGGATAACTTTGCTTCATATAGAAAATGAACACCATTGGAAGGGAACTCTCTTAGACCTCTGGTCATTGAATTTCAAAACCTACTTGCATCTTAACTCATTGCTTATTTTTCTTCCTTTTACAATGGGCAAAGTGCTCCTCCTTACATCAAAGGTCAAATCCTCCACTGTCCTCTGGATTCCATCATTCCTGCTTTCTGGGGGAACCTCACTTCATTACTTTTTTTTATCTCTCTTATGTCTTTAGTCTATCACATTCTCTGCTGGATTCTTCCTAAATATTAAACTTGATTTAGGCAATGCTATCAAAGCACACACATACACAAAAAGACACATACATAAAGACACGCTTTAGGATGATGGAACCTCTATCACCCTAGGTAACCAACTGACTGTAGCCGAAACCCCTGCTGATCTGCATAGTACATGTTACATAAACAAGAAAAGTTTTGTGTGTTAAACCAGTGAAATTTTGGAGTTTATTTTCACAACAGCAATACCTACCTTATAGTGACAATTCACTCTTCAATCCACTCCCCTCTGGCATTTTGCCTGATTACCATCTACCAAAACTGCTTTTGATAAGGTCACTAGTGTTCTCCATATTGCTAAACACAATGAATACTTTTCAATCCTGTCTTGAGTGATCTCTCAGTAGCATTCAATACAGTCTATCATTCTTCCTTCTTGAAATGTTCTACTCCCTTGGCTTCTATGACACCAGATTCTCCTTGGCTACTCCTTCTTGGTCACTTTGCCTGGCTCCTCTTTTTCTTTCTTATCTTTACATTTTGGAGTTACTCAAAACTCAGCTTTAAAAATTTCAGCCAATAGGTGTTAGCGCAGAGCCGGTCTTCCTCAGCAAAAAGAGGAGGATTAGCATGGATGTTAGCTCAGGGCTGATCTTCCTCACACACAGACACAAAGTTTCAGCCATACTGGCCTTCTCTCAGTTCTTTGAAGTAACCACGCTCCTTCTATCTCATGACCTTTACACTTGTATATGCCTTAGCCTGGAGCAAAGAGGGGAATGGAAGTGTTAAGGCAGATGGAAGGAACGGGAAGAGTATTCCAGACAAACCCCTATTTATACTTCAGATTTCAACTTAACTGCCAATTCCTCAGGGAATATTCCCCACCTCTCCAGACTAGGTTGGGCCCCCTAATTATTCTCTCTTGTAGTACTCTGTATGTTTCCTTCCTAACATTTACCATATATGATTGTAACTATAATTATTTGTGCGATTAATAAGTATCTCTCTCCCTCCTTAATATGTAAGCTTCTTAAGACAGGGGTTGTTTCTATTTTGCCTACCATTGTGTTTTCTGAGTCTATCACAATGCTTGATTCATAGCAGGTGATCAGTAAATTTTTGTTGAATGAATGCATGAATGGTAATTCTCATCTTTGCTGTTATAGTTTTACGAAATATAATCAATTTTTTAAAGTCACGTGGAGCAAGAGTATGGCCACATGGTCAGAAATTTCCCTTTAATCCTGAAAATCATAAACATCTTCAAGTTCCGAGGACTGTGTATCTTCTTGGGGGGTATAGTTCATGTTCAACCTAAACAGTTCTTGAAACTGAGCCACTCTTATAGAACAGATGCTTAATAATTCAGGTACATTGTGAGGCTTGCCCTTCAAAGAAAGCTGTAGAAATTTAAAGCATAAATCAATGTATAAAAATGTATGAATCTCTTCTGAAATTACAATTTTATATCTACCTAATAGGTCTATAATTTTTAAAGTCTGCTAAACTGCACTGAACCTGATGGAATCTATACAAAATAAATGTGGTATTAATGTCAATTTGCGCAATCAGTTTGAATGTGAAAACTTGTATTTTCTTGACTAAATAGCCAAATCAGCCTCCTCCCACCCCTGTAGAACTTTTTGATAAGAAAAAACAATCTGCAGAATTAATTTAGAGGGCTGGATTATATATAGTTGAAGAGATTTGCTGAATGGTATATTTTTCACTTATCTATTAAATAGCTTTTCAATAAGGACACTGACATGAATAAATTAACAATTTTTGAAAAATTCCTCCAGTTCTTATGCAATGAACCTTATTTGCAAATTTAATAGCATAAATTCTCCTTACAAATGTTGTGGTGGAAGCAGTGCACAACTACCTTTTATTTTCACTCAAAAAGGAAAAAGAAATAAATTTGTAACGACATGATCATCCCCATAGATGCAGAAAAGGCATCTGACAAAATTCAACATCCATTTATGATAGAAAATCTTAACAAATTGGAAACAGAGGGAAATTTCCTCAACCAGATAAAGAGGATATATGAACACTCTACAGCTAACATCATACTTAGTGGTGCAAGACTGAATGCTTTCCCATGAAGATTGGGAACAAGGCAAGTATTTATTCTCTTACCACTTCTATTCAACATGAACTTGAAGTCTTAGTGCAATAAGGCTAAAAAAAGAAATAAGAGGCATCCGGGTTGAAAAGACAGAAGTAAAACTGTCCTTATTAGCAGACGGCATGATTTGGTATGTAGAAAATGCTAAGATATCAAAAGGTACTGCTAGATATAACAACAACTTCAGCAAGGTCAGAGAATACACCATCAATATACAAAAATTAATTGTATTTCTATTTACCAGCAATGACCAATCCAAAAAATAAAATTAAGAAAACAATCCCATTCACAATAGCATAAAAAAAGAAAATACTTAGAAATAAATTTAACAAAAGAGCAAGACTTCTACACTGAAAACTACAAAACATTGCTGAAAGAAATGAAAGAGTATCTTAACAAATGGAGAGACATTGCATGTTGATGGATTGGAAGACTCAATCTTATTAAGACGGCAATTCTCCTCAAACTGACCCATAAATTCAGTGCAATCCCTATCAAAATTCCAGCTTGCTGTTTTTTGCAGAAGTTGACAAGCTGATCCTACAATTTGTATGGAAATGCAAGGGACCCAGAATAGACAAAATCCTCTTGAGAAAGAAAAATAAAGTTGGAGAACTTATACTTCGTGATTTCAAAACTTAGTGCAAAGCTACAATAATCGAGAGAGTGTGGTACTGGCATAAGGACAGATATATAGATCAAAAGAATGGTATAGAGACAACTGGTAAGCCACATGCAAAAGAATGAATTTAGGCTCTTACTTCTCACATCATACATACAAATTAACTTAAAATGGATCATAGACAAATGTATGAGATAAAATTATAAAGCTCTTAAAAGAAAATACGGAAGTAAAACTTATGACCTCAAGATCAGACTTCCTCAAAATACAAACTTTTATGCTTCAAAAGACACCATTAAGAAAATAAAAAGACAAGCAAGAGACTGGAAGAATATTTCCAAATCCTATATCTAATAAAGGAATTTTATCTAGAATATATAAAATACTCTTGCAACTCAATAATAAAAATAACACAATTTAAAAATGAGCAACAGGTATGAATAGACATTTTTTTGAAGAAGTTATACATTTGAGACATTGAGCACATGAAAAACTGCTCAACATGATTAGCCATTAGGAAAACAACCCAAGTGTCCATCAACTGGTGAATGGATAAACAAAAAGTAGTCTATCTGTACGATGGAATACTATGGGGCAATAAAAAGGAATGAAGTACCAATACGTGCTCCATCATGACTGAACTTCAAGAACATTATACTAAATGAAAGAAGCTGGATGTAAAAGACCACATATTGTGTAATTCCGTTTGTGTGAAATGTCCAGAATAGGCAAATGCATAGCGACAGAAAGCACATTAGTGGTTGCCAGGGGCTGGGAGTGGAGTGGGCTGGGGAATTGGGAATGACTGCTAATTGGTACAGGGTTTCCTTTGGGATAATGTTCTGGAATTAGATAGTGATTATGGCTGCACAACTCTGTAAATTTACTAAAAACTATTGAATTGTACACTAAAAATGAGTGAATTTTTTATTTAAATTATACTTCAATAAAGGCATTGAAAAAAAAGAAAAATAACATTCTATCAATTCCTTCATCACCAGTGTCATTTCTGTGGCAAGTGAACTCAGTTTTTCCATATTAGATCAAACTTTATAAATTCTCTACTTGTGGAATGTTAATCCGTTGTTTATTTGAGTAAACTAATTAGGCAATGGATTTTTCTTTCTTTCTTTGTTGGTTATTTTTTTCCACTAAAAGCTCAGGAGGAATCTTTCCCAGCGTCAACTGGATTGCGTTTGTTGTGTGATGGTTAAACCTTCAGGCTCTGGAGTTTGAGGATCCTAACTCCATCACTTAGCTGTGTTACTTTGGGCCACAATCACTTAAACTCTCAAATTCTCCTCATCTTTAAAGTGACGATAACAATAAAAATGACTTTATGTTTATTGAGAAGGATGAAATAGGCTTTTTACAGTGCCTGGTACATTAGTAAATGCTCGATCAAAATAAATGCAATCTACTCTATTGGCTGACTGCTAGCCACCCTGAAATAAACCGATAAGCCACTTACCAATTACAAGACTTGCTAAAATGTGTCTGAGACTGAGCCAGCTGTAATTAACAACACAGGAAACAACAAATGTTGGAGAGGATGTGGAGAGACGGGAACTCTCGTACACTGCTGGTGGGCGTGCAAACTGGTGCAGCCACTATGGAAAACTGTATGGAGAGTCCTCAAAAAATTAAGAATAGAACTACCATAGGATCCAGCTATTCCACTGCTGTGTATTTATCCAAAGAACTTGAGAACACCAATGCGTAAAGATACATGCACCCCTGTGTTCATTGCAGTATTATTCACAATAGCCAAGACTTGGAAGCAACCTAAGTGCCCATCAAGGGAGGAATGGATAAAGAAGATGTGGGATATATACACAATGGAATACTACTTAGCCATAAGAAACGATGAAATCCAGCCATTTGTGACAACGTGGATGGACATCGAGGGTATTATGCTAAGTGAAATAAGTCAGAGGGAGAAGATCAAATATTGTATGATCTCACTCATAAGTAGAAGATAAAAACAACAACAAACAAACACATAGAGACAGAGATTGGATTGGTGGTTACCAGAGGGGAAGGGGGAAGGGAGGAGGGTGAAAGGGATGATTAGGTACATGTGTGTGGTGATGGATTGTAATTAGTCTTTGGGTGGTGAGCATGATGTAATCTATGCAGAAATAGAAGTATAATGATGTACACCTGAAATTTATACACTGCTATAAACCAATGTTACCGAAAGAAAAAAAAGACAGCAGGAACTAAGATCTTCTGGCTCTTTGTTCTGTTTTATTTCAGATTTCAGCATGTAGAGTGGCTGTTCCTCCCTCCACCCCCAACCTGGTCTTGATTTTGAATTTCCTGGACTGTTTGTTTGTCTAAAAGTCTCAGCACCAGCTGTTGCAGGCTGGGTGCCCCTCAGAGTCACTGTCCTGCGTGTGAGAATGGTTCCAAATCCTCGGAGCCTCTGGGTGAAGCTCGAGTGGCTTTGAGGAAGGTCTTAGACCTGTGGCGCATGTGCAACAGGAAGAGCTTTTGCTTTCTTTTGGCAGTGTCTGTCAAATTTTACTTTCTAGCTAGCCACGATGGGATTTTTCAGAGCTTCAAAATCAGACAGGAATTGTGCCTAAGGAGGAATTTATGGCCTAGATATAAAATGAAGTGGATATCAAAGGGGGCCAAGTGTCCTCTAAATATAACAAAATCAGAGGACAGGGAGTAATGGTCTTGGAAGCAATACCTCTGAGAAAAATTCATAACAGAATCCAGCTCATAATTAAATTACCAGTTCGTAGAGTAAAAGATCCTATTCCAGCTACACAGACTCTTAGCACTTTATAAATTAATGTGAACCAGATTCCAATTCAAAAGCACACTGACATTGTGAAGGAGAATTCCTGTTACTTGTACTACTTTGGGAAAGAGTTGTTTCAAAAAAGCCCCCCACAAAAATGTGAACTTGCCTACCACATTCTTGCCATGCCTTCATTCTCCTTTCTGCGCTTCTCCCCACCTCTCCACTTTTGCTTTGGTGATTTCTACCTGGCTCCACTGCTCGACAAAGCAAGGAGCAAGGCGAGACATGTGAGTGAATGTAGTGTAGCCTGCATTAACTGATTTTTCTTGGTCCAAATCTTTCCTTGCTCGTTTTAAGAAACAAAACCAAGAAACATTTCCTCCACAATCCCCGCTCCCACACTCTTGATTCTGCTCTGAAATAGCAGCTGATGTTGCTAGAAGAGCATTTGTCTTTTTTGACCTCAAGTGCAAAGAACTGAATTTATCACTCTTTCCAGTTCAGGGCATATGCTCTGGTTATTCCTTATTTTCTCCCCTCAACTCTTCCCCCTGCTCCCATCTCCGCTGGTTTTGGCTGTCCATCCTTCTCTGCCTTGGGAAGCCAACCACTGCAGACTCCATTACCCGAGCTCCTTTGCTGCTTGATTTCTGGTTAGCTTTGCCTAATGAGAGGCAGTGGCAGGAGAATGAAGGTGAGGTGGGAGACGTTGGTATATGCTTGCTACTTTGAGCAGTGTCTGGCAGTGGTTGCCTCCCTCCTCATTGCAGCACCTTTCAGACAGTTCCTAGAATTTAGCTCCCCTGTGGTCCCTTAATGCTATTTCCTCCCCTTGCCCCTTCAGGCCTAGGGATGCTAATGGCTTCCTGCTATTGCTTTCGGGGGTAGGCAGAATAACGGTCCCCCAAGTATGTTCGCATCCTAATCCTTGGAACCTGTGAGTATGTTACCTGACATGGTAAGCAGAACTTTACAGATGTGGTTAAGGTTATGAACCTTGAGATGGCGAGATTATTTTAGATTATCTGAGTGGGCCCAATCTAGTAACATGGGTCCTTAAATGCAGCCATGGTCAGAAAGAGATTGACAATGGAAGCAGGGTCAGAGAGAGATTAGATGTTGCTGGCTTTGAAGATGGAGAAAGGAGGCCATGAGCCAAGGAATGTGGATAGCCTCTAGAAGCTGGAAAATGCAAGGAAAGAAATTCTCCCTTGATGACTCCAGAAGGAAGGCTGCCCTGCTGACACTTTGATTTTAGGTTATTGAGATCTATGCCAGTCTTGGGACCTACAGAACTGTTAGATAATAAATTTATGTTGTTCTAAGCCACTACATTCACAGTAATTTGTTACAGCAGCAATGGAAAACCAATTTACCTTCCCATCTTTTGTTTTTTACCTTCCCCCTCCCCACACCACTGTAAGTAGTAACACCCCTTCCTTTAAAACATTTAGAGTAAAATCTGTTTTCTGTCCTTACAAATGTGCACTGTCATTATTCTCTTCTTTCCTTCTACCATTTATCCTCTATGCTCACATTCATTCTTCTCTCCATTAGGCACCCTCTCAGATGTTTAATACATATCCTTATATATGTAACTAACCCAAGAGATACATGTAAATGTATACATTTTAAATTTATATAAACTATCTTCTACAATACATCGAATTTTTTCTTAAGTTTTTACTTTTCATCCAATGCTATATTTTGTTTTGTTTGTTATTTTTTGTGAGGAAGATCAGCCCTGAGCTAACATCCAATGCCAATCCTCCTCTTTTTGCCGAGGAAGACTGGCCCTGGGCTAACATCCATGCCCATATTCCTCTACTTTATATGGGACGCCACCACAGCATGGCTTGACAAGCGGTGCATCGGTGCGTGCCCGGGATCTGAACCTGTGAACCCTCGGCCGCTGAAGAGGAGCGCGCGCGCTTAACCGCTACGCTACCTGGCCAGCCCCTCCAATGCTATATTTTTAGGAATGATGTTTGTGGCTGTCTGCAATCTAATTCCTTGCTTTTGATTGCTGCATCCTTGAAACATGAGATCCAGTCATCAAAGGAAGTGAGTGAAACCAGGAGGGGCCTGAAGGGCCCTGAGAAGAGAGCAAGGTCCCCACCTTAGAGGGTGGGGTGAGGGCAGAAAGCAGGAAAATTGGAGGTGGAAGGAGTTAGAAGGTGAGGAGATGTGGCCGGAGAGATGTCCTCAAGAATCTTTTACTATAAATTTGTAAAATGAATGTGAGGGAGAGAGTTTGTCAAAAACAAGTAGCTTACTAGAATTTCCATTTGGTCTAGTCTCTCTAAATTTCTATGCCTTTTTCTGCTTACTTTAGACATTTCTCTCTAACCCCAGGAAGTAAAGCAAAGCAAAACACAGTGTGTCTCAGATAGGTCTTAAATCTTGGTGCTAACCAAGACCTTATTTACTGGCCTGACACCTAAATATTCATCTCCTTTGTGTGAATTTACAGCCTCCTGAATTTGGAACTATATGTAGATTTAACTCATGCAAATGACTTCTTGTTTGACCCGTGATAGTATTTCTTTTCAAATAATTATATATTTTCTTCTTAGTTGAAATAGCTGTTTTGCTTTTATTCCCGATTATAAAAGCAATTCATGATTATTATACAAAGCATTATTACAATACAGAAAAGTATTATTATAATATAGAAAAGAATGAACATATAAACATTACTTATTAACCTATCATCTGATTTTAACGTTTTTGATGTGTATTATTTCAGCCTTTCTTTCTCATTAATAAAATTCATTCAATACATATTTATTATGCAATCTACTGTGCTAGGTGCTGGAATACAGTGCAGAGCAAAAATAGACAAAATTGCTGCCCTCTGGACCTTGTAATCTAGTGAGGGAGACATTTAATTATATGATTATTTAACTAATGTCTGCAAGAGTTAGGATGCTTTTGCTGATACATCAGCCAGCTGTTGCCACAGTTGTGCTCCATAATAGATCACCCCAAAACCCAATTGCATATAACAATCTGCTCTTATTCTTATGATCATAGTTCTACAGGCCAGCTGAGGCAACTGTGCTTTAGATTGTGGGCCCGTGAACTGGCAGAGGCGACTCTGCTTTAGGGTGTGGATTAAGCTTAGGTCTACTTTATATGCATTGATTCTGGTACCAGGCTGAAAGGGAAAGCAGCTACCTGGGGAATGCTTTCTCATGGTGGATCACTGGAGGGAACAAGAGAGCCAACCAAACCATGAAAGTACATGTGGAGCTTTTGCTTTCATCATGTCTGCTAACATCCCTTTGGCCAAAACAAGTCACATGAACAAGCCCAAAGTCAAGGGGCAAGGAAAATCGCTCTTTCCACCATGACGATATGGCAAGGGTATGGATGTCTATTACAGAGGAATGAAGAATTGGGATCAGTAATTCAACCTACCACATAATACACAACCAGAAGTGTTATTTATATTTTCTCTTCATGGTCACAAAATGGCTGAAACATTCTTAAGCATCATATCCTCTTCTGATATCATCCAAAGACAGGAAGAGATGACTCCTATCTTGATCTTTCCCAGAAGGCCCACTTCCTGTCTCCATGTTGTTTTACTTCGCATTAGCAAGGGTTGCTTCATGTGCCCATTCCTGATCCAATCACTGATAGAATAGAATTGATATGATTGACCTATACTAGAAAACATTCCCACCCTGGGGCTGGGGAATGGCTCCTGAAACACAGGTACCCTGTATCTGAACAAAAAAAGGTTATGTTAACATGAATGATGAGGTGAAATGGCAGTTAGGAAGACAGCCAACAGTGTCTGCTTCAGTGTCTTACTACAATGGTCATAACGGTTCCAAACCATGAGAGATTACAGCAGGAGAGCTTTGGTTTGGATGGGAAAGTCAGGGAAAAAGGAGTATTAAGCTGAAATTGGAAGGATGAGTGTCAGTTACCTGCACAAAGAGGACAGGTAAGAGCATTTTAGGTGGAAGGACATGCATAAAAGTTCTGTAGTAGAGTGAGCTTGGGGGGTGGGTATGAGAGGCTTAAGAAATGTAGAAGTGTGGTGGAAAGTATGATGGGAAACAAGGCCGTAGAGGATAAGAATCATACTGTAATTTAGGGCTTTGCAGATCAAGTTAAAGCTTTTATTCTTCATCCTAAGAGCCATGGAAATCCACTAAAGAGTTTTAAGCGAGGGAATGATATAATCAGGATTGAATTTAAAGGAAAGTCACACTAGCTACAGTGTGGAGACAAACTGAGGAGATGCAAAAATGGATGTAGGGAGATCATTTGGAAATTTATTACATAGTTCAGCTGAGAACAGATAATAGCTTGGCTAGAATGGTTGAGGTTGAGATAAAAAGATGTGACTAAATTTGAAAAATATTTAGGAGGCAAAGTTAATAGAATATAATGATGAATTAGATCTAGAGGTGATAACAAATGCAGATATCAAGGACCATGCTCAGATTTCAGGATTATGTAGCTGGATCAATGTTGGTACTATTCATTGAGACAGGGAATATAGGAAGAGGTCCATATTTGAGCAGAAAGACCACAAGTGCAGGTATTGAACTTGAGATGCCTTTGAGATATTTAAAAATAAATTTTGGATTTATGGGTCTGAGATATTTTGAGTTGTCTGCACATAAATGATAATTGATACCAAAGACATTAATAAGAGAGAATATGAATTCAGAGGAGTAAAGGGTCTAGGAATACCAGCATTTAGTGGACTAGTAGGGGAGGATGAGCCTATGAGATGGCAAAGGAAGCTGAGAAAGATCAATCAGAGAGGTAAAAGAGAACCCCAAATGTAGAAAGAAGACTAGAAGCCAAGGGAACAGAGTATTTCAATAAAGAGGGAGTGCTGAAGAGAATTGAAGAAGTTAAATTGAATTTGGTAACATTAAGGTCATAGCTCATAAGTAAATAGTGAAGTGATGAATGAGGATGGATTGGAGTGTGTTGAGGAGTGGGAGTTGAGAAAATGGAGATGTTGGGTAGAAGACACCTTCGTAAAAGGCGTGGCTTTGAAGGGGACAGAATATGAAGTAGGAAATGCAACTAAGGGAGGGTTGAGAGGGAACTGATTAAGAGAACTTAAAACTGATGAGAAGTATCCAGTTGAGAGAGGAAGAGGTTTTTATATACAAGAGAGATGGCTTAAGAAAGACTAAGACTCTTCAGAAAAAAGGAAGTAATGGGATCTATACATGTATTTTTATGTATTTATGCAGTTAAAACCTACATGTTTATATATCTTTATTTTACGTGAATTATTGAAACGGTACATAGTTGGTTGCAAGGAATAAAATGCCCCACCAACAGAGTATTGAACAATAAAGACATTTAATTAATATACGTAACACAGTTGGAAGTTGGCACTTCCAGAGTTGTTTCAATGGTTCACATATATCACCAAACACCTGGGCCTGGTTCTTTCTTTCTTTTCCATTCTACCTCTTTAGTGTCTCAGTGATATCTCTCCTCATGGTTTCCAGATGGCTGCCAAGCTCTAGATATCTCATACTCATTCAACTGCATCCCAAGCAGAAAAGCACGTGGGAGGTGTGAGTAACTGAAGTGCTTTTTGTATCTGCCACTCTCTTTTTATTAGGGAGAAATCTTAACCTGAAGCCATCAACAAACTTCCCCTATGTCTCATTGGCCAGAACTGGGTCACATGACTACACTAGACTCATTACTAGCAAGAGGAAATGAGATTTCTATGATTGGTGTAGACCCATCATTTTTCATCCCTGGGCCTGGGCACCTTGCCACCCAAAACTATCAGGGCAAGAAAGGGTATGGAATAGGTTTGAACTGACAGCTCCAAGAGTGGCTGCCATCAAGAATGTTTGCCTCAGTAGCTATATTGATTGGTTCATGTGTGTATGTGTGTGTGTGTAATTATAAAATTAGTTCATAATATTAAAAATTTGCATAATATTGAAAAATATAATAAGTTAAAATAAAATAACGTGTAATCCCATTAATCTCAAAATAAGCAACTGTGATTAATATTTTGGCATAGAGCCTTCCAGAATTTTTCTATGTTTAAAAATAGCTTTTTTCCTCTCTTAAAATTGGGAGCATACTGTGTGTATGGGTGTATGACATAATCTGCTTTTATTCACATGAAGCATATTTTTTGAAATGAGATGCTAAAACTGTAAACTAGATCTTGGTAAATTGTGTGTTTCTGTTATGTTTATGGTTGTTCTGTATATTATGCTAGCAGATATGAGCATGCTCATTGCTTCATATCCCTAACAGCACTTAGTAGTCTATCAATCTGTAGAGTCTTTGATAATCTTATGAGGTAAAAGTGATAAATCAGTATAATTTACACTTTTTATTTTAGGTGCAAAAGCTTTCCATGAATATATTCGATATTTCAACTTTTTTTGTTCTGTTTTTTGCTTATATTTCTTATTAATTTGTGTGAATCCCTTTATATATTAAGGACATTGATTCTTTGACATATATGTTTCAGGTATTTTTTTTGTTTGTGGTTTCTTTTTTCACTGTGTTAGTAATTTTGGAGGGTATGCAGAAATATTTAATTTTTAGATAAATTCATCACATCTTTCTCTTATGGCTTCTGAGGCAGTACAATGTAGTATTTAATGTTTGGGTCTTCGGAGTCAGACAGACTTGGACTTGAATTCTGGCTCTTTCTATGATCTGAATGCAAAGATCTTTGAGAAAATTACTCAACTTTTCAGGTACTTTGTTTCTTCATCTATAAAGTGGAGATAATAATTCTTCTTTCAAAAGGCTGTTATGCAAAGTATATGTGAATCATGTACAAAAAGAGTTTAATCCAATGACTGGCACATTAATGCTCAATAAATTTAGTTATTGTTTTAAGAATCAATATTAATATTATGATTATAAAGAATCTTCCCAGTAAAATTTTATTAAAATATACACATATATTTTCTTGTTTTTAAATGTAAAAATGAAAACACAAATATTTAAAACATAATGATAACACAAACAGTTTCACATGGATTAAAATTTGAATTTGAGTAATATGAATTCAAAGACTATTATTGAGGATTTTGAAGTCTTATAGAAATATAATCTATTGGGAATTTATTTATTTTAATTATAGGTTCTGTTTAATGGTTAAAAGTTGTTTTATGAGGTTATTTATCCTTTATTCAACCATTCCAGCTGTCTCTATTTTCCATGAATCAAATGAATTATTGACTATGGAAGAAATAAAATAGATATTTTTCATATTCATATTTGATCTGAAAGTGTTAAAAGAGAATTTTAAAGAACGTGAAGCAGTCTATACAGAAACTGAAATATAATAATGTACACCTGAAATTTACACAATTTTATAAGCCAATATGACCTCAATAAAATAATAAAAAGAAATTCATGAAAACATTAAGAAACCATAGCTCCCTTTTCAGTGTTTTCCTCCCATTTCAGTTAATATCCAGAAGGGATGGCCATGTTATTAGGGTAGATGACCACAAACCAAGTTACTAATGTTGTCATGGATTTCCCCTACATTTCATGGGTGATAAAGAGTTTGCTATATGTGTATTTTTAAATTCTAAAGTGCTGGCTTGTGATGTGATGATAACGGGAATTATTGCTTTGAGGATGCTGATTGTGTAATGACTCCTTCCAGTGAATGAAGGTGTGCTTCATGGCTCTGCAGACAGGATGGGAGGGTCCCAGAATACCATGCTCCTTAGACAGGAAGTGTGATGTGAAGGTTAGAGCAGGGCTCTGGAATGCCTGGGTTTTGCATTCCAGCTGTGCTGCTTAGTAGCTCTGTGGCCTTAGGCAAGTTACCTAAACTCTCTGTACCTTGGTTTCTCTGTTTGTACAATCGGGAAAAGAGTAGTACCTATCACCATAAGGGTATTGTGAAGATACAGTAACTTAATAGGTTTAAAGTACTTAAAACAGTACCTGAAACAGTAAGCAGTCAATAAATGTTATTATTATAATCCTGTCCTTCTCTATACAACTTCTATTTTGCCCTGTGGCATTTACATTTAAACTGTAGTATTGAATACAGCTGTAGAAAATGTCTAGAATTTGTTGATTATCATTATGGAGAGGAAACTCCAGGATCTCTTAACGTTTCATGCTCCAGTCTAAGTAGAGAAGCAGGATGGAGATGGAAGGTAAGGAAAGCAGAGAGCATTTAACAGTGCCTCAAGATATCAATGCTAGTACCTCTCTCTCTAATGAAGAAAGGCACTCTTTAATATAGTATACTAAATAAAATCTATTCTAGGCATTCACAAGATAGCATCAGAATCCATTCATGATATCCACTGGTTATTGTGTTATTCAGGTATCTGTTGGCATATTGCTTTGTATAAATGAATAATGAAGCACTCATTCAATTTGCAGACCTGCAGTACAGTGTATTTAGGAGTTAGCTTAATGTTTCATCAATGTTTGTTATGAAAAGGATAGATAATGGAAAGATTGCCCTGCTGTCTGGTAGCAGAAATCTCTCAATTGATGGCTGAATGAGGTACCAGCTCATCTGGAAATCCAGGTAATCTTCCTCTCCTTTCTTACTTCCCCTTTCCATGAGAATTTCTTCCATTTCCTTTGTGCTAGCTGTGGCAGAGAGGTGTAGAAAATTATCATTAAGTATGGAGTTACAATTTCTGGCTTGAATTATAGTCTGTCAGAATTAAACAGCAGCCCTTTAAGTAGAGAAGTATTTACAGAACCAGCCCCAAGAACATCAACCACTGACATTGTTCCTGTATCAAGGATGCTTTTTGGTAACACAGTGAGGTTGAGATCTAAAAGATAATACAGAATGCTTGCTGATAACCTCAGTACTGAAGTAAGAGGGAAAAATTCAACAACAGTCTTCCTTTCTTAAGGAAAATGCCAATTTCTTGATGATTTGAAAAATAATCCTTAGAATTAATAAAGTACAATGTTTTTTGATCAACTCATTATACTTCAGGTAAAATTCCTTTTTAAGACTCTAGTTACGCAATGCATTTAGAACTAGATTTAAAATAATAACATCCTAGATTTGTGTAGGTCAACTTGGTGTCTGTTAGCATACAACACTTGAGGGAGTGTAACCTTATTGGCAAAGGCAGCACCAAAAGTCTTTGACATGTAATTATGGGCTGAGCGGTACTAAGGTACATCTTAATTCAAAGTCATTGCCAACTGACCTTTTTTACTCAGATGTGAGCTTCTCTCTATGTTGTGGTTATTCCTTCAAGTGGCACCTTCAGCATGTGGCCTCTTCCTGAATGGAGAATAAATCCAACCCCAAGATGGTTGTGAGGATAAAATGGACCAATCCATGTGTGAGCCTATTGTTTGCTGCTACACCTAGGTTAACTTCTCTTATTCACATTCTTCTTTTATTGTGGTAAAATATGCACAACATAAAGTTTACCATTTTAACCATTTTTATGTGTACAATTCAATGGTATTGGCTACATTTACACTGTTATGTAGCCAATACCACTACCCATCTCAAGAACTTTTTTATCATCCCAAATAGAAACTCTGTACCCATTGAACACTAACTCCTCATTCTCCCCTTTACCCAGCCCCTGGCAACCACCATTCTACTTTCTCTCTCTATGAATTTGCCTATTCTAGGAACCTCATATAAACAGAATCATACAATATTTGTCCTTTTGTGTCTGGCTTCTTTAACTTAGCATAATGTTTCTGAGGTTTATCTATGTTGCTGTAACATATATCAGAATTTCCTTCCTTTTTAAGGCTGAATAATATTTCACTGTATGTATATACTATATTTGTTTATCCATTCATCTGTCAATGGACATTTGGATTATATTCTTAAAAAGTTGCATACAAGTGACTGAAAAACTTATACTGGGCCCTCTGGAGTAGCGTCCTCAATCTTGGTAGATTGTATTAGCTTACAATTCTTCCTTCCTTCCCCATCCTTATCATGGTCCACTATGAGCGGAGTATATATCACCACCTCACTGATGTTGGATTTCGCCATGTGACTTGCTTTTGCCAAGAAAATGTGGGCAGAAATTTCAGTGTGCTACTTCTGAGCCACTGCCTTAAAAGATAATGCATGTTTCTGTTTGTCCCTCTTGGGCTTCTGCCATTGCCATTAGAAAAACATGGCCTGTGTACCTACTGATCCCATAAGTAGGAGGCACATGAAACAGACTTGAACCAACTAATGGTCTGGAGCCAAGGCCAGCCAATCCCAGCAAAATCCAACACAACCACAGACAATCCAGAGACCCATAAGTCAGAATAATGTGATTATCGCCACAGAGTTTGGGGTTATTTCTTACATAGCTTTATTTCAGCAGGAGGTGACTAATACAGACTTTGGTGAGAGAAGGGGGAAGCTTCTCTCCCATAGTTCCAGGGCTCGCTGTAGCCTGTGGGTGGGGAGAATTCTCTCCAGGAAACTTTCTTCCTAATCTTGACCCAGCTCAGGCCAATTCTGGCTCTTCTCTGCCTTCAGAAGCAAATGTGACCTTCATTTTTTAATAAGTGGAGCCCTAACTGGAGTTTTCCTCAATTACTAAGGCTCTGGTGAAGACGATAATCAGCCTATTCAAGATGATTAAATTTCAGGGCAGACCTTTTCATTTGCTTCCACTCCTCCAAGTGCTTTACACCTCCACTTATGCTGTACTTCAATGCCTTCCTGAAGCTGAATATTCGTCATACCTGAGGCTCCTTCCAGCTTTCTTCTGCATCCTCCACCATTCAGGTCATGGCCTTCAGGCTTGCCTTTTCTTTAAAGTGACATTGGGGAGTCCACTATTAAGAAGCCTTCCCAGAGAGGTGGTGGTGGACCTAAGCCATCCAAAGTCTCAACCAGAGGGCATTTTGGGGTGATATCCGGCAGAGGCTAAGATTGCCTTCTTTTGCCACGTGCTCCATGACTACTGCTTACATCAGGCTTTGTCATGATTCCCAATTATGGATTGAACATGGGTGGACCAAACTTATTGTCTGTAAAACATTTCAGATAAAAGAAACATAGATAATTCAAATTATGACCTTTTTAGGCTATAGCTTATTTATTATTATTATTTTTGAAAAATGAGGTGCTAATACTATTACTTTAAAAATTGTCAAACATTTCTTTATTCTTACCCCAAGGCCTTTTCCTTTCTCTTCTTACCACCTCTGCCCACTTTTCTAGTCACATTGACATGCAAATATATTTTCCCTGGAACATTGGCCACTGGAGACATGAATTATGATTGATCTTAGTAGTTGACACTATTGTATTGGAAAACACAGACATTACATTGATAAAAACAGATGCTTTATAACTGAATATTTTAGAGGTAAGGTTTGAGTTTTATCATAAACAAAACTTCCTTTGAATTTTTACCTAGAAATTTTCATTAGTTCCCTTAAAATATAGTAAAAGGCTATATTTTAGTGCTAATGTTAAAAAATAATCACTACAATATTGTCTAAAAGAGTTGAAATGTGCATAATTTCCATAGGCGTTAGGAAGCCTATCCCTGAAAGTTTTGCTTTATCCAGGGTTCCACGGATGACTTTACCTGGTAACTTAGATTGGCTGACATCGTGTCTATAGAGATTGGCTGTCTGTGTGTTAAGGGTGAAACAAGTCCAACATTAGTATCCGTTCTTCTTGAGACAAGAGAGAGAAAAGAAAGTGACATCATCTTTTGGTGACATCATGCAAATATCATTCATTTTGAATTGGCTCTTGAAAAAGCCTGCCTTAACTTAGAAGAGTTTTAGGAGAAGCTATGAGTAACATCGTATAAAAAGCAGATTGAGAAATTCAGGACCAGGATATGATGTTGCTCAATGTGCAAATGTGGTCTGTTTAGAGTACTCTGCTGTTTATGGAACACACACACACACACACACACACACACACGGCACTGAGCTGCAACGTGTATTCTGCCTTCAGTATTTTACAGCTTCTGACAGTTGATGCCTCAATTTTTTTTGGAACTTCCAAGGGCTTAGTTTGGGGTAAATAATAATCATTTAGTGCATTAATTTTACATTCTCAAAAATGCCATTTTGTTTCCTCAGGACAAGAGTGTCAAATCAAATTTACTCATGAACCAATTTCCCCTCATGAAAATCCTGTTAGGCTGAACTAATATTTCACAAAAAAAAATATGCCAACTGAAGTAAAGCTGTTTACAGTGAGTTTGTGTCATTGAATGATGACCTTTTGCAGGCTGGAGCTGGCCAACAGGCTCAATGTTTGACATTTATACTCTAGGATATTTCGGGTTTGCTTCTCCCAATAATCAAGGTAACACTGTTTCATAGGCTCTTAGGCATGGAAGGGATTTTGAGAGCTCATTTATTGATGTAGGACTGAATCCTTTTCTCTTCAGTGGGACTTTTTGTACATATGTGATACGGATGACAATATATATCCTGTTTGACAACACTTTTGGAGAAATAGCAAGATGAAATAAGTTTAAAGTGGAGGATAAGAAATTTAAGTTGGATACAAAGAAGTTGCTGATAGATAGAACAAGCAAAATGCATGAGAAATAGCTATCAGTGTTGGTTTGTGAATCTCTCTCATTTTGTGGCTGCATATTTGTGGATGCAGTTTGTTAATGCATATTACACCATCATAATTTTTGTATTTTATTTTCTTCTTATTCAGATTAACTCAAGTTGTGGTGTTATAGATTGAAGAGGGCATAATGATGAGTAGAAGCCTAACCTGAGTGAGTGTAACTTGGTCCAATGATTGGGTTTGGCCCTTAGCCTTGTCAGATGTGATCCTAATGTAAAGGAGTTGATTAAAAGTAAGCAAATCACAATAGACAGATGTATAAATGGAATGCCAATGAATTACATTCCAGTAGGAAATAGTCCTTTGTGGTGAGCAGAATGATCCTAATCTCTACCCGGGATACCTACCTCCCACAATCTGAACCAAATGTGGTGGGAAATTTTGGTTGTCATCTTGGCATCCATCCCCTCCTTTTCCATTCCTAACTAAATCTCTATTTTATCCAAGTGTCATTAACTCCCACACATAGCCCATATGCACCAGGGGGAAGCTGGAAGCCCTTGGGGTTTTGATTAGTCTAATCTAGTCATTTTACCCTAGTTTTCAGATAGTCTGGCCCAAATCAATTTGGTCCGATGAGAAACAAAAAGAACTTTTCTGAGAGTTTTGGGAATTGCAACTTTCTTGTAATTAAACATAGCTACCGGCAGATAGCCTCACACTGGATATGAATGATTAGCCATTTAGCCCTAGTTGCTATAGGCGGCATCCCACAGCCATGAGGGGAATCAGCCTTAGGATGAAGCTGACAGTGTTGGTGTCAGAACGGAAAGATGGAAGTAACCTGTGTCCTTGATGATATTCTTGATCAACTAACTCTAAAGCCTCTTCTACAGCTGGAATTTAGTTTTGGTAGCCAATATACTTTATTACTGTTAAAGATAGTTTGAGTTGAGTTTTCAATTTTATGCAGCTTGATGAACACTAACTATTACAGAGTTTGTTACCAGGAGTAGGGTGCATCAAGTAACAAATCTTAAGATACGGAATTGGCTGAGTGGAGGAGGTAAGTCAGAGAGAAACTTGGGTTTTCTATCATTTTCATGCCAGAGTGAAATATTTTGTCATTATCCAATTAAATAATGTACCTTCCAAAGCTGTAGCAAGAGAAGATTTGGTAGAAAAAATTCAGGCTGAAGTGACTTGCATCTTCCAATAAGATCTTACAAGAACAAGATAAGATTCAATGTTCATCTCAGATGTTGTTATTGAAAGAAAATGGAGTTTCTTTCAGAGAGAACTGTGGGATGCTAGAATGCTTGACTCTGAAACTCCCTTCACTGCCAGAATAGGAATTCTTGCTATCCCTGTCCGGAAATATATTATATATCCCTAGACTGATGTTCATTGGTGGTAGTTTCCGTTTTTCTCATTTTCTGAAAGCGAACTTTTACTTGGGCTTCTGTGCTTTATCAGCCATTGCACATTATATGTGCTCAAGATAGATTATTCAATTTTTAGCCATCTATTGCTGGACCACTAGGAACTACTTCCTGACCTGATAGAGAAGACTCACTGTCAGTTAGAGATCTTGGACTTGGAGCTAGGTGTAGCAACTGGTAATACTTGGGGTTGCTTCCTTTTGGGAGTAACCAAAAGGAAAGAGTTAGGCTTTCTATGCTTCATGTTTCTATGTTTCCAATAACTTTTACCAATACACTCTTTGTATATCTTCAGCCAAAATTTGGCCACAAACCCATTCCTGGACCAATAATTGGCCAGGAAAATAGGATTACCTTTAGATCTGTCAGGCTCATCTGGAGTTGAAGCCAGCTCACCAACATCCTCCAAATCTACTCATTGGAAGAGAGTTGGAATGGATGTTGGAGAGTCCACCACAGCGTGCACTTCATGGACTTAGTAATGAGAGAGTTGCTTGGCAAACATGGAATCAGATGGGGACAAAGACTCCTTGTCTGACACATAGGGAGCAATTGTATTTTTCTTCTAAGTTCTTAGGGGCACCTCACTCTTCATACCATGTACCATCATCTGTGGAATGGTAGATCCTTAAGACCTAGAGGTCTAATGTTAACTTTCTAACACTTTTGTCTTTAATTGGGTCTCTCCATTTTTTAGACCTGAAGCCTAGAATGGCACATACAATAGTGAGACTCTGACTACACAGATAACAGGGACTTTTTAACTGGCTATGTTGAATAAGGGATTTTGAAGGTATTGATGGGTGCTATGGGCAAAAAAACATTCTGTAGTTTCAATAATTTTTGAAATCTTTGACTTACACCAGGTTTGGTAGATATTCTCCAAATATGACTCCCAACAATTTCTCCTCTCTCTGTACATACATGCTATTCCTCACATTGAGTCTTTCTCCCAACCCCCTTGAGTCTAGGCTGGCCTTGTGACTTGCTTAGACCAATAGATTTTGAAAAAAGTGATGTGTTGAGATTTCCAAGCCCAGGCCTTAAAAGGACTGGCAGCCTCTGCTTTCTTCCTCTTGGAAGTCAGCTGCCATATAAGAAACATGACTACCTTGAAACCACCACGTCGTGAGAAACTCATGCTAGCCATGTGGAAAGGCCACATGGAGGAGCATCAAGGCGCCAGTCATGTGAGTTAAGTCATGTTGGACTTTCCAGCTCAACCATAAGCTGAATGCAGACACAATCAAATGCAGCCTGAATTCCTGCCCTACAAAATCACTTTTATAAAGAATAAAACATTGTTTTAAGCCACTAAGTTTTGAGGTAGTTTATTGTGCAGCAATAGATAACTGAAACAGATAAACAAGTTTCTTTACTGCAGGACTTTTCGGAGCCCTTAATATATACATAACCTTTAAGCATATCCAAAGGATGACAGGATTATTGGCAGTTGGGAACCCTCTTCTCCTATTACAACCATAAGTGTATGTTCTGCAGGTCAGAGAATGAGAAACTACTTCAGAACATAGAAGATGGAGGCTCGATGCTGTATGACCAGCAGAACTGCCAAGGATGGAGTTCCTGGAGACTAGGCAGGCCCATGCAGGTAAAGTAGGTACTTGGGAGCAGATCAAAGTATGGGTGGTAGAAAGTGTTCCAGCCAGGCAGGTGAGGCAGAGTCTACAGAGAGAATGTGGCAGGTAGTATGTAGGAGGAAGAGCAAGCAATCAGTCTCAGGGAGGTCCAGCACAGTGTCCTTGCACATGAGCAGATCAGGGATGCAGGGGCCACAGGTAAGCAGGGGGCTGGGATCAGAGATTTGGAAGCTGACACATCCTAGTGACTGAGATGGAATCAGGAGCAGGATTCCAGTTTATAGGGAGGTTGCTGAGAGCAAGGTTGGGTCTCAGGTTGAGAGTTTTAGGGCACTAAGTGGGTTATAAAGGCAGGGACTTATAGTGTCACTCAGAGAAGAATGAAGAACTTAGTCCAGTTGCTGCTGGGAGGGTTGCTGGAGGGTCTCAACTCTTTGGGGATTGCCTCAGCTGAAGACAGCCACTTCCCCTGAAGACAGCTGCCTTGCTCAAGGTCACATCTCCTACCTAATGATGGAGCAATGCTAAAGTATAAATGTCTGGCTCTTCATCCCACCTTGGGACGACTCTGAAGGGCTATCCCAGCTCCAGAACTGCCTGTGGTTTTAACTGAGGTCTTTGTTAAGACTGTGTATTAGTTAGCTTGGGCTACCATAACAAAATACCACAGCCTGGGGGTCTTAAACAATAGACATTTATTTTCTCGCAGTTCTGGAGGCTCAAAGTCAAGATTGATGTGCTGGCTCATTCACTTTCTGGTGAGGGCTCTCTTCCTGGCTTGTACACAGTTGTCTTCTCGTTGTGTCTTCATATGGCCTTTCCTCTGTGCGTGCATGTAGAGAGAGAGAGAGAGAAATCTCGGGTGTCTCTTCCTGTTCTTATGAAGGGTAATAGTCCTATCTGATGAAGACCCCACCCTTCTGACATCACTTAACTTTTAGTACCTCCTTATAAGCTCTGTCTCCAAATACGGTCACATTGTGGGTTAGGGCTTCAACATGTGGATTTTGAAGGGACACAATTCAGTCCATGACAGATTGCATGGCAGCCCCACTCCTCTTTCTGCCCATTCTTGCTTCCTTGGCAGTTTTTCACAGGTGTGGATCTCAAGAGCACTCTCTAATAACCTTTGTACACACTATTCTCTGTCTCAGAATTTGAGTCTCAGGGAATCCAACCCGTGATGGGACTAAACTGTTCAAATTGAGGACCGGCCATGGGAAGTACAAGCCTTTCTAAGGCATGGATTTTACTCTCTCTCTCTTTTTTATCTTTTTATTCTCTGTGCCTCACTTGGGGGTTGGTAAATGGGAAGTGTTTAATAAATGTTAGTTGAAAGAAAGAAAGAATGAATGAATAAACAAGGACAATACTTGTTTTCTACACTTGGGATATAAGTTCAGAGCTGTCCTAATTCAGTAGTTCAAGCCAAATTACTTGACTTGTTGAAGCAGGACTTTCTAAATATTCTGTGAAGTTGCAGGATCAGACCCAGAGCCTGGGATAAGGCCAAGTCTGTAGATGGAAGTCAGCTAGATCCAGTTTTGAAGATAATAACTCTATGAAGTCCAATAGCTCACATAGAGTGTTTTGCAAGATTAACTTCCAAGGCATCAGCATTTTAATATGACCATTGATTTAAATTAATGCCTCACAAAATGTCTGTCCTTTATATTACGGCCCTTACACTAACCCCTTATGGTTCAAGGAAGTTAGGCCCTAACATATCGTCAAGTATTTATTTATTCTATTGATCATTTAAAACAAATATTTATTGAGCACCTATAATACCCTGACACTGCTCCAGGCATTGGAGATCCAAAATCAGTGGTTAACAAACTCCATAAGCTTTTTAATCATGTTTTGCATCTTACTGAGTGTGCAGACGGAAGGAAGGATGAAGGTCAGAGCAGCGTGGTTAATACGCAAGATCTAGGGTCAGAGTGACTTTGAATCTTGGCTCAGCAATAAACCTGGTCAACTTGTGTAACTTTTCTGAGCTTCAATTTCTTCATTTGTAAAATGGCAATAGCCATACTAAAATTTACCTTATAGGGTTATTGTGATGATTATTGGAGATAGTCTTTGTAGACTGCTTAACAAAGCGCCTGACTTATACTTTGTGTACCGCAGTAAATTGATAGAATGATGTTAATTTCTCCCCCAACAGATTACCACCCTCTTCAACACACACAAGTAATCCAGATGTGAAATATAAAAGAGGACATGGTTGTGTAAAATATTTGAAGAAACAGCATGTACTGATAACTCTGGTAGGTTAGATTATTGTTTCTAGTTCTTTGTTCCCACCCTGTAATAGAATGATACATTCATTCACTTTGCCATATAACTTGTGGTAATCCCCATTTGAATATGCAGAGGGTACTTCTCCACCTCTTTGCTTTTTGCACTTGCCCATGTGATTTGCTTTGACCAATGGAATATTAGCAGATGTGGCATTATAGTGGATTGAATGGTGTCTCTCCCAAATTCATGTCCACCTGGAACCTGTGACTGTGACCTCGTCAGAAATAGGGTCTTTGCAGAAGTAATCAAGTTAAGATGAGGTCATACTGTATTGGGCCATAAATTCAATGATGACTGATGTCTTTATAAGAGAAAGGAGAAGGAGACAGCTACAGAAACACGCAAAAGGAAGAGGGCCATGTGAAGATGGAGGCAGAGATTGGAGTGATGCAGCTACAAGCCAAGGAACACCAAGGATTGCTGGGAGTCAGCAGAAGCCAGGAAGAAGCAAGGAAGGATTCTTCCCTAGAGCCTTCAGAGGAAGCATAGTATTGCCAACACCTTGATTTTGGAATTCTAACCTACAGAACTGTGAAAGAATAAATTTCTATTGTTGTAAGTCACCTGTTTTGTGGTATTTTCCTAGCAAACTAATGCAGACATGTAGAGAAACTTTAAATGTGTTTGTGTGTTTGGCTTGGTTTCTTACATTTCTGCCATCTGCCATGAGAAGAACGTGCTTTGAGTAGGTTCTGGTCCTAGAATGAGGAGACTCATGGAGCATACTCAAACCCAAACCACAATTTGGAGCAAAGCCCAGCAAATCCCAGCTTATCCCAGCAGAGCCATAGCCGACACACAGACTGTGATCAAGGAATAAATGCATGTGGTTTTATTGCATCTGGGGCTCGTTTCTTACATAGAATTACTGTAGCGATAGCTGACTAATATAGTGATAGATTGGGAATAAGAGATGGAGAGGAAGTAATTTCTTAGAACCTTGAAAAGTTCCAGATTACCCCCAATTTATTCATTATATATAGGAATAGATGTAGCCCAAATGTATTGGGGCAGTGGTGGGAGGAAGTAAGGTTCATTTTTATTTTTTTATTTTATTTTATATATATAGTTTTTTTTGATGAGGAAGATTGGTCCTGAGCTAACTTCTGTTGCCAATCTTCCTCTTTCTGCCTGAAGAAGATAGTCCCTGAGCTAACATCTGTGCCAACCTTCCTCTATTTTTTTGTATGTGGGACACCGCCACAGCATGGCTTGATGAGCGATGTGTAGGTCTGCGCCTGGGATCCGAACTTGTCAACCTTGGGCCGCTGAAGTGGAGTGCACGAACCTAACCACTATGACACTGTGCCGGCCCCTAAGGTTCATTTTTAGAGAGTATTTTCCCTTTTCATGAGAAGAAGGAAATATGACTACTTTGGATTCACCCATCAAGTTTTCTAGATATCCATTTGAATGAACAGGCAATGAAATGGAATAGAGTAGAAGGAGGAGAAGGGAAAAACTGGGGAGGCCCCTGAGTGGTTTCTGTCTTTGCTGAAGGAGCCAACAACCCAAACAAAAAGGGGTTGTCTTTAGAAATGACAGATGGCTAGGTATGTTTTGAAAAATTAAAAATGGAAAAGGGTTTCCAGTGTTTCTAGCTTATTAAGGCGTAAAAATGAGAACCAATTTGCAAAGATGTGGGCAGTAGCAGAATGAATAGTGAAGGCTGATTAGGTATGTTTGCCCAGGGCAACTCATTAAAAAGCACCCAACTAGAGTCCCGAAACCCCTATAAATTCCACTGCCTCCCACCATTACTGCTTTATCAGCTTCAAAGGGAAAGTCAGTTTATTCTTCAACAAGGCCCATTCCTGAATGTATTTGTTCCTAAAGCCCTTTTTTTTCTTGTAGTAACATACTGGAATCATTCAAATGCTTTTGAATGGGGGTACATGGCAATACCTCTCCTTAGCATTGAGGCAGGAGATTAAAGATTGATATTGTGCCTCTGTTTCTGACACTTCTCTGCCTTGCTCTTTCTTCTAGTCAACAACATACCATTACAGACGAGGTAAGACTCCATGTGCTCATTTTCTGTGTGCATTTAAAATGTGGATTCAGCAGGTTTGTCTCTTCTCTTTGTTTTGACAATGGGGAAGGGAAGGCTGCTTTGATCTTTGAAGATTATGACTATAAATAACGCCTATTCAAATATTGGCTCAAGATTAAAACAGTGGTTGCTTTTGAGTTGCTTTCAGAATCTTTTACTTCCAAAGCCCCCTTTCCTCCTTTAGATGTGTTAGATGCTGATCAAGTTCAAATTTCCACTTTGTATCTATGTATCTGAAGTGTATTTGATAAACAAATGCTGTGTTACATTTTAGGTGAATATTTTATGTTTCAAGTTTTTTCTTATCATGAAAGTAATGCATGCTTATTATAAAGTTGTACTGCATACAGAAAAAGTATAAATAAGGAAAAAATTTAAAACCTGTAAACACACCACTCAGATATACTGCTGGCATCTATGTCTATATATTTTTGTAAATATGTGTATATGTGAACCTTATATACGTATATAAATTTTCCTTATAAATTATTCATTATATTGATTATACAGTTTTGAATTTTCCTTTTTTTAATAAGCTGTCATCGTGTGAACTAGATGGTGTTCAATTCAGTGTATATTTTGTGTTCGTGGTGAGATTTATTATTTTTCCTATTGGTGCTTTGTTTAGGAAGCTTTTTGCAGTCCAGTATTTTCAATCTGGCCTCATAGTGTGTGAATACGTACTCTCTTGTGCGCATGAATGAGGATCTTTCATTGCTACTCTTTCCAGAGAGAATGGCGAATCCAATTCTGCAGTCTTAGATTTAACTCCAAGATTGTTATGTATTTGGCCATAAACTTAAATGCTAGATAGTTAGGCTTCTAACTTGTGTTAATCTCATGCTACGTGCAGAACATGATGCTAATTGTTATCAGAACATGAGAGCTTCTTGTGGATGTAGAAAGACATCTGTCCTCAAGTGACCAGTGGTTCATGAAACAATTGTTGAGGAGAGACTGGGTTCTGGTGGAGTCTGGCACTGGCTGGTTTTGGGGAAAGTGAATGGATTGGACTGGCCAAACTCTTAGGTTCATCCCTAGAACAGGAAATGCTATACTCATATGCGGAGAGGCAGAAAAGTCTTTACCAATGTAAGGAATGGCAAGCAGCTTAGCTTGGTAACAGCAGAGGAGCCACGCAGGGGAGAACAGACTTCAGACTGATTTGTTTAGAGGGCCTGGACACAGGGCAGACAAGCCTGAATTTGACAACACAGATGGGAAGGATCTCGAGTAGGTTTCCCAGCAGGGGAGTGACATAAAGATGAGGACATCCAAGCAGATTGTTTTTTGGCCTGTACGTATCTGCAGCTCCCATTATCTAGCGTGATCATTCTAAGAGCATGCCTGCTAGGCTCCTGCCCCGTTGGAGTCTGGCCATCGAAGTTATATGTAGCTTGTGCAGCTAGTATCACATCCTGTCCCACTGGGAAGGTCTGAGGTGGGCCAATTCCGGACCCTTGAAATAATTAGTTCCTACTGCTCTCTGTGTACAGAACCAAAAGGAGCAATTTATTGGCATTGTGGGTAATGCCCAGAGACTGCCAACAGAAAGTATCAAACTAACTGGATTGTAGGAGAGGACAAGCGGGGTTATTTTTCAACTATAAACCCAACTTGAGAGGGAGTACTTGTCTTCCGTTTCTCTCCTCTCTAAAATTAGCACAAATTTTTACCACACAAAATGCATGCTCTTGGTCTCACACATTGTTGGTGGGGATGCAAAATGGTACCTATGAAGGAGAATTTGGTCATTTCTAATAAAATCACATATGCATTTACCCTTTGAATTACTGATCCCACTTATATGAATCTATCCCAAAGTTATAATGGCAAAAACTATAGGAAGACATATATAGAAGGTTATTCATTACAACACGTTGCAGCAAAAGATTGGAAACAATCCAAATTCCGTCAATGGGAGATTGAAAAATTGTCATACATCCACACACAGGAGTACTATGTAGCTATAAAAAGGAATGAATTATATCTCTGTATATTGCTAGAAGTGGTTTCTAGCATATATTATGATGTGAAAAAAGCAAGGTGGAGAAAAGTGTATATGTTATTTATTTGAGAAAGAGGGTTATAAATACGTGTATTCATGTGTGTATATTCATATATAATATGTATATTTACTTATATTAAAAAGGAAGGATAAGCCTAAAGCTAAAAATTTTAAGAAAGAGGTTACCAATGGGGAAGGGGGACAGGAAACAAGGAAACAAGATGAAAGGGAAGGGATAGAAGTGGAACTTCTCTGAATATACCTTGTTTTGTAGATTTGAATTTGGAAATATGTAATTATTTGACATAATTATAATACAAAATTAAATTTAAAAAGCAATTCCTAAAAATAAAAAACAACATGAGAGAGCTGAAACAAAGTACGTAACAAGTTTTTGGCATAACCGCACAGAGAGGAACTGTTCCATGTGATTTCAATTAAACACAGTAATTTGACTTTACATTCCTAGAGGGATATATGCTAAGGACAGAAAGAACTGTAAAAATATCTTGGTAATGTTGGTAGTGTAATTTTGATGTTGTTGTGTGTGAGTGTGGGATAAAGCAAATGAGTAATTTATGTTGGTGGTGTTTGGGATTTTTGGTATGAAAAAAAGGAGATACGTATGTAATATAGATGAGATTAGGTAAAAACCTTGTATTCCTGAATTTGAAATGGAAATATCTGTGTAAACTCGTGTTGTTTTGCATCTTTTAAAAAAAAATCTATTTTCTAGCTTTGAACACTGAAAAGATCTAAAAACAATGATCAACTCAGTAACAATGAATATTCCTGGTGTCTGGTTGTGGTCTTTAAGTACCATTTTCTGTTAAAAGGAACCAGGGCTTCTTGGGAAAATAGCTGATGCCAGAACTGGGGCAGAAAATGTACAAGATAAGCCTAGAACATCCTGTTACACTAGGAATTAAGGAAGCTTTCAAAGACTACTGTGGGCTTCTCAAAAGGACACAAGAGTCACTTGAAAAGGGACAATTTGATCATCAATAAGAATAACAATTGCAATGGTGTTGTAAGCTAACATGACCTCAATAAAACAATTTAAGAAAATAACATAAAAAAAGCAAGAATAACAATTGCAATGGATCAAAACACTTCTTATATGTGTTTAATCCATGTGCTCATTCTGATTTTAAAAAAATAAAGCTTATTGGTCACCATTGGATGTCTTTTGGATGTATCAGGGAACAAACAGCTATTTTGTAAACTAGAATATAATGGAGAAAAAAACCCTGCTTTCATCTTGTCTTTTCTGTATGAAAGGCACATCATAATAATCAGATAATTGATAAAGGGAAGTTCCTCCTCAGACAAGCATACTAGCTAGAAATTGAAGGAGGAATGATAAAATTATAACACTACTATTTTGCAACCTCTAATGAAATACTGGATCTTGACAATGATCGTCAGTGACTACTAATAAAAAAAGAGAGCGTACTAGCCTTTTTGAGCCTTCTGATGGATGCTCACAACATCACCTATTAAGGATTATTGCCAAAAAATTGAAACTGAATATGATCAAGACTTTAGCTTTAATTGCCAATTTACAAGAAATATAGGGGACAGAGGAACATTTACAGGAAATACAGAGGAGAGTTAAACAACACCATGAGATAAAACTAGTAAAATCTAGACTGTGGAAAATATTATGAGACACAACCTAGTTTATTCAACAAAAAAATTGCAAGAAGAAAAAGAGGTGGGGGAACTAAAAAAGACTTAAAATAAGTAAACCAGTTGCTTATTTGGATTCTGATTCAATCAACACACTGCAAAAATGGAAATATGAGACAATCAGGGAAATTTGAATATTGACTATTTGATAATATTAAGAAATTATTGTTAATTTTTACACATGATATTGGTATTGTCATTATTTTTTTGAGATAAATACTGAGATATTTGCAGATGGCATGGCAAAAAATCTTGGATTTGCTTCAAAATAAGAGAGTAGCATGGGATGGGGAGGACAGTGAGTGGGGCAGTGGATGAAACAAGATTGGCCATGAGTTATTAGTTGAAGCTAGGTGATGTGATGACTACAGGCATCACCAAATCATGATAAGCAAATTCTCTCAAACAAATATGAGGAATAGAATACAGAGGAAACGTGAAATGTCCTAATTTCTTCAAAGTTTACCTATCTGCTTCAAGGTTCATGAGTAATCTGTAAGGATTCTAAGACTCTATTATGATTTCAAAAATACAGTTTATTTCATTTTTTTGCTCTATTAACATCATCAATTAGAACTGAGAATTTCCATAAAAATTTTGAATTTTAACTCAGTATTTAGTGATGAATTATACAATCCTAAATGTATGGGCTGGTTAGAAAAGGTGACATTTCCCATTGCAATACCTATGCATGAGTCATCTCTTGTATTAGAGTGCACTGTTGATAGTAGCCTAGGCTTTAGATAAGTTATATTTGCTGCAGACTGTGTGTTTTATTTCTTGGTAAGTCTTGATGGGTGTTAGCACAAACACTGCTCATTTGTCGTTTTTTACTAAGCAAATGTTTTTGAGCAGATGGCGCCCAAGTCTACTCTTTTATCACCGACCTTCCTGGGACCTTTGTCTCCATCAGCAATCTCTTCCTTGACTGCCTCACTGTCATCTCAAACAGAATCTACCAATCCCCTTATTTCTTCTGAAGTGCTTCTCTCTTGACAAAGTCGAGCAGTCAGTGACCCCAGTCACAGGAAATACTCTTTGTGTTTGTCTTTCTTTGCCTATGACTGCAGGTAATATGGGGAGCTGTTTACAGTTTCAGATATCACCAGCCACTAGTGAAAAGAAAGGAAAGTAAAATTATCTTTCCTTTGAACTCGGTGGAGATATAGATATTTTAAACTCTGGAAGACAGGAAGGGAGGGCCTCACGGAAACCTTTACCTTCATTGTCACAAGGGTCTCTACTCTTTACTTATTTCAGGGTGGTTGCTGAATTGATTTCAAGCAATCAATTAGAAGTATAATTTTATGGTGAATAGCAAGTATATGACTTCTTTTTAGAATTTTGTTAAGTGGATGAGTAAAAATCACCAAAGCATACTTGGGAGTTAGACAGTTTTGAATTCAATGTGATAATTTATGCAATTGATAGATAAATCTGTGCCACCCTCCAAACAGAGATTAATTGAATTAATTTTGATAACCTTATTCCTCAGACTTTTCTTTTTATGTGCAAGCATATTAATAATAGACATTAATATGCCTTGGATTTGTGATGCATTGCTGTATTCAAACCATTTACATTGACGTTATCTCATCTTATCAGGTAGGCAAAGCAAATATTTGAGAAATTAAGCAATTTTGATCCAAGGATGTCAGAAGACTTGGCAAAGTTAGGGACAGAACCCAGAGTCAAGGAATGCTATTTCATCTCCCTCCCCACTTCTCCCTCCACGGAAAAAAATGGTGGGTAGGCTTGATCCCCACTTCACTTTTTAAAGAACCAGTTTTTGTTTCATTGATTTTTTTAGCTTGGAAAAACATCCATTTATTATAGCACAGATTTTGTGGGGTCTGGACACAGCTGAGCTGAATACTCTGCTTAGGTTTCACAAAGCTGCAATCAAGGTATCAGCCGGAGCTGTGGTCTCATCTGATGCTTGAGAACCTGTTACAAGCTCACTCAGCTTACAGACAGAATTCAGTTCCCTGCAGCTGTAGAACTCATAGAAGCTTTTATCTTCTCTGAGGCCAGTAGGAGACTATCTCTCTAGTGCTTCATCCTCTTTTACGAACTCCCCTAATTAAGCCAGACCCAAAATAATCTCTCTTTTTGTTAACTTGAAATCAACTGATTAGTAATCTAATTACAGGAGTGAAATCCCACACTGAAAGGGAGGAAACTATACAGGGCCCGTATACCAGGAGGCACTAATCTTGGGACCATCTTAGAACTCTACCAACCACAACCTGTATACTGAAAACTTCAAGACATTGCTGTGAGAAATTAAAGAACTAAATAAATGAAGAGATATACCACGTTCATGGGTTGGACGGCTCAATATTGGTAAAATATCAATTCTTTCCAAATTGATTTACAGATTCAATGTGGTCCAAATTAAAAGCCTACCAGGATTTTTTTTGTAGATATTGATAAAGTGACAGTAAATTTCAAATAGAAATATAAAGGACCTAGAATAGCCAAAACAACTTTGAAAAAGAAGATCAAAGTTGGAGTACCAACACTACCTAATTTCAAGACTTATCATAAGGCTACAGTTATCAAGTCAATGTGGTATTGGCATCAAGATAGACAAACAGATCAATGAAATGGAAAAGAGGTTCCAGAAATGGACCCACACATGAATAGACAACTGCTTGTACCTTCACTTATTCCTTTTGTAATGCTCTTCCTTTCTTTGTAGATCTGAGTTTCTGACCTATATAATTTTCCTTCTTTCTGAAGAATTTCTTTTACATTTCTTGCAAGAGTTTCATTGATTTTTCTCTATTGTTCTTCTGTTTTCAATTTCATTGATTTCAGATCCTAAATTTATTGTTTCCTTCCATTTGCTTTGGATTTAATTCTTTTTCTTGTTTCTTAAGCTCGAAGCTTGGATTATTGATCTGAGATTTATCTTCTATTCTAATACAAGCATTTCCTCCTAAACATTGCTTCAGCTGATGCCACACATTTTGACATGTCATATTTTTATTCAATTCAAAATGTTTTCTATCCATGAGTTATTTAGAAGTCTGTCATTTATTAGGTTATTCATTTCTAGTTCAACTCCATTTTGGTCAGATAATATACTTTGTACTACTTCATCTGATTTTATTTCATTAAGCTTTGTTTTTTGATCCAGAATATTGTCTGTCTTGATGAATGTTCTATGTGCACCTGAAAAGAATGTGTGTTTTACTGTTGTTGGGTGGAGTGTTCTATAAATGTCAATTAGGTCACGTTGAATGATAGTGTTGTTCAGGTCTTCTATATCTGCATTAGCTAGCTCGAGGTGCTATAGCAAAATACCACAGACTGGGTGGCTTAAACAACAGAAATTTATTTTTCACAGTTCTGGAGGCTTGGAAGTTCGAAAGCAAGGTGTTGGCCCATCCAGTTCCTGATGAGAAAGGGCTCTCTTCTGGCTTGTAGGTGGCCTCCTTTTCACTGTGTGCTCACATGGCCTTTCCTTGGTGCACATGGTGGGGAGAGAGTAGGAGAGAGAGAGGGAGAGAGATCTCTTTTCTTCTTCTTATAAGGTCTCCAATCCAATTGGATTAGAACTCCATCCTTATGAACTCATTTAACCTTAATTTTCTCCTAAAAGCCCTATCTCCAAATATAGTCACATTGAGGGTTAGGGCTTTACCATATGGATTTGGGGGGGGGACATAATTCAGCCCATAGCAACATCCTTGCTAATTTTCTAATTATTCTATAAATTACTGAGAGAGGAGTGTTGAAATCTCTGACTATAATCGTGAATTTGTTTATTTTTCCTTTCTGATCTGTTTCTGCCTCATGTATTTGATGTTGTATTGGTAGTGCATACATTTTTAGGATTGTATTAATTTTTATGGTTGTTTTAGGGATATTACCATTCTACTTAGAGCTAATGTTTCACTACTTCAAGTAACTTGTAGAAGCCTCACAATCATACATGTCCCTTTACCCTTCCCCATTTATGTTATAGTTGTCATATACATTACATCTACACTATGTAGATGTAACATACAAAACTCTACGATTTCTGTTGCTCTTCCTCATTTATGAAGTTCCGAGTATCCCTCATGTATCATTTTGCTTCTGTCTAAAAAACTTTCTTGAACATTTTTTTTTTAGGGCAGGTCTGCCAGCGACTAGTTCACTTAGTTTTCCTTCATCTGAGCATGTTTTTATTTTGCCTTCATTTTGAAAGATATCTTTGCTTTATATAGAATTCTGGGTTGACAGGCTTTTCTTTCAGCACTTTAAAATGTTCCACTGTCTAATGACCTTCATGGTTTCTGATGAGAAATCTGTAGTAATTCCAAGTGTTGTTGTCCTGTATGCAATGTATCATTTTTTTCTGGCTGCTTTCAAGATTTTCTTCTTTGTTTTTGGTTTTCAGAAGTTTGATTATTGCATCTCTGGTGTGGTATTCTTTGTATTTTTTATCCTGTTTAGAGTTTGATGAACTTCTTGGTTCTGTAAATCTGTAAAATTTTTGACATTTGTGGTAATTATTTCTGCAATTTTTTTCTGTATCAATCTCTTTATTATCTTCTTCTGAGACTCATTGACACAAATGTTAGATATTTTGATACTGTCCCATAGGTTACTGAGACTCTGTTCACTTTTTTAAAACTTTTCTTTCTGTTCTTCAGATTGGATCATTTGTATTGACTCATCTTCAATTTCTCTGTCTTTTTCTTCTGTTGTCTCTATTGTGTTGAGTTCAACCAGTGAATCTTTTAAGACATTGTATTTTTCTGTTCTAAAGTTTCCATATCTCTACTGTGAACTTTATCTTTCCATTCACATCAAGTATGTTTTACCTTTTCCTCAGGGAGCATAGTTATAATAGCTCCTTTAAAGTCTTTGATAATTTCAACATCTGAGTCATCTTGGGGTTGGCATTTCTGGATTGCATTTTCCTTTGAAATGGGCCACATTTTCCTGGTTCTTTGTAAGTTGAGTAATTTGGGGAAATTATCCTTGACATTTTGAATATTATGATATGAAACTGAATCTTTTAAAACTCATCTTGAAAATGTTGATATGTGTGTATGTGTATATATATCTAATTTTAGCAAGAAATCATCCCAGTTAGGTTTAGACCACAAGTTGTGTCTCATCATCTATCACCAGTAGTTCCAATGTCTGTTTGTTTTCAAAGTTTTCACTTTGCGTCTTTGGGTCTGTCCCATGTATTTACCACTCTGGAGTCAGTATGGAAATTGGGAAATGGTTTATATTGTATTTCAGTTCTCAAAGTTTTGCTCTCCTGTTTTTGTTCTGTCCCCATGTGTATGCCACTCATGGATTATTCTGGGACTTAGGAGTGATTTATATTTTAGTTCAGTTCTCCAAAGTCTTTGCTGCACTGATTTGGGTCTATCCCAGGCATTCATAGCTCAGATGTGAGCCCAGGTCTTGTGTGAGTTGATACACAGAATTCAGAAATCATCTTTTCCAGCTCCCTCTTCTTTGGGAACTTCTCACCAGCTATATGGGTCACTTCTTTGACTCCATCTGCCTGCTTTTGTTTACTTTTCAGAGTCCTCAGGTAGTTGCTTTTTGTATTACGTCCAGAGTTTTTAGTTACAATCAATAGGCTTCATCTTGGCCAGCACCGGAAGTCTCTCCCCACTTCACTTTTAAGAAGAGAATGCTGGCTTCATATTTGCTCTACAGTCTTTTGTCGGATCTAGGCAAAAGACAAGCCTTTTAAACAAATCATAATAGCCCTGTGTCCACTAGGAGGCAGCACTAACAAACCCTTCACTGCCCCAGGCCTTTGCAGCCTCAAGGACATGGATGTAACCTTGGCAGCCTGTGGCTTCAAATTCCCACAAAGAGAAACACTGGGACCTCAGGCTCCCCTTCTGCACTCTACCCAATTCCTACTTTTCCCGTGTGGGTTCTAGGTGGCTGGGGTGTTTGCTAACTGTAAGTTAGCTCATTCTAGGTCTGTCGCCAGTGATGCTGCCCTGTCCGCCTATGGTAACATCCATAGCAGTTACTACTGCCTGTGCTTGCTCAACTTGCCATGGCTGCTTGGGTAGAAGAGGGCTTATCTACCTGGTAGTGTTTATAATTCATTCAGTAGATTCCCAAAGCTGACTCAACATTTTCAAAGCCTCTTCTCTAAAGAAAGCTGAGATAAATACTCTCCATATTAGGTTGAAAACTGTGGGAGTCGTTAGTTGCTGCTCATCAAATACTTCTGGCTCTCCAATTTCTCAGCACTTAGTAGGATTGTCTTCATGGCCTTCTTGTGGTTGGGTCAGGTCACATGATTAATTCTGGCATATAAACTGAGTTGGAAGCGATGAGTATCACTTCCAGGCTGGAACATTAAATTGCCAATGTGAGACCTTCTAGAGTACTCTTTCCCTCTATCAAAATGATTGGTAACGTTTCAGGTTGTATCTCCTCTATCAGTCTAGGACTTAGAGTGAGAGCCACACGGAACAGAGCCCCCTGAAAACCTACAATGGCCGTGTAACATGAGTGAGCACAAGTGAGAAATAAACCTTTGTTGTTTTAAGCCACTGAGATTTTGGGGTTATTCGTTAATGAAACATTACCTGACCTAGCCTAACTAATACAGAAACCATATGAGAGGCACTACCTAGCATCATACTAAAAAGCATTCCTTCTTACCCACTTCAGATGAGGGTCTCAGGGCAGAGGCTAATCATCTTGACTTGGCTCTTGCTAATTGTGAGTTCTCTGTCCATCCAGACACACCTCTTAAAAATTGAAGCTGTCTCTGTCTTGTTGGAGTTTAAATCTTGGTTTCTAGGACCTGACTGTCAGTCTTGACATTTATATTCAACATTGATTCCATGAAACCAAGTGGATCTTCATGCAACCAGAACACTTGGCAGCCTACTATTGAAACCCAGCATTCAAGAGATGGGCTATAATTTAGATTCCCCTATCTCCTCCATTCTACACTAAAGTTGTTTACTTCTTTTCTCTTCCTTTATTCCAGTCATTTTTTACATTCTTTCTCCTTTTTACACTTTCCTCCTTTATCCTCCTTTATAACATCTCACACTGGAAGATATCTGATTGCTTATTGTTGTATTTCTATACCCTTTTTTCTCTTAGTGGACTACTCTTTTCCTTATTTAGATTAAACTTGGTGTTCTCACTTCAAGGCCCTTTAACACTTTTATTAAAGTTGATTCCGTCTGTGGCCCTTGTTTAATTCCTGCATTCCTGGCCTAAAGAAGCAATATATTAAATCTCCTGGAATAAGAAAATATAAAGAAAGTACTACATAGTTATAATAGCTAACCCTTACATAGCTCTTATTATGTACCAGGCACTTTTCTAACCTGACTAGAATCTATTTACTCATTTATAGCTCACAAAAGCTCCATACATATACATAGGTATTATAATCTCTATTTTACAGATAAGATAACAGGCACAGGGTGTTATATGACTTATTCAAGGTCACACAGCCTATAAGTGGCAGAGCCAGAATTAGAAACCAGGCTATCTGGCTCCAGAGCCCATGTTTTAGCCATTAAATTCTATTGCTTCTTTATATACACAGAAGGTTTTAAACCATGGGTGGGTAAACTCTGGTCCTCCAGCCATATATGACTTGCTGCATGTTTGTGTAAATAAAGTTTTATTGGAACACAGCCACATCCATTTGTTCAATATTGTCTATGACAGCTTTCAAGCTACAATGGCAGAGTTGAGTAGTTGTGACAGAGATTGCATGGCCCACAAAGCCTAAAATGTTTACTGTCTGACCCCTGTTTTAAAGGATGAATAGGGATGTTCCAGACAAAGTGTTCCTGGCAAAGGAAATGACATGCAAAAAAGCATGGAGCATCTAACTGCAGAGTTTTTCGGCACCTGTACCATAAAGTTTTTAAGGGAAGAGCCTCTATCCTCTCACCATAGTGATAATACTACAAGTGCTCAATAAACACTTGTTAAAAATATTTATCCAATTTACTCACATTGTTACACCACTCATAAATGTATTAATGACTGCTGTACTTATTTTTTATGTTTTCTGGTATTATTGATTATGACCCTACGGGGCAGGAACAAGGAAAGGTAATGAGTAGCCCAGTGAACTGAGTATATTATGAATTCACATTATGGTAATTTTAATTACGTTACATTTATTTGTCAAAGTATTTATTGATAGGTTGTATATTTTGTGCTCAAATGTGGTTTATAACAGAAAATAGTCCCAGTGAAGCTGATGAAATACCAAAATAAAATATTTGTTTGTGAATTTCTGGTAGTGGCGGTAAGGGAGAACACACACACACACTTACAAAACCTTGCCCTCTCCAACAAACGTACCCACAAATACATTTTAATAATTAGTGTTTTATTTAAGCCCGTTTCAAAGATGAAAATTTTACTGAAAATAATTTAAAATAGAAACAGGATCAAATGGCTCTGCCATAATATCTTTCTCACCTTAGAACTGAAGTGGATCATTAGAGGGAGTCACATTGCTTATTCAGTTCTCACAGTTGTTTATTGTTTGCAGCAGTAGAAAGGAGTAGTTTGGTGTCATAATAACTTCACAATGCTTTGACACTTAGTAAAAGGGGAAACTGTTGCCTGAAAGAATTTTTTAATACAGAGGGAAATGATTGCATGTAATAAAATTTTTTGATATTTTGTGTGTATGTTAGATTGAAGTTTATAGGTGGAAAAGTGTTTGATCTCTCTGTTTGATAGATCATGCTTTTTTTCTTTATCTGATGAATAAAATAGTGCTTTTCTTTGTACTTATTTCTCCTGGTTACCTAAGATAGATGATTCATTATATAAAATCTTTTGGTAATAAAAATTAAATAGATAATTTCATAGTTCTTTAATTATTATCTATTTAGAATACTCATTTAGAAACTAGGGTATATTTTTGTTTATATAATATATAAGACGTATTATATAATATGTATGAATATATTAATGAATGAATACATATAAATAGGAAAACAACCTACTAATTGAAAATATTGTTATTATTATAATTTTTTTGCTGAGGAAGATTGGCCCTGAGCTAACATCTGTGCCAATCTTCCTCTATTTTGTATGTGGGATGCAGCCACCGCATGGCTTGATGAGCAGTGTGTAGGTCCGCACCCGGAATCCGAACCCACAAACCCTGGGCTGCCGAAGCGGAGTGCACAAACTTAACCACTACACTATCAGGCTGGCCCCTGAAAAAAGTTATTTTTAGTGTCCTAAGGATCTGATAGCTTCTCTTTTCATGTTTCAACACTATTGGACCATTCCCCTCAACAGTGTCAGCTGCTTCTTGCATAAGCAGCTTCATCATTTCAGAAGCATGCATATGATACTTCAAACTATATTTTGCTTGACTGTACAGGTAACACTTGACAAAATTTAAATGAGGCATCTGTAAGAAACACTATGATCTGTTCCCCAGCCATTGAATTCTTGCTTACTAACTGTAGCTTAATTAATTTAATATGCTAGATTTGTCTAATTTTTAAGACAGGCCTTTTTTCTAGGTAATTATAAAACGCTTTAATGAGATGTATAGTTTTCTCTTTGGTAGAAAGTAGAAGGTGGAGAACCTAAAATTTGGTTGAAATTCTTTAGGGAACAATTTACTCAATCACTCACTACTTTATCAGTCAACATGAATTTATTAAGCACCTACTATTTGCACTGGCATTGTGATAGGCCTGGGGTTAGAGTGATAAAAGACACAGGTCCTGTCCTCAAGGAGCTTACCGTCTACTTAGAAGACAAATAGATACCTGCACAGTTGTAATACAACATGCTAAATGCTATCAAGGGGGTAACGCGCTTATCATGGGGCCTTAGACTAGGAGGTTTACTATATGATTAAGGTACAATACATAAGACAGAATTAAATAGTTAATAAAACATTAAATAATTGGAAATTAGAAAACTCCTTCCTAAGCAATTCATGAGTCAAAGAAAAAAATCAAAATTAAAATTGGAAAAAATGTAAACCTGAAAGATGATGAAAGTACTAAATATTGTGAGATGTAGTCTTTAACGGTATTAAGAGAAAATTTATAGCCTTAAATTCTCAAGTCAGAAAAGAAAGATTGAAGATTAATGAGTCATGTGTCCATCTTAAGAAGTTTTCAAAAAGAACAACAGTGTAAGCCCCCCAAAAATACAAGTAAGGGAATAAAAGGGATGGGAATAAACTTTTAAAAATAGAAAACAAAGATATAAGAGTAAGCATTATAAACCAACAGCTAGTTCTTTGAAAAGCCAGGTAAAATAGAGAAATCTCTGGCAGTACTGGTCAAGAAAAAAGAGGGCGCAAGGAAATAACTGTAGGAATGAAAAAAGGGCAGTTCCACGAATAGAGTAGAGACTGAAATATAAAGGAATATTATAAAAAACTTATGCCAATGATTTTGAAAACTTAATGTGGAAAATTTCTAAGAAAACATAACTTACCAAGACTAATTTAACACGAAACTTAAAAACCTGGTTAAGATTATAAAATTAAAGGAATTGGTAAAATTCCTTTAGGTAAAATCTACCCCTTTCCTCCACACACAAAAATATCAAAGATTATTTTACAGAGTAATTTCTACAAAATACTCAAAAACTGTATAATCCCTGTCCTATACAAATGAATCTAGGGTATAGAAAAAGAAGGAACATACTCCACCATTTTTTTTTCATGAGGTTAATTTAACCAAGTTAAACAAACCCAACTTGGTCAACTTAGCCTCATGAAATGATGGAATGAGAAGAGAGTTTAACATTAGCAACTCTGTTAATGTATTCGGTTGAGACATTGCCCTTGTCATCATTACAAAACAGCCATATATCAGCAATTTCATATGGCTCAACCTAATAATTCACCACCTTAGTGGACTAAAGAAGAAAGATGACTTGATCATCTCAGCAGATAAAGAAAAAATGCTTACATTTACCATCAAACTTAGTGGTGAAGCATCATAAACATTCCCTTTAAAGTCAAGAAAAACACCAACAGCCATCACTACTTCTATTCAACATGGTACTAATATATATGGATTGGAAAGAAAAAAACAAAAGAAACCAATTTCACAACATATATTTTTCCTATATAAATAACCCAAGAGAATCTACAAACAAATTAGGCAAAAATGGAAAGAATTCAGCAATGTTGCTTGAAGTAAGATCATCATACAAAAATTGAGTTTTTATACACCCAAGAAAAACAACCTACAAAATAGCAATGACAAACACGAAAGATCTAGAGAAAAATCTAACAAAAATATGTAACACTTTTTGGATAAAATTACAAAACTTTTAATGAAAAACAATTAAGATGATCAAAATAAATGAAGAGCTATAGATAATACTACTTTGTATTTTTTGTTTTTTGGAGGAAGATTTACCTTGTGCTAACATCTGTTGCCAATCCTTCTCTTTTTTTGCTTGAGGAAGATTATCCCTGAGCTAACCTCTGTGCCAATCTTCCTCCATTTTTTGTAGGTGGGACGCCACCACAACATGGCTGGTGAGTGATGTAGGTCTGCGCCTGGGATCTGAACTTGTGAACCTGGGTGGTTGAAGCAGAGTGCTTGGAACTTGAACCACTTGGCCGCTGGGCTGGCCCCAATACTACTTCGTATTTTAGAGATATTAATTATTTTCAAGCTATTGGATAAATTCAATGCCATTCAAATAGAACAGAGGATTTTCATGGAAATTTACAACTCAGTTGTCAAATACATATAGAAGAGAAAAAAGAGGCCAAGAATAGTCAAAACAATGTTAGGAAGAAATAGTTGGGAGGACCTGATTTATCAGATAACATGATTTATTAAAAGTTAATGTAATTAAGATAGCATGGTATTATGTTGGAAATATACACATAGATCAGTGAAATGAACTTGAAAGTGCAGAAATAGCTCTCATGTAAACAGGGACTTGATACGTGACAGAGGTGGCACTACATGTCAGTGGCACTGTATTAGTTTCCTAGGGCTTCTGTAAAAACTTACCACAAACTTGTTGGCTTAAAACAACAGAAAATTAGTCTCCAGGTCTGGAGTCCAGCAGTTTGAAATCAAGGTATAGGCAGGGCTGTGCTCCCTCTGAAGGCTCTAGGGGAGAATCCTTCCTTGCCTCTTCCAGCTTCTGGTGGCTCCAGGTCCTTGGCTTCTGGTAGCATAACTTCAATTTCTGCTTCCATCTTCACATGTCCTTCCTCTTGTGTGTCTGTATCTTCTTCTCTTCTTATAAAGACACTTGTCATTGGATTTAGGGCCCATCAGCTTAATCCAGGATGATCTAATCTCCAGATCCTTTACTTAATTACATCTGCAAAGATCTTTTTGCGAAATAAGGTCACATTCATAGGTACTGGGGGTTAAGACTTGGACATAATTTTTTGGGGGGACCACAATTCAACCCACTACAGGGGGTAAAGGAGAGACAGTTCAATAAATGTTGCTAAGGCAATTGGCTATTCATCTAGAAAAAAATTTGCATTGCTAAATCATACCATATTCAAACCAAATCTCCATGTGGGTAAAATACCCAAATGTGAAAAGGAGAATTTTACTTTTGGAAGAAAATATGTAGAATATTATTATGATACGTGTAGGAAATAATTTTTAAAATTAGACCTCAAAAGTACAGGCATAATGGAAAAAAAAACTGGTAAATTCTACTACATTGAAATTTAAAACTTCTATAAATAATATAAATAATGAAAACAAAAGTCATATTAGGAGGGGATATTTTCAATGCATGTAACTGATAATATGTACAAACAAAATGGAAACAAAACAAAACAAAGTAAAAAAAAAACAATGAAAAACAGGCAAAGGTGTGAACAGGCAATTCAGAGAAGAGGAAACGCAAATGGCCCATAAACCTATGAAAAGATGCTCCAACCCACTACCAATTTGAAAAATAAAATTCCAAGGAGGAATGAGATTCCATTTTACAAACATTAAACTTGTAAAAATTGAAAAGCCTGAGATTACCAATACTTGGTAGTATAAATTGGTATAACCACTATGCAGAACAAATTGGCACTGTCTAGTAAAGTTGAAAGTGCATATACTTAGAACCCAGAAGTTCCCTTAGAGGCGTGCACATTGTAGCTTTGAGTCATCAGCAAGAGAATGAATAATTTGTAGTATATTCATGCAATGTAATACTCTGCAGCAGTTGAAATAAGTGAATTAGTGGTATCTATGTCAACCTAGATTAATCTTTAAAATATGTTAAGAAAAAAAGCAAATTTCAGAAGCGTAGATATAGTATGATACCATTTATATGAAGTGTTAAAACATTAAAATCAATACTATATATTGTTTAGTGATATCAGCATTTGTAGCAAAAGTATGAAGGCCTCATGAGAATGCTAATCAAACTCTGCAGAGTGGTTCCTCTGGTGGAGGTGGTGGAGGGAAGGAAATTTAACGGGGAGAGGTGACATACAGAGTGTACATTTTATTTGCTATGTTTTAATTAGGCTGGCTTGTGAGCACACGGGTATTCGTTATATTATTTGTTAGACTTTTTGTATTTCTGAAATCTTTCATAATTTCAAAAGAGAAAGGCAAGGGATGATTGAGTTATTATGGGGAGGAGGCCGTTCTAATGATTTGAGTCTTCTCGAATTTAAAATAAGATCAAGTTGTAACTAAAACTATTGCAAGAAGGGATTTAGATACAAGGAAGAATGAATGAAGAAGGAACATGGGAAGTCTGTAGGCCTGGGGCGTAGTTTTGATTGTGTCTTCAATTAGCTCTGGGACCATGGACAAATCCCTTAACTTGTCCAGACCTTTGTAAAGTTGGATTGGACCATGCTCTTGATGGAACATGGATGCAATGCCTTACATTTGCAAAATTTACAAAAACATGGCCATGTGAATTTATGGATTAGAGAGCTGCACTAGAGTAGGTAGGCAAAAGATGGAACTTCGTTGATTAAAGTTCTGGAATACTGCGATTCTTTGAAGGTAAGGCTGTAGAGTAAGGAAGACTAGAAGTTGGATAAATTTGGGGCTATCTAGTAGAATTGAAAGTACACATACCCCAGAACCCAGCAATTCCAATGGAGGCATGAACAAAAATGTTTACTGTGGCTTTGAATGAAAATAAAGAAGAAATAGGAATACGGCAAAGAATACTCTTCTAGTACAAACATTAGATGATCAAAGACTGGACAAGAGAAATTGGGAAGAATTTTGTATGTGGTGTTTCTCATCTTGCCAGTCATGTTACATCTCAAATAGCATTTGTACTGACACTTTGCAAACTGTGTAAAGCAAGATGCTGTAGAATAAGCATTAAGTGCAAACTCCTTTGAAGGATAGGGCTGACAGGCTGGCAGCCTGACTCCTAAGGATCCTCAAAGGGTCACATTCATCATAGCAGACCAGAGATTGCCTCTCAGGCAGTGGAAAATTCTTCTAATCATCAAATGTGTAAAATTGAAGCTGAGGATTCGGATCTTATCGATGCCTAATCAAAAATGGAAGTTCTCTCCTTGAGATTGTCTCTAAATCTAACAGACAATCCTAAAAATAAAATAAATAACATTATTAATAAAAAGTCGTAAGCTAAAACTTTTCTAAACTATCAATAATAAAAAAATTTTTTGAACAGTCATTTTAGGAAACTGAATTATCTATTGTCTCTGTAGAAATGATATTACAAAATCATTATCACATGAAAAGGCAATTAAAGTGTATGTATCAAAAATGTGGGAAAAAGTATTATAGAGGTGGGTCAGGCTTTCAATTAGTAAAAACACTATTTTTTAAAAATTTTTTGTTAATTGCAGTAGAATTGGTTTATAACATTGTATAAATTTCAGGTGTACATCATTATACTTCTATTTCTGCATAGATTATATCATGTTCACCACCCAAATACTAATTACAACCCATCACCACACACCTGTGCCGAATTAACCCTTTCGCCCTCCTCCCTCCTCCCTTCCTCTCTAGTAACCACCAATCCAATCTCTGTCTCCATGTGTTTGTTTATTGTTGTTATTATCTACTACTTAATGAAGGAAATCATATGGTATTTGACCTTCTCCCTCTGACTTATTTCACTTTGCATAATACCCTCAGTGTCCATCCATGTTGTCACAAATGGCTGGATTTCATCGTTTCTTATGGCTGAGTAGTATTCCATTGTGTATATATATACCACATCTTCTTTATCCTTTCGTCCCTTGATGGGCACTTAAGTTGCTTCCAAGTCTTGGCTATTGTGAATAACGCTGCAATGAACACAGGGGTGCGTGTATCTTTACGCATTGGTGTATTCAGATTCTTTGGATAAATACCCAGCAGTGGAGTAGCTGGATCGTATGGTAGTTCTATCCTTAATTTTTTGAGGAATCTCCATACTGTTTTCCACAGGGGCTGCACCAGTTTGCACTCCCACCAGCAGTGTATGAGAGTTCCCTTCTCTCCACATCCTCTCCAACACATGTTGTTTCCTGTCTTGTTAATTATAGCCATTCTGACGGGCGTGAGGTGATATCTCATTGTAGTTTTGATTTGCATTTCCCTGATAGTTAGTGATTTTGAACATCTTTTCATGTGTCTGTTGGCCATCTGTATATCTTCTTTGGAGAAATGTCTGTTCAGGTCTTTTGCCCATTTTTTAAGTGGGTTGTTAGTTTTTTTGTTGTTGAGATGCATGAGTTCTTTATATATTTTGGAGATACAACCCTTATCAGATATGTGGTTTGCAAATATCTTCTCCCAATTGTTAGGTTGTCATTTCGTTTTGTTGATGGTTTCCTTTGCTGTGCAGAAGCTTTTTAGTTTAATGTAGTCCCATTTGTTTATTTTTTCTATTGTTTCTCTTGCCCACTCAGACATGGTGCTTGAAAATATGTTGCTAAGACCAATGTCGAAGAGCGTACTGCCTAGGTTTTCTTCTAGAAGTTTCATAGTTTCAGGTCTTACATTCAAGTCTTTAATACATTTGGAGTTAATTTTTGTGTATTGTGTAAGGTAAGGGTCTACTTTCATTTTTTTGCATGTGGCTATCCAGTTTTTCCAACACCATTTGTTGAAAAGAGCTTCTTTCCTCCATTGTATGTTCTTGGCTCCTTTGTCAAAGATTAGCTGTCCATAGATGTGTGGGTTTATTTCTGGGCTTTCGATTCTATTCCATTGATCTGTGTGTCTGTTTTTGTGCCAGTACCATGCTGTTTTAGTTACTATAGCTTTGTAGTATATTTTGAAATCAGGGAGTGTGATACCTCCAGCTTGGTTCTTTTTTCTCAGGGTTCCTTTAGCTATTCGGGGTCTTTCGTTGTTCCACATAAATTTTAGGATTCTTTGTTCTATTTCTGTGAAAAATGTTGTTGGAACTTTGATAGGGATTGCACTGAATCTATAGATGGCTTTAGGAAGTATGGACATCTTAACTATGTTAATTCTTCTAATCCAAGAGCACAGAATATCTTTCCATTTCTTTGTGTCTTCTTCAATTTCTTTGAGCAATGTTTTATAGTTTTCAGTGTACAGACCTTTCACCTCTTTGGTTAAGTTTATTCCTAGGTATTTTATTCTTTTTGTTGCAATTGTAAATGGAATGGTATTCTTAATTTCTCTTTCTGCTACTTCGTTGTTAGTGTATAGAAATGCAACTGATTTTTGTATGTTGATTTTGTATCCTGCAACTTTACCGTATTCGTTTATTACTTCTAAAAGTTTTCTGGTGGATTCTTTAGAGTTTTCTATATATAAAATCATGTCACCTGCAAATATTGAGAGTTTCACTTCTTCCTTTCCAATTTGGATCCCTTTGATTTCTTTTTCTTGCCTGATTGCTCTGGCTAGGACTTCCAGTACTATGTTAAATAGGAGTGGTGAGAATGGGCATCCTTGTCTGGTTGCTGTTCTTAGAGGGATAGGTTTCAGTTTTTCACCATTGAGGATGATATTAGCTGTGGGTTTGTCATATATGGCCTTTATTATGCTGAGGTACTTTCCTTCTATACCCATTTTATTCAGAGTTTTTATCATAAATGGTTGCTGTATCTTGTCAAATGTTTTCTCTGCATCTATTGAGATGATCATGTGATTTTTATTCTTCTTTTTATTAATGTGGTGTATCACGTTGATTGATTTGCGAATGTTGAACCATCCCTGCATACCTGGAATAAATCCAACTTGATCATGGTGTATAATCTTTTTAACGTATTGTTGTATGCAATTTGCTAGTATTTTGTCGAGGATTTTTGCATCAATGTTCCTCAGTGATATTGGCCTGTAATTTTCTTTTTTTTGTATTGTCCTTGCTTTTGGTATCAGGGTAATGTCGGCTTCATAGAATGAGTTAAGGAGCTTCCCCCCCTCCTCAATTTTTTGGAAGAGTTTGAGAAGGATAGGTATTAAGTCTTCCTTGAATGTTTGGTAGAATTCACCAGGGAAGCCATCTGGTCCTGGACTTTTATTTTTGGGGAGGTTTTTGATTACTGTTTCGATCTCCTTAGTGGTGATTGGTCTATTCAAATTCTCTACTTCTTCTTGATCCAGTTTTCGAAGGTTGTATGATTCTAAGAATTTATCCATTTCTTCCAGGTTGTCGAATTGGTTGGCATATAGCTTTGCATAGTATTCTCTTATAATCTTTTCAATTTCTGAGGTGTCTGTTGTAATTACTCCTCTTTCATTTCTGATTTTACTTATTTGTGCCTTCTCTCTTTTTTTCTTGGTGAGTCTAGCTAAAGGTTTGTCAATTTTGTTTATCTTTTCAAAGAACCAGATCTTGGTTTTATTAATATTTTCTTTTTTTTTTTTAGTCTCTATTTCATTTATTTCTGCTCTGATTTTTATTATTTCCCTTCTTCTACTGATTTTGGGCTTTGTTTGTTCTTCTTTTTCCAGTTCCTTTGGGTGCATTGTTAGATTGTTTATTTGAGATTTTTCTTGTTTGTTGAGATAGGCCTGTATCGCTATGAACTGCCCTCTTAGAACCGCTTTTGCTGTATCCCATAAATTCTGGCATGTCGCATTTTCATTTTCATTTGTCTCCAGGTATTTTTTGATTTCTTCGTTGACCCACTCGTTGTTCAGTAGCATTTTGTTTAATCTCCACGTGTTTGTGGCTTTTCTGATTTTCTTCCTTAGTTGATGTCTAGTTTAATACCGTTGTGGTCAGAAAAGATGCTAGGTATTATTTCAATGTTCTTAAATTTATGGAGACTTGTTTTGTGGCCTAATATGTGATCAATCCTGGAGAATCTTCCATGTGTATTTAAAAAGAATGTGTATTCTTCGGTTTTTGGATGGAATGCGCTGTATATATCTACTAGGTCCATCTGTGCTACTGTGTCATTTAAGGTCAGTGTTTCCTTATTGATCTTCTGTTTGGATGATCTATCCATTGGTGTAAGTGGAGTGTTAAAGTCACTACTATTATTATGTTACTGTCTATTTCTCTTTTTATGTCTGTTAATAATTGCTTTATATATTTATGTGCACCTACATTGGGTGTGTAGATATTTACAAGTGTGATGTTCTCTTGTTGGATTGTTCCCTGGATCATTATGTAATGCCCTTCTTTGTCTCTTTTTACAGTTTTTGTTTTAAAGTCTGTTTTGTCTGATATGAGTACTGCTACCCCAGCTTTCTTTTCATTGCCATTTGCGTGGAGTATCTTTTTCCATCCCTTCACTTTCTGTTTGTGAGTGTCTTTAGGTCTGAAGTGTGTCTCTTGTATGCAGCATATATATGGGTCTTGTTGTTTTATCCAATCAGCCACGCTATGCCTTTTAATTGGTGCATTTAGTCCATTGACGTTTAAAGTAGCTATTGATAAGTATGTACTTACTGCCATTTTTTAACTTTTTTTCCTCAGTGTTTTAGTAGTCCTTCTCTGTTCCTTTCTCCTTCTATACAGAATTGATGGTCTCTTTAGTTTGACCTCTGTCTTAAAGCTCTACTCTTTAACTCCCCTCCTCCCTCATTTGATGTTTTTGGTATCACATCTAACCTCTTTTTTGTGCATTTGTATCCATTACCCTCTTATCATGGAAATAGATAATTTTTCCAATTTGTGGCCTTCTCTTTTCCCCTTAAATCAGTCCCTTTAACATTTCTTGTAGCACTGGTTTCTTGGTGACAAACTCCTTTAATTTTTGCTTGTCTGGGAAATTTTTGATCTCTCCTTCCATTTTGAATGATAACCTTGCTGGGTAAAGTATTCTTGGCTGTAAGTTTTTACCTTTCAGCACTTTAAATGTATTATGCCACTCTCTTCTAGCCTGTAAGGTTTCTGCTGAGAAGTCAGCTGATAGCCTTATGGGGTTTCCTTTGTTTGTAACTTGTCTTTCTCTTGTGGCTTTTAGGATTCTCTCTTTACCTTTAATTCTGGACATTTTGATTATGAAGTGTCTTGGTGTGGGCCTTTTTGGGTTTATCTTGTTTGGGGCTCTCTGTGATTCCTGTACCTGGATGTCTGTTTCCTTCCTTAGCTTAGGGAAGTTTTCATCTATTATTTCTTGAAATAGATTCTCTGCCCATTTGTCTTGCTCTTCTCCTTCTGGGACACCTATAACACGGATGTTAGTGCACTTGATGTTGTCCCAGAGGTCCCTTAGACTGTCCTCACTCTTTTTAATTCTTTTTTCTTTTACCTGTTCACCTTGGGTAATTTCTTCTAGTCTTTCGTCCAGGTCGCATATCCATTCTTCTGTATCCTCTGCTCTGCTTTTGAGTCCCTCTAGTGAATTTTTCATTTCCAGTATTGTATTCTTCATTTCTGCTTGGTTCTTTTTTATATCTTCCATTTCTTTGTTGACATTCTCACTGAGTTCATCTATTCTTCTCCCCAGATCAGTGAGCATCCTTAACACTCTTTGTTTGAACTGTCTGTTCGGTAGGTTGCTCATTTCTGTTTCACTTAGTTCCTTTTCTGGGGTTTTGTCCTGTTCCCTTGCTTGGAATGTATTCCTTTACCTCCTCATTTTGCCTCTTTCCCTGTGCTTGTGTCTATGTATTATGTAGGTCAGCTACGTCTTCTGCTCTTGGATAGGTGACCTTATATAAGTGATGCCTTAGGAGGCCTGCAGTGTGCTTCCCTCAGTTCTCAGTGTTCCAGGGGTGACCCCTATGTGGGCTATGTGTATCTCTCTGTTGTGGCCTGTTTGCACTCCCTTTAGGCACCCAGGAAGGCCAAGTTATGCTCCTGGTCAGCTGTTGTAGTGCTCAGCTGTTTGTTTTTGTTGTGGGCCCTTCAGTCTCTTTATCAGGTGTGGGGAGCCCCAGCACAGTTGGCTGCAAGTTCTAATACCACATTTGTGTTGCAGTATTTCTTTTAAGTGAGTAGGCCCCCAGTGTGGCTGGTTGTTAAGCTCAGTGGCTTACAATTGCGATAAGCCTCCAGACTTTAGGTCTCTTGTCAGCTCTCTGTGGATTGCAGCTGTGTGGGGCTGGCCTCAGGCATGGGAGCACCCAATTGTTTCAGGCTTTGGAAGGTGGGGCAAACCCCCCATGTGGGTCTTTGAGAAGCACAAGTCTTCTGCAGCTGATAAGCCCTGCCACCCATAGGTCCACACACACAGTCAACACAGTCCTGCCCCATGTGCGAGCCCCAACCTCCTGAAGTGGACCCAGTCTCTCCACGGCAGGAGTCCTACACACTCCACCACTGCCCCACACTCTCCACCCACTCCTTGTGCATGCCCTGCCCCACTGAAGTGGGCTCAGTTGCCAGGCTGCAGAGAATCCAGTCACCAATCTATGCAGGCCCATAAGTTTCCTGAGGGCTTGTTGTTGGGTGGGGCAAACTCTAGGGTGGGCTGCCTGCCCTGGCTGAGCTGGATTAAATCAGTGCTCTAGTGGGTGGGGCAGACCTGGGCTAGCAGGCCCCAGGGAGAACTCCAATGGTGTCTGTGTCACCACGCCCACACCAGGCCACAACAATGGCTGCTGCCAATGTCCCAGTGTCTGGAGAGGTCTTACCTCTCACTGAGATGCGCTAAGGGCCTATCGGGTGAGTCTCTTTTCACCAAAGCACTGTGCACCTTTCTTTCTGGTGATTTTAGGTTGCTTTCTGAAACTGGTGAGTTTGTGCATGGGCCCTTTAAGAGCTGGTTTTAGTTTCTTTGTGAACCAGCTGTTCTTGGGGTACTCCCCAATGTTTTAGTAGCAGGCAAAGTCAGATATTATGCCGCTCGTCTCGATTGTGCTGGGTCCACGAAATGCCCACAGCGGGGGCGCTCCCAGGCTCAGGGCCCCGGTCCTCCAGGGAGGGCTGCGTACCTTTGGGCTGCTCCCGGGCAGCCGTGAGGGGCTGCAGCTTGTGAAGGTGGCGTTTTTCCTCTCCAGAAGGGAGTTTCTGCCTCTTCCACCTCAATTAGGATTGTCGTTTGTTGCAGGAGTTCCTCTTATCCAGTTTTCAGTTCTGTCTCGGGGTAATTTTTCCACGAGTAGTTGTAAATTGGCTGTGTCCGTGGGAGGAGGTGAGTTCAGAGTCTGCTTATGCTGCCATCTTGACTTCTCTCTCGCACTATGTTAATTTTTCTGGATTTCGTTTTATTTATGGTATTTTTCAGTTATTTAAAATGTGTACTTTATTATTATTTTTCTCATTCTAGATAAATATTTACATTTATATGTAAATTTGTATTCCTAATTTTGTGTTCTCTTCCTAAAAGTTGGTTCCCCAAGTTGCATAATGTTCAGATGCCACTAAACCTGTATTTTTCCTGATCTCAAGAGTTTGTAAATTCCCAAATGCCAATATACCATGCACATTATGGGTCCTAACTGTGTCAGGAACTATGATACTTGAAGTCTCCGTAACCAACCTGTTAGATGCCTGGGGTCAGACTTACTAGAATGATAATTACTAGTTGATAATGGGCAAAATCTGTTACAAGACTCGGAGTAGTTGAAAACCTTATAACCTGGTTAAGAATCTATGTTGGTAGGGCTGAATAGAAATAATAATTATAAAAATGATAATAATCATATTTAACTTTTGTCGAGCATGTACAATGTGCCAAGCTCATAGTATGCCCTTTACATCTATTCTCAGTCGATCTTCGCATTAACTTTATTGAAGAAGTTGTCATGTAAAGAAGGGCAAATGCCCAGACAACACTCATGTGAAGACCTGCTGGATCAGTGATCATTGAGAAAATCTTGTGGAGCTGGGATCAGTAGCAGGTGTGCAGGTCTCCTTTTGCTTATTCACTCTGGGGAAGTGCATGATGATCTAGCAGAGTCAGACATTCAATTCCAGACAGGTGCCCTGATTCTTGGCTGTGGGGATTTTACGCTACATGATTAGTGAGAAGGCTTTGTAATGTGTCATCTTGGCCAGGCTACACTACATTTCCCAGAATTCCTTTCTTGTATCTTTCTGGTTAGAGTAGGCCACGTGGGAGATTCAGAGGGATTTGGAGGGCTAAAACGGAGGCAGCTGCTATTTTGTAGCATACACAGATTGTCGCTGATCTGCTTACGTACCTCATTTTGGTGAAACATCAGCTGGGATATGTGTGTTTTTAGCTCTTTGATGAAGAGTGCTGTTTTCTCTAGGATTCCATGGTCACAGAGGCAACAAGAATAGATATGAATTTTAGTCCATTTCTGTCAGTTTCCAGCTTGTACTCATGGGGTTCTAGCCTTCTTATGTTCTTTACTTCCTGACTTCTTGTCCTGTGGACTTCAAGATCCAGCATCAAACATGGAGACAGTCTTACAGTGACTGCTTAACCAGTTTCCACAATTGTGAAAACAAATCCTCTGTAATAAATTCATCTATCTATCTATCTATCTATCTATCCATCCATCTATCTATTATCTATCTATCTTATACTGGTTTTGCATCTCTAGTCGAATCCTGACTGATACAATTACAGAAGCATTGGCCCCTCCTCTGGTATGATAAGGGCCCTGGGGTCCAACACTTACAGTTGTAGGTGCATGACATGGCAAAGTAGTGCTAAGATTCTCTACTTCACTATTCATGATTAAGGAAGAATTTGTCCTTTCCCTGGTATAATTGTGGGGCTAGAGCCCAGGCCTGCCATTGAGCAGGGTTGATTGTGCTCATTACTGGGCCATAGCTGGTTTTCATGGAGCTTTGCTAAAGGCTAACTCCTTTTCTCAGAGGCCAATTTGTAGGGAATTAGTCCTGGACAAGTGTGGCAAACTGTATTTTGCAAAGATGGCTGTACTAATATACATCACGTCCCACATAGTCTTCTAACAATGCAATGTTGCTACTCCTCCATTGAAAGAGAGGGTCCATGTTCCCTCCCCTTGAACCTGGGAAAACCTTTGTTATTTCCTTCACTCACAGCATGCAGCAGAAGTGATACTGTGTGACCTCCAAGGCTATATTATGAAAGGCAATATGGGTTCCATCTGGTTCTCTCTCTCTCACTCTTGGAACACTCACTCATGGGACCCAGCACCGTTCTATAAGGAAGCCTAAACTAGCCCATGCAGGGACACCATATGGAAAGGCCCATGTGGAGAGGAGCTTAAGTCTCCAACTGATACCCAGCAGTAACTACCAAACACATGACTGAGTGAGGCTTTAGAAGTTTCCAAGCCCCCAGCTATTGAGTCTTCCATCTGAGCCCTTGAACATTGTGGGGCAAAGTGGAACAGAGATGAGCTGTTTCCACAAAACCCTCCCCAAGTCAAAGATTTGTGAGCAGAATAAATGTTGTTTTTTTCACCACTAAATTTTGGAGTAACTTGTTATTTGGCATCAATAACCGGAAAAGACAAGTTAGCCTTGTGTAATAGTTATCTATTGCTGCATAACAAATTACTCCAAAATTCAGTAAGTTAAAACTATAAGTATTTATTATTTCATGCAATTTCTGAAAGTCAAGAATTCAGGAGTTGCTTAGCTTGGCAGCCCTGGCTCAGGGTTTCCCATGTGGTTGCAGTCAAGATGTTGGTCAGGGCTGTAGTCATTTAAAGGTTTGACTAAGCTGGAGGATCATCTTCCAAGATGGCTCCCTCACATGGTTATTGGCAGGAAGCCTTAGTTGCTTGCTGAATGTTGGAAATAGGCCTCAGTTCCTTGCCACATGGACCTCTCACAGAGCTACCTGAATGTCCTCGTGATGTGGCAGTTGGCTTCCCCTGGAGCAGGTGATTCAAGAGAGAGAGCAAGAATGAAGTGAAATTGTTTTATCATCTTTTATGATCTAGTCTTAGAAGTTGCACACTGTCATTTTCACCACATGCTATTTGCTAGCATCACTAAGTACATCCCGCACTCAAGAGGAGGACAATTAGGCTCCACCCTTTGAAGGGAGGAGTGTCAAAGAATTTGTGGATATATTGTAAAACCACTACAGGGGGCCAGCCCCATGGCCTAGTGGTTATGTTCAGCGCACTCTGCTTCAGTGGCCCGGCTTCAGTTCCCAGGTGCAGACCTACACAACTCGTCGGCGGCCATGTGTGGCGGTGACCCACATACAAAATAGAGGAGGACTGGCACAGATGTTTGCTCAGGACAAATCTTCCTCAAGCAAAAAGAGGAAGATTGGCAACGGATGTTAGCTCAGGGTAAATCTTCCTCAGAAAAAATAAAAATAAAATAAAATAAAACCACTACACCCTTACCTCAAAGGTAGCCCCTATGCCTCCTTCTCCCACTCTGTCAGCATCCCATCCTTCTTCAACACAAGGAGGCAGTGAGGCTAGTTATGTCATCTCCCTAGGAAATACTGGAAGATGGTTTGGAAGGGCTGGGTGACTATCCAAGGGTGCAGATCATGATTGCCTGATGTAGTTGGGAAAAGGCCATTTGTAAGAAGGATCCAGGAGGCATGCATTGTCTAATCTGGAAAGTGTAATAAGGCTGTTACACCTGCAGCTGCTGTGTGGAGTTTGAGAAAATATTAACCAGAATTTGCAGTATTGTTCTTGAGTCTCTTCCAATGACTGGGGAACCTTTGTCATTCTGGAGGAAGAAAGACTTCTCGTGCATTGTTGATCAGCCTTGGATATTAGGATCCATTGTTGATCATTTCATTGATAGGGATCGGGTATTTTAACTCAGTGGAGTTTTCAAGAGGCTGGGAGATATCAGTAGCAAAGTAGTGTTGTTAGGAGAAACTGAAATGGCCTCCATTCTCAACTTTCCAATGTTCCCACTACATATAGTACTGAATGGAAGAGCCATTAACAGATTAGATTAAAAGAACACTTCTTTGAGAGCAGGGCCACATGGATGACAGTTCTCCTGGAGTGCAAGGCAGTTAATCAACACTTACCCCTCGAGACTGGTAATTTCTGGTGATCCATTACTATTGAGTCTTCTTCTGGAATCATTAATACCATCTGGCTCATATCCAGGGGTATAATCTCAGTAGAAACTCAGAAGTTGCCCAGTCACCACCACATTTTTAAAAATTTGCTGTTAGTGGTCACATCTTGCTTTTTTTTTATTGAGGTGAAATTCACATAACATAAAATTAACCATTTTCAAGTGTATAATTATACTAGATGTTTAGTACACTCACAGTGTTGTGCAACCACCACTTCTATCAAATTCCAAAATATTTTCATCACTCCAAAATAAAATCCTTATCCATTAAGCAGTTACTTCCCATTCTCCCTCTCCATAGACCCTGGCAAACACCATTCTGCTTTCTGTCTCTATGAATTTACCTATTCTAGATTTTTCAAACAAATGCAATCATATAATATGGGACCTTTTGTGTCTGGCTCCTTTCACTTAGCATAATGTTTTGGAAATGCGTCCATGTTGTAGCATGTATCAGTACTTCATTCCTTTTTAAGGCTGAATAATATTCCATTGTATGTATACACCACATTTTGTTTATCAGTTCATCCGTTGATAGACATTTAGGTTGTTTCCTCCTTTAGGTTATAGTAAATAGGGCTGCTATGAATATTGGTGTACAAGTATTTGTTTGAGTACCTGTTTTCAACTCTTTTGGGTATATACCTAGGAGAGGAATTTCTGGGTCATATGGTAATTCTATGTTTAACATTTTGAGGAACTACCAAAATGTTTTCCAATGGATGCACCATTTTACATCCCCACCAGCAATGTACAAGAATTCCAATTTCTCCACACCCTCACCAACAGTTACTGTATTTTTTTGATAATAGACATCCTAATGGGTGTGAAGTGGTATCTCATTGTGGTTTTGATTTGCATTTCCCTAATGATTAGTGATATTGAACATCTTTTCATGTGCTTATAGACTATTTGTAAATCTTCTTTGGAGAAAAGTCTACTTAAGTCCTTTGATCATTTTTTTTCAGTTTTATTGAGGTATAATTGACAAATTTGTAAGATAAACTGTACAACATGATAATTTGATATACATACAGAGTGTGAAAGGATTCCCTCCAGCAAGTTAATTAAAACATCCACCACCTCACATATTTATCTTTTGGAGGTGGGTGAGAACATTTAAGTTCTACACTTCTAGCAAATTTCAATTATTATAGTGTTATCAACTATAGTCACAATGTTATACACCCTCGGCCCCTGGCAAGCACTTCTATATTCTCTGTTTCTAAGAGTTCAACTTTTTCTTTCAAATATTCCACATATAAGTGATACCATGCAGTATTTGTCTTTCTCTGTCTTATTTCACTTAGTGTAATGCCCTCTAGTTTCATCCATGCTGTCACAAATGACAGGATTTCCTTCTTTTTAAAGGCTATATAATATGCCATTATTTCTATCTCTATCTGGATCTCTGTATCTATATATCACATTTTCTTGATTCATTCAACTGTTGACACTAAGATTGTTTCCATACCTTGGCTATTGTGACTAATGCTGCAATGAACGTGAGAATGCAGATATCTGTTTAAGATAGTGATTTCATTTCCTTTGGATATGTGCCCAGAAGTGAAATTGCTGGATTATATGGTAGTTCTATTTTTTTATTGAGGTAACATTGCTTTATAACATTATATAAATTTCAGGTGTACATCATTATATTTCAACTTCTGTGTGGATTACATTGTATTCACCATCAAAATCTAGTTGCCATCCATCACTGTACACATGTGCCTCTTCACCCCTTTCACCCTCTCCCTACCCCCTTTCACCTCTGGTAACCACCAATCTGTTCTCCTTATCTACGTTTATTTATTTGTTTGTTTATCTTCCACATATGAGTGAAATCATATGGTAATTGTCTTTCTCGGTCTGACTTATTTTGCTTAGTATAATATGCTCAAGGTCCATCCATGTTGTCACAAATGGCAAGGTTTCATCTTTTTTATGGCTGAGTAATATTCCATTGTATATACATATACCACATCTTCTTTATCCATTCATCTGTTGTTGGGCACTTAGGTTGTTTCCAAGTCTTGGCTGTTCTGAATTGTGCTACAATGAACATAGAGGTGCACATATTTTTTTGAATTAGTGTTTTTGTGTTCTTTGGATAAATACCCAGAAGTGGAATAGCTGGATCATATGGTAATTCTATTTTTAATTTCTTAAGGTACCTCCAAACTGTTGTCTGTAGTAGCTGTACCAGTATACATTCTCAGCAACACTGTACAAGGATTCTCTTTTTTCCACATCCTTGCTGGCATTTGTTATTTGTTGTCTTTTTGATAATAGATGTCCTAACAGGTGTGAAGTGATATCTCACTGTGATTTAGATTTGTGTTTCCCTTATGACTGGTGATATTGAGCACCTCTTCATGTATCTTTTGGCCATTTGTATTTCGTTTTTGGAAAAATGTCTATATTTGCCCTTTTTTAAAAGTTTTTTTTTTTTTTTTTTTTTTGCTATTGAGTTGTATGAGTTCCTTGTATATTTTGGATATCAATCCCTTATCAGATATGTGATTTCCAAATATTTTCTCCCATTCCATAGGTTGCCTTTTTATTTTGTTGATGATTTCCTTTGCTGTGCAGAAGCTTTTTAGTTTGATGTAGTCCCACTTGTTTATTTTTGCTTTAGTTGCCTTTGCTTTTGTTGTCAAATCCAAAAAATCATTGCCAAGACCAATGTCAAGGAACTTACTCCCTATGTTTTCGTCTAGGGGTTTTATGGTTTTAGGTCTTATATTCAAGTCTTTAATCCATTTTGTGTTGATTTTTGTGTATGGTGTAAGATGCAGTCCAGTTTCCTTCTTTTGCATGTGGCTGTCCTGTTTTCCCAACACCATTTATTGAAGAAACTATCCTTTCCTTATTGTATATTCTTGACTTCTTCATTGTAAATTAATTGACAACATATGCATGGGTTTATATCTGAGTTCTCTATTCTGGTCCATTTACTTATGTGTCTTTACATAGTTTTTATGGCAATACCATACTGTTTTGATTATTATAGCTTTGTAATATAGTTTGAAATCAGGAAGTGTAATGCCTTCAGCTTTGTTCTTCTTTCTCAGTATTGCTTTGACTCTTTGGGGTCTTTTGTGCTTCCATACAAATTTTAGGATTGTTTTTTCTATTTCTATTAAAAATGCCACTGAAATTTTGATAGAGATTGCATTGAATCTGTAGATTGCCTTGGATAGTATGGACATTTTAACAATATTAATTTTTTCAATCTGTGAACATGGAATATCCTTCCATTTATTTATGTCATATTCAATTTTTTTCATCGATGTCCTATAGTTTTCAGTGTACAGATCTTTCACCTCCATGGTTAAATTTACTCCTAAGTATTTTATTCTTTTTGATGTTATTGTAAATGGGATTGTTTTCTTAATTTCTCTTTCTGATGGTTTGTTGTTGGTGTATAGTAATGCAACTGATTTTTCTATATCTGTTTTGTATCCTAAAACTTTACTGAATTCATTTATTAGTTCTAACAGTTTTTTGGTGGAGTTTTTAGGGTTTTCTATATATAGTATTATGCCATCTGCAAATAATGACAATTTTATTTCTTCTTTTCTGATTTGGATGCCTTTTATTACTTTTTCTTGTTTAAGTGCTCTGGCTAAGACTTCTGGTGCTATGTAAAATAAAAGTGGCAAGGGTAGTCTTCCTTGTCTTGTTCCTGATCTTAGAGAAAAAGCTTTTAGCTTTTCACTATTGAGTATGATGTCAATTTTGGGCTTGTCATATATGGCCTTTATTATGTTGAGGTACATTCCTTGTATACCCAGTCTTTTTGAGAGTTTTTATCATAAAAGGATGTTGAATTTTATCAAATGCTTTTTCTGCATATATTTAAATGATTACATGATTTTTACCCTTTATTTTGTTAATGTAGTATATCATATTGATTGATTTGTAGATGTTGAACCATCTTTGCATCCCTGGAATAAATCTCACTTGATCATGTTGTATGATTCTCTTAATGTATTGTTGAGTTCAATTTGAAATATTTTGTTGAGGATTTTTGCATCTACGTTCATCAGGTATATTGGCCTGTAATTTTCTTTTCTTGTAGTGTCCTTTTCTGGCTTTGGTGTCAGGGCAACGCTGGCCTTATAAAATGAGTTTGGAAATATTCCCTCCTTTTTTATTTTTTGGAAGAATTTGAGAAGGATTGGTATTAGTTCTTTAAATATTTGGTAGAATTCACCAGTAAAGCCATCAGGTCCTGGACTTTTCCTTGTTAGGAGGTTTTTGATTACTAATTCAATCTCCTTACTAGTAATTGGTCTGTACAGATTTTCTATTTCTTCATGATTCAGTCTTGATAGGTCATATGCTTTTAGGAATTTAACCATTTATTCTAGGTTGTCTAATTTGTTGGTGTATAATTGTTCATAGCAGTTTCTTATTATTCTTAGTATTTGTGCAGTATAAGTTGTAATGCCTCCTCTTTCATTTCTAATTTTAGTTGAGTCCTCTCTTTTTTTTCTTGGTAAGTCTAGCTAACAGTTTGTCTATTTTGTTTATTTTTTCAAAAAAAACAGCTTTTAGGTTATTTGATCTTTTCTATTGTCTCTTTAGTCTCTATTTCATTTATTTCCACTCTACTTTGTTATTTTCTTTCTTCTATTAACTTTGTGCTTAATTTGTTCTTTTTCTAGTTTCTTGCATTTACTCATTTTTTAAAATTCGATTGTACTTTTGTTGTTGAGTTGTAAGATTTCTTCATATATTCTGGATACTAGACCCTTATTAAGTATATAATTTGCAAATATTTTTCCCATTCTGTAGGTTGTCCAAGGTCATAAATATTATCCCTATGTTTTCCTCTAAGAGTTTTATAGTTTTAGTTCTTAAATATAGGCCATTGATCCATTTTGAGTTAATTTTTTAATATAGTGTGAGGTAGGGGTCCACTTTCATCTTTTGCTTGTAGGTATCCAGTTGCCTCAGCACTATTTGTTGAAGAGACTATTCTTTCCCCATTGAATGGTCTTGGTAAACTTGTCAAAGATCAATTGACCATAGACACATGGATTTGTTTCTGAACTCCCAATTCTTTTCCATTGATCTATATGTTTATTCTTATGCCAGTACTACACTGACTTGATTTCTATTGCTTGGTGGTAACTTTTGAAACCAGGAAGTGTGAGTCCTCCAACTTTGTTTTTTTTCAATGTTGTTTTTGCTGTTTGGGGCCCCTTGAAATTCCATCTAAATTTGAGGATCAGCTTTTACATTTTTGCAAAGCACTTTAGAATTTTGATAAGGATAGCTTTTAATGTGTAGATGGTGTTGGGTAATATTGCCATTTTAACAATGTTAAATCTTCTGACCCATGAATATGGCATGTCTTTCCACTTATTTACATCTTTTATTTTGTTCAGCAATTTTTTGTAGTTTTCAGTGTATAAATCTTTCACATCCTTGGTTAAATTATTGATAGGTATTTTATTCTTTAGGATTCTGTTATACATGGAAATGTTTTCTTAACTTTCTTTTCAGATTGTTCATTGCCGGTGTATAGAAACACAATTAATTTTATATGTTGATCTTATATCCTATAGTTTTGACAAATACATTTATTAGCTCTACCATTTTTTTGTGTGTAGAGACTTTAGGATTTTCTGTATATAGGATCACATCATCTGTAAATAGGAATAGCTTTACTTCTTCCTCTCCAATATGAATACCTTTTTTCTTTCCTAATTGCTCTGGCTAGAACTTCTAGTACAATATTCAATAGAAATGGCAGAAGTGGGCATCCTTGATTTATTTCTGATCTTATGAGGTAAGGCTTTTAGTCTTTCACCATTAAGTAAGACATTAGCTCTGGGTTTTCCATAAATTCCCTTTATCAGGTTGAGGAATTTCCTTTCTATTCCTAGTTTAAGTGTTTTTATCATGAGATGGTGTTGAATTTTGTCAAATGCTTTTTCTGAAACAACTGAGATGATTGTGTGGCTGTGGCTTTTTCCCCTTCATTCTGTTAACGTGGTGTATTGCATTGATTTTCATATGTTGAACCACCCTTACATTCCTGGGATAAATTCCACTTGGGCATGGTGTATAATTCTTTTAATATGCTGCTCGATTAGGTTTGCTGGCATTTTGTTGAGTTTTTTTGCATCTATATTCATAAAAGATATTAGTTTGGTTTTTTTTTTTCTTGTGATATCTTTGTCTGGCTCTGGTATCAGAGATTGAGTTATAAAGTATTCCCTCCTGTCCTATTTTTTGGGGGAAGAGTTTGAGAAGGATTGCTGAAAATTCTTTAAATGATTGGTAGAATTTACCAGTGAAGTCTTCTGGTCCTGAGTTTTTCTTTGTTGAGAGGATTTTGATTGCTGATTTAATTTCTGATTCTCTTATATTCCTTTTGTTTAAAAAAAATTCTGTAGGTCAGTAGTAATGTTCCCACTTTCATGTTTGATTTTAGTAATTTCAGTCTTCTCTTCTTTTCCTAGTCAATCTAGCTAAATGTTTGACAATTTTGTTGATCTTTTCAAAGAACCAACTCTTGGTTTTATTGGTTTTCTGTATTGTTTTTCTATTCTCTATCTCATTTAATTTCACTCTGATCTTTATTATTTACTTCCTTTTGTTGGCTTTGGGTTTAATTTTCTCTTGTTTTCTAGTTCCTTAGGGTGCAGGTTATTTATTTATTTCTTCTTTTTAAATGTACATGTTTACAGCTATAAATTTTCTCTGAGCACTGCTTTCTCTGTATCCCATAATTTTTGGTATGTTGTGCTTTCATTTTCATTTGTCTCAAAGTATTTTCTGACTTCTCTTGTAATTTATTCTTTGACCTATTGGTTTAAGAATGTGTTAATTTCCACATATTTGTTAATTTTCAATTTCCTTATGTCAATGGTTTCCAGTTTCATTTCCTTGTGTTTGAAGAAGATACTTTGTATGACTTAAATCTTTTTAAACTTGTTGAGACTCATTTTTTGGCCTAACATATGGTCCATCCTGGAGAATGTTCCATGTGCACTTGAGAAAAATGTATATTCTGCCATTTTTGGGTATTCTGTGTATGCCTTTTAGGTCAAGTTGGCTTATAGTATTGTTCAAGTCCTTTATTTCATATTGATCTTCTCTTTTATTGTTCTATCCATTATTGAAATTGGGGTTTTAAAGTACTCAACTACTATTGTAGAATTATTTCTCTCTTTAATTCTGTCAAATTTTGCCCCATATAGTTCTGTTGTTAGGTGTATATATGTTTGTAATTGTTGTATCTTCTTGATGGATCGACCATTTTATCAATACATAATGTTCTTCTTTGTCTTTTGTAACAGTTTTTTACTTGCAATCTGTTTTGTGTGATGTTAGTATAGCCATTCTAGCCCTCTTCTGGTTACTGTATACATGTAACATTTTTCCCATCCTTTCACTTTCAACTTATTTGTTTCTTTGCATCTAAAGTGAGTCTCTTGTAGATAACACATAGTTGAATCACGTTTTTAATCTATTCTTCTAACCTCTGCCTTTTAATTTGATATTTAATGCCTTTACATTTAAAGTAATTACTAATAAGGAAGGACTTCTAATATTTTGCTATTTATTTTCTATGTCCTATATCTTTTTTGTTCCTCAGTTACTCCATTACTACCTTGTTTTGTGTTTAATTCACTTTTTGTAGTGTAAAATTTTGATTCCTTTCTCATTTCCTTTTCTCTCTATATATTTTTTGGTTATTTTCTTAGTGGTTATCTTGAGTATTGCTCTTAACCTTTTAAATTTATAACAGCCTATTTTGAGTTAATACTACCTTATCTTCAATAGTATACATATTTCTACTCCTATACAGCTCTGTCTCTCCCACTTTATGTTGTCATAAATTACATCTTTATATATTATGTGCACAATAACATAGATTTATAATTATTGTATGCATTTGTCTCTTAAATCATATAGGGAAAAAAGTGGAGTTACAAACCAAAAATACAATAATAATGGCTTTTGTATTTACCTATGTAGTTACTTTTATCCGTGTTCATTATATCTTTGTATGGCATTGAGTTACTGTCCAGTAGCCTTTCATTTCTTTTTAAAGGACTCCCATTAGCAATTCTTTTAGGGCAAGTCTGCAATTGGTGAACTCTTTCAGCTTTTGTTTATCTGTGAATTAATTTCTTCTTCATTTGTGAAGTATTGTTTTGCTGGATGTAGAATTCTTTGTTGACAATTTGTATTTTCTTTTAGCACTTCAAATATGTCATTCATAGCTTCTGCTGAGAAATCAGCTGTTAATCTTATTAATGATCCTTTGTACATGACAAGTCACTTCTCTCTTGCTATTTTCAAGATTATCTCTTTGTCTTTTGACAGTTTGATTATAAGGTGTCTTGGTGTGAATCTCTTTTCATTTATCCTACTTGGAGTTTGTTGGTTCTCTGAGATGTGTAAATTCATGACTTTTATCAAATTTGGGAGGTTTTCGACCATTATTTCTTCAAACATTCTTTCTGTACCTTTCTCTTGTCTTCCCCTTCTGGGAATCCCATTATGCATATGTATGCATAATGGTGTCCCATAGGTCTCTTAAGCTCTGTTCATTTTTCTTCATTCTACTTTTTCTCTGCTCTTCAGACTGAATGCTTTCAACTGACCTATCTTGAAGTTCATTGATTCTTTTTTTTCCCTGCTCAAATCTATGGTTGAGACCCGTGAATTTTCCCTTTCAGTTATTGTATTTTTCAGCTCCAGAGTTTCTGTTTGTTTCTTTTCATAATTTCCATCTCTTTATTGGTATTCTATATTTGTTCATACATCATTCCCCTGGTTTCCTTTAGCTCTGAGAATATTTTAAATAGTTGATTTAAAGTCTTTGTCTAGTAAGTCAAATGTCTCTGCTTCCTCCAGAACAATTTGTGTTAATTTCTCCTGTAAAAGGGCAATACTTTCTTGTTTCTTTGCATTTTTTTTTGCAATTTTTGGTGAAAACTGGACATCAAAGTATTATAATGTGGTAACTCTGAAAAGCAGATTCTCCCCCCTTCTCAGGTGTTGTTTTGTGGTTTTCTCTGAGTTATAGCTACTTCTTTGTTTAGTGACTTTCTAAACTATTTTTGTAGAGACTGTATCCTTTTTATTGTTTAGTGTATGAAGTCTCTGTTATTTTAACTTGTGTTTTGACAGAGATTTTCTTGAATGCCTGGAATAAATATAAAAGGAGAATAAAAGGAAAAAATCTCTCTTAGTTTTTGAAAGTTGGCTCTATTGGGGCACTCCTTCAATGCTTATCTAGGTTGTTTATAACTTTTCCTTAGCCTTTGCTTCTAGCCGTGTTGAGCCTAAAGATAAGCCTTAAGTGAACACTTAGGGATTTCCCAGGTCTTTTCTGAGCAAGAGTTCTGCCCTGGGAATGTGTGGCTTTCTAAATTTCCCAGTATATGCAGGCACTTTTCAATGCTTTAATTCTTCAAAGAAGCTCACTCTCCAGCTTTCCCTACCAGACTTTCAGTGTGTCTAATATTTGCTTCAACTGTAATCTTTTTCCCCAAGCAACAGCCTTTTGATATTTTTAAGGAATACCCTCTGGATAGCCTCTTATTAACCCTGAGAAAGTTCTGAGTTAGGCTAAACAAAAGCAAGAGTCTTGTGTCACTTCTTCAGGCAGTCACTCTACAGGTCAAAACAAACACAATTCTTTGAGAACAGTCTGCTGTCTTCCTCTATAATAAGGCACCAGGGTCCTACACTGGGACCATGGGCTGCTGTCTTCAAGACTGTTACCAAGCCAGGTAAGGGGTGAGGCAAGGGCAAGTAAAAACACTGCAAAGCTCTCCTACCATTTTAAAATTGCCTCTTTATTGATCCAGCATTTGCTTCGTTGTTATAAACCTTTGACTATTTTCCAGAGTTCCTACAATGTTAATCCTGAGTTTTTACTCATCGTTTAGGTGTTTCTGTGGAGGGATAGAACCTTGGAGCTACCTACTCTTCCATTTTTGCTGACATTACTCCCTCACAATTTGTTTTTGATTCAGCTAGTATTTATTAAGCACTACCGTGTGCCAGGCAATGTGTTTAGTGTTTTACTTTTTTTTTAACCCTTACAGTAATTGTCTGAGGGCAGCAATATTATCTCCATTTCACAAAAGAAGAAATAGAGACTCAGAGAGGAATTGTCCAAGGTGATACAGAGAGGAGCAGATAAAACTGAACTTAAACTCAGATCTGTTTGAACTCCAACCCTAGGCTTTTAACCACTAAATTAAAACAATATATTATGATAGTCAGGCAGATATAATCAAAGGTGTTAGGAGACCTGATTCAATTTTATGCTCAGGGATTAATTGTAATTTGTTACATGAAAAGTAGTTTTCATTTTCTATCTCTCATTCACACTTTGCCTCTGAATGGTGTAACTGTGTTTAAGTGAAGGGTCTCAATAGAAGTAAGGGAAAGGAAAACATATCCCAGGTGATGCACCAATAGTCATGTGGAGTGGATGAACAGGCTTTGAGTATTGTCTACAATGGCTTGTAATCTCTTTCTTTTTAGATCTAAGCTGGGAGGATGGCCAAAGTAAATGGAAAAGGGGCTAAGGGAGGATGCCTGGATACTCGACATATAATTATCTTATTCTTCTATGTGTTTCTCAATTGTTCTTAATTTTTTAGATGGAGCATTGTTAGGGAGATGCAAGGGCTCTGGATCCAGATTCCCTGAGTTCAAATTCTGGCTCTATTATTGACCAACTCTGTGATCTTGGGCAAGTTAATTAATCTATCTGTGGTTCAATTTCCTCACTATGAGGTATGGGGATAATAATGGTACATACCTCATAGTGTGCTTGAAGATTAGATAAGCTGGTAAAGTGAAAAGCATTAAGAACTGTGCCTGGCACAGAGTAACCATTTAAAAGGGTTGGCTATTACTATTATTATAAAACTAAGTAGAAAAACAAAGCCATTTTTTTTTCCCCAACAAGATTTTAACGGTCACACTTCATTATCACCTCCCATTTCCCACTTACTTATCCTGGTGGACCCTTATGGGGAACATGTTGCCTCAGAGGCTTCTCTTATTTTACATTTGACCTTGTTAGGATGACCATAACTTAAAGGGGAAAAAGAAATTGAATGGGTTTCCTATCAGGCCTCTTCCTGACAACTTCTTCAATTCTCCTTGATCCCAAAGAGGATGAAAATATACAGACAGGCAAGTTTTTGTAACTAAAATTGTACTGAAAGTTCCATTTTCATTTAGCATTTATTTCCTTCTATGTAATTTTAAATTTAAAAAATCCTAGAAAAATTCAAAAAATGTTTTGTTGAGAACATTAATCTCAACAAACTTTTTGTTAATGGTGTTACTTCTGGTACACCAAGATCATGAGGCTAAAATATAAATAGATAGAAGAATTGTTATTTTTGATTCCTATTTGAAAGTTATTTTGGGATTCCATGGGCATGAGGATTTGTATTGTTCCCCACCATTATACGTATGAAGAGTGATGTTGATGACAATAACACAGTCCCATGGACTCACCTAAGAATTCCTTGTGTGTGCTGACTGACTAATCTTCATCTTCCCTCAAAAAGTAATATAAGAATGCCAATAAATAAGTGTGGCATTATTTTAACAAATAAATTTGGACCTTTTCTTAGTTATATAAAAGTAATCACCTTACCTATAAAAAGTAAATCTTTCAAACATGTTGAAACTGTGTAATTAGTGATGACTACTGACAATAAACCTCAGAACTGACTCTGCATCATGATGGACACCAAGATTGAGAACCAGGTAACTTGTTCAAGCCTTTCCTCTTACAGAAGAAAAGAGAGGAGGTCAGTTGCTCAAGGTCACACAGTGGTGAGTGTCTCCAGGGTCACTTCACTCTGGGCTCAGTCATTAAGTCTTCAGATATTTATTGAACTTCTCCTGTGTCTCAGGCCCCATGCCTAAATTAATGGTAAATAACACATAATCTACTTCAAGGATTAGGAGAATGGAGAGTGGAATGGGAGCAACAGGACAGAACAGTTTGAGAAGAAAGTACAGGGGTTGGTGGGAGCAGAGATCAGGGACATCAGACTGAACTTGGAAGTGGGGCTGAGGAAAGCTGCCCAGAGGAGATGATATCTAAGATAGACCTGAAGAATGAATGGGAGACAAGTGATATTTGACCAACTGATAGTTGATATCAAGGTAAGACTATGTCCAAAATTGGCATCGCAGAGGGAAAACCAGCTCTCCTACACTCCTACTCTTGGAACCTTAGCCAAAGATAAAACCTTTAGCTGAAACCTTTAGCTGGGTAATGATAAATAACAATGCTGACTGGTTTATTGTTGTTAGTTTTTCAAAGCATATCTTTAATAGAATTTCATGTGATTCTCCCAATGAGTCCATGAATAAGAAAGGGTGGGTATAATCAACCTCTCAAAGAATGACTTAAAATGAATTTAAGAGTAAATAATGTAAAATTACAGTGGATGTGAGTCTTCTGATATTTTCTCTGAGATATAAAAGAACTTCTGGTTGCTCAAAGACACACTGTCTATCTTATGGAGTAGAATTTTGTCCATTGGAGAAGTGAAAAATGCCGTACCAGTCATGTCAGTCAATGTTCTTTTCATGGCCACCTTGCATTCTCATTGAACTACCCCACCCACAGCCTTTGACCCTGCATCCACAGGATTTTCCTATCTCCCCTTGGTTGCAGCTATTGGCTAGAATTGGATGCTTTGATCCTGACCCTATAAAGCAAGGCTAGGCCAATCAGATTTTGTTCTTGGAAGATTCAGCTATTAGCCCCATTTTTCTTTGTTCTTCCTTGCATCCACATCCTTATCGTGGTCTCATTATGGGCAGAGAATACTTTCCCTGACTTTGGGCCTGTTTGTGACTTGTGTTGGCCAATGGCATGTAGGTAAAAGTGTCAGTTTGCCATCTGAGCTTAGGCTTTAAGAAGCCTTGTATGCTTCTGCTCACCCTGTTGTGCCTCTGTCATCCCATGAGAAGAACTTCTCCTGGACAACTTTTGCTGCTGTAGGCTGAGTCTTAGAATGTACACATGTGGATCACAGCCACCCAGCTGAACCAGTTAAGATCAGCTAACTCCCAGCTGACATACAGATCAATGAGAATAAACGGCTTATGTTTTACCACTGATGTTTGTGACCAGCTTGATTTAAAACCAGTGTATGGTATGTGCTTGAGCTGAAAGCTTACATATACTTTGTAGCTTGATCTGTCATTTTGGGCCACAGATGAGTAAGTTAAGGCCAGTAAGAAGCCAGTTTACCGAGCTAGGTAGGGAGTGGAATACACCGGTGACAGAGATAATCTTCCTGGCTCTCAGCAACTCTCTAGGTTCAGCTTCTATAAGGCAGGGAGTTATGGGAATTAGTAGCAGGGCCCTGGCCGCCAGACTGAGTTTCCTGGCTGGCATTCTCATCTGTGGGAGGACTATCTATCATTGGCCCATCTTGAGGAAACTGGGATATTATGTTGTTTCTTCAAATTAGGCAGAATTACTAGAAGTAGAACTGAGGAGCAATGTCAGAATATGGTCTCTGCAAGGTTGTCTTAAAGCTGAGTCATCTGAAAACAAGGACAGTTTAAATTTTTCTGATGGAGAACGAGATTAGTCCAAAAGTCTAACGAGTAGCTGGGACTACCATGGGGATCAAGAGTTTCGTGAACAAAAGAGGTGCAAGGAGAAGCTGTTGTTTTGTCTGTCCAGTTCCCCTTCCCATATTTCTTCTGAAAATGTTCCTGTGAGAGACATATTGCCTTGTCTAACTTCCCTATCCAGCTTAAATTGTACCGTCCCCCTACCAGACTCACAAGTGGTCAGCCCTAATACCACATCACTCTGCCTTCCCTCTCTCCTCATCACAAAGTGGATTGAACCAAAGGTGTACTCCTACCTGGCCCAAGGGAAACTAATCCATATGGGTTGGGTGGGGCTAACCCTGGCTACAAGCGCCTGCAGGTACTGGAGACTTGGAAACAGTCCAGCCCGTATCCTTGGCTACAGTGATTGGTTCACTCTCAATCCAGGGCCCAAGCCAGGGCAATAAGAGTCCTTCCTGGTATTTTTCTTTCAGAAGTTTGAGGAGAGACGGTTATTTCTGTTCTGGTGGCTGACCTGGCAGGATCCAAGGGTAGAGCTTCTAGTGGCTATTTTGATGCTATCCAATGAGAACCTGAGGATCAATTCTGGTAATGCAGGAAGTATGGTGAAGAAGCAGGAAGGAAGGAGAGAAGGAAGGAGGGAGGGAGGGGAGAAGGGAGGGAGAGAGAGAGAGAGAGAGAGAGAGAGAATGAATCAATATGAATATGAGAGAGAAGATCTGAAAATATGGTCTGAACTTCTGGATGCAGCCCAGCTAAAGCTAACTCTACCCCTGGATTTGCCAAGTACTAGACCAATAAATCCCCTCCTCTTTTCTTTCTTAAACTGGTTTGAATTAGTTTTCTATCACCTTTGACTGACAGAGTCTTGACTAATCCACCAGGGCCACTGAGGAAGAGAGGAGGCATTGTGGGGACTAGGTCTGCTTTACTGGCAAAGATCTCAGCTCCTTACAATACAAGAGAGAGAAAGGCTGCATAGATTCCACTGAAGGCAGGGAGAAAATGTAAAATCATGATGGAGACCAAAGCAAAAACAATCAGGCTTAATTCAATTTACATTCTAATTATCAGGTAAAGGTTTATATAAAGCTTTTAAGACTTGCTATGCTTTTGTAACATCAGTAGTAGGTACTGGTTAAAGTATACTGCCTGGAGTCAGGAATTCATGAAGGGCTCAGGTAGGAGATTTCACTTGCAGTCTCTCATGCAGCTGCAGTCAAATGTTATCTGGGGCTGCAGTTATCTTAACTCTTGACTTGGTTGGATGTCCAAGATGGTGCACTCACATGGCTTGTGGTTGATGGTGGTTGTCGGCTGGGAGCTCAATTGAGGCCATCAACTGGAGCATCTGTACATAGCCTATTCCTGTAGCTTGGTTTTCTCACAGTATGGCTGCCTCAGGGTAGTTGGAATTCTTACATGGGGACTCAGGACTCCAAGCAGGAGTTTTGGAGTGAAGAAGACGGAAGATACCCTTCCTTTTCTGACCTAGCCTCAGAAGTCACACAACATCACTTATACTGTATTTTATTGGGTACATGTGAGTCACAAGCCTACCTAGGTTCAAGGGCAGAGGTTACAGATCCTGCCTCTTGATTGATAGAGTGTCAAAAAACATGTGGCCATAAAAATAATACTTTCACAATGACCTTACCTATATTTGTAAGTTATATATGTGTAAATAGACCCTGCAAGGGTGAGACTTGATGCTAGTCCTTCCCCAGGTTACCCAATGTCCTTCAGGGCATGAGTCACTGAGGTATCACCTGCTCTGTTTAAAGACCCTGGGTACTCACCCTGTCTCTGCTGCTGCTTATTTCTAGCTCAAGCCACTAGTGAGATTATTAATCTTACCTCTGTGTGGCATGGTCCTTGCTGTTGCTTCATGCCCACCCTATTCTCCCCTTTCTCCCTTTTCCTGGAAGAGAGGCTATACCTTTTGTAGCAGCTGTTCCAGAGTGAGGGTGTCATCAGCCCATTCTTCCATCAGCACCCACTCTGAGAGTTCCGCTCAGCTCAGTGCAATGCACATCCCCGTGGTGTCACTCCCAGTTCCACTGCCTACAGCCTGAAGGGTCTCCAGATTAGGTTGCTATGGTTTCAGAAAATCTCCTTCCTGAATTATCTTTGATGGCGGATGGACAGGTGAGAATAGGAGTGATGTGTGCTACTGATAGAGATGAGAGAAAGCCCTGAGAAAGTTTGCTACTTTTCCTGCAGAAACTCTTCCTAGGGGATGTTAGTGCCATGGGCCAATGGTCTCTGAAAATAAAGCTGATTCTGACTCTGGTGATTTTTCTGGGAACCATCTAGAAATAAAACACAACACTGAGACTTTTACTATAATAAAAATTTTAAAGCAAATCAAAACACCAGGCATACAATATGCAGATAGATGCAATGACTCTCTGCACTGCTATATTTAATATTTTCAATTTTTGAAGGGGTTTGGTTCACTGCCAAAATAATCTGAAACACCAGAATCCCATTAGTTGTTAAGAACCAATTAGGTGGGAAGTTGTCAATTTGTAAACTAATTTTGGACTTCTAAGATGAAAAATAAACCTAATTATTTTAAGGGACCACAAGCTTCTCTCCCACTCCTAAATATAATTATGCCACAACCAACATAGATAATGATGCCCAAAATGCAACTTTAAGGTAAGACTAAACAAGAACTTTTAAGCCACAAGGAAAATATTTATGAAAAGTATAAAAGAGGAATAATGATAATTTATAAGGTAGATTGGGAAATGAGATTCAAAGGAATACTATGTTCAAGCTATATATTATGGTTAGAGTGTCCCTGAAGCTTATAAGCAAAAAAAAAAAATCATGAAATTAGAAAGCTAGTCCTTAGAAATTGAAAGATGTGGTAATTATCCCAGTTGTGGTTAAGGGTACAGGTAATTCATTTTAAGTAACACACTACTGTATTTCCCTTCCTGAAACCTCACAGAAAAGCAATTTCAGTAGGATGAAAAACACCAAATTGAAAAAATGGTTGATATGGATTTTTTTCATCACCTCATGGACCAAATAAAAAAGATTGTAAACTGATTGCTCCGATTGTGAAGAAATGTATTGGCCAAGCAAAATGAGTCTTCCCGAAATTAATTCAGAAGCAAACTGTAAAATTGATGGGTATTTTTATTAATTCTTTTGCATCTGAGAATGTAGAATGTATATTGCTCAGATGAAAAAAAGAGAGAGAGAGAACTCAGGAATCACAACTGAACTGCCAGGATGGTGTAGGGAGACATTATTAGGAGGTTTGATAGAATCAGGGTATGTCATGGAAGACAGGAGACCTGGCGTAAAATACTTGAGAGGTCTGTGTTGTGTGTGTTCTTTTGTTTCTGATGGTGAGAGATGCATTATGCTCTGTGGTGGGAAGGCCTATAGCTTTCCTAACTCTGGGTCGCTGCTTTGTGTGAGCAAAAAGTTACTTTGGGAGTCATCACTACAAGATTTGACCCTCTTATTAAGAATTTCAGAAGTTACAGGCTTCCGGTAATGTTGGACTCAGAGAGAGAATATAATTATCATTGGGTGGCAAAAAATCTGTTCCTTTTTTGAAGACATAATAAATTCAAGAGATTAAAGGTGCTGCCTTAACATGACCTTAAATTGATCCATTTGCAGGTGGAACCAGGTGTTAATGAAGGCCACCCAAAGGGTTGGCTGTGGAGGATCAGGCCTCTACTGTATGTTCAAGGTTGTTGTGCTGACCTCTGCAGCTTCCCCCTGCCTGCTTCTGCCACCTCTCTGAGAGGCCCAGTGTAGGGGCCATGTGGTAGCTCTGGGTTCCTCAGGTCCCCAGAGAAACCTACAGCAAGCTCAAGAGGGCCTCTCAGAGCCCAGATCCTTAAGGGACAGAGTGGAGTAGTTCCAATGGCATCTTGAATGTTGGTTTTGGCTTCTCATTTATTTTAAGAATTTATTTGTATAGGAAGTTCTTCAAATAACCAACATCCAACTAACAAGAATCCTTGTTTGCAACAATCCTTGCTTACAGAAATGGCTATTAGCTCACCTTGTTCCACTTCTTATATTAGGCCCCCTTTCTGCTTAATTTTGGAGAGATTGTGAGTTCACAGGTGGAGGAAGGAAGGAAGCTGTAAAAGAGGGTGTATTCTAAAGCAGAGATGGGCACCAGCCCCATGGTGTGGTGATTAAGTTCAGTGCGCTCTGTTTGGGCAGCCTGGGTTCGTGAGTTCAGATCCCAGGTGTGGACCTACACCACTCGTCAGCCATGCTGTGGCGGCAACCCACATAGAAAATAGAGGAAGATTGGCACAGATGTTAGCTCAGGGTTAATTTTCCTCAAGCAAAAAGATGAGGAAGATTGGCAACAGATGTTAGCTCAGGGCAACTCTTCTTCAGCAAAAAATAAATAAATAAAGCAAGGATGGGTCTTACCATCTTTCTTCCTCCTATCCTGCTGCTCATTTTGACTTTGTTTTTTTCAACTTTAGTTGAAATTGGCAGGTAAGTATTTTGGGAGTGCAGGCACTCTACTGACCTCTAACCTAGACTTCTCTGGACTTCAGGCTCATAGACCCAACTTCCATCCAAGACTTCTACTTGTATGGCACAAGGAACCTCAATCTCAATGTGTCCATTGCAGAAATCGTAATTTATCCCTTCCCTACCATCCATTTTTACTTCTCTTCTAACTAAACCTTTATATATCAACCAAAGTCAGTCTTTAAATATGTAAATCAAATCATGTCCTTTGTCTGCCTAAAACCCTTAAATGGCTTTCAATGGTTCTTAGAATAAAGACCCAAATCTTTGACAAAGACTTGCATGACATGGCTCCTATTGACCTCTTCAGGCTCATCCCATACCTACCTCCTTCTGAGTTTTCCAGGAGCGGACACTGAAACGAAGTTTGGGATACACAATGTCTGTGAATAAATACCAATGTCTGCGAAAGGAAAGTAGGAAGAAGTCAGACTTTGATGCAGGTCCAACAAAGCCCCAGCCAACCCAGTGGGGAGCTCCAGAATGAGTTTTACTCATCAGAGTTGTCAGGCCTCAGGCCTTTATATCCTACCTAACATGATCTCGGGCATAACCCCAGGCATGAACTCTGGCAAAGTGGGTCTCTGAAGCCCTGGCAGATCCTGGAGGAGCTGATAGCTGGGGCAAGTCCTTTTCCTGGATGGGGTTCTGGGTGGCCCCTTTCCATGTCTACCATACCCATACTCCAGCCTTACTTGATTTGTCCACTTCCTCAAAACTCACAGAGCACTTTCCCTCCTCTTACCTTCATTTCTGCTGTTCCTGTTCTTGAAGCACTTCTCTTCCCTGATATACACCTAGTTACTTCTCATAGCGTGTCTCATAGTGTGTAATGTGTACTTTTTAGGGGAGTAGATTATTTGACTGATTATTCTGCATAATTATTTGTATATTGTTTATCTTCCCTACTATGTATACTATAAGCTCCAGGAAAGCAGGATTGTGTATAGTTTATCTTCAGAGACTAGTGGGGTGCCTAGCATATAATAAATACTCTATAACCATTTGTTGAATAAATAGATAAATGTATGATTCAAAAGGCAACCTGGAGGCTCTGAGGTATTACTGAAATAAGTACCAGGAGCTGGGAGAAGGGTATTGGTGGAAAGATGGCACCACATTCAACTAGTATAGAGCTGACTCTTGAACAATAAAGCATATGATGTTTTCCATTCAGAAATTTAAAATGCAAATCATTCTACTCTTATATGATCACTATTTCCTAAAGTTGTTGAACTGAGCATATATTTGTGATCTGGTAAGCCATTTTTGGGCAAAAAGTCCAGGTCGGAGTTCTTTCTTAGTACTACACCTCATGGGAATTTCTGTCCAAATTTATGACATTATGACTATCAGAAAGCTTGACAATCTGTAATCCTCCTTTCAGGAGCTCCTGTAAATGAAGAGGTCTAACACCCACAGTCTGACTATCCCAGACATAAACCAGATTCAGGTCCTTACATGGCTACTCTAGCCCCATAGGGACAGAAGGATCTCAGATCTCTTATCCAGACCCTAAACTCATGAGGCCCAGCCTGGCAGTTCATTCAGACCTCTCCCACAGGCGGGCAGGGTGGAAGCTAGTTACCATTAGCCCAATATATGGTAGACTTGGTAGAGTGTTTCCATGCAGCAATTCTTTCTAACATTTCCCAAGAGACTTATATATTTTTTCAAATCTGGAATCTTCAGAAAAATCAGTAGAGAAATCAGGAAAATGAAAAAATAATATAATTACCCTGTAAGAATTAAAGTTTAACAATCAACAAAGAGATGTTATTGGTTCAAAGGAATCCACTGACATGAAATGAAAGGCAAGAGCAGGAAATGATGACATGCTGAACAGGTGGACATTTTGGGGGCAGGACCATGTAGAAAAGTGGTCATAATCTAATCAGTCTTGCTTGTAGCTGTTGCCATTTAATAAGTTTATGTTTGTGGCCCTATCTGCTGCCAGTGGTATCATGCTTGCAAATAAAATAGATATTAGTCAGTTTATGTGCATAGTATACTTTAAACAAATCCTGTGAGTTGTGTTCCAAGAAATAACAAGTTTCAGGAGCAAAATAAGTCCTTAATTTGGCAATTTTGACATGTGATTCTATGTATACTGTTAACCTTGCTAGGAGATACAAATATTATGTCATTTGAATACTACCCAATAATGTCTGCTGGCATTTCCAAGTTTGAATATCTGCTATAGGCTACAGTCCTTTGTAAATATTACAAAAAAATATTTCTTATTAATTTTTTTTTCAGATATCAGCAACAATAAGTAAAGAGTATGAAGAATGTTGGAAGTATTTTAAAAGTAGCTTATGATTTCAAGAGTTCTTGAGAATACCTGGGAATACTGGTTTCTCATTGCTGAACCCTAAGATTAATAACTGTTAGGACTTCAGGAACACTAGCCTGGCATGAACCCCAAGCAGTCTCGGGCTCACTCAGCAGCAGCCTTCCTTCAGTTCCCTCATGTAGGCCTCAGGTAGGTGGCTGAGTTTCTGGCTTGATTGCTAACTTGGAGGCTGCTTTTCTGTTCTAGGTCTGGATGCCATACTGAGCATCAACTTCCTGGACTGAGACCTTTGCCTCCCATCCATCTCCTCCTAGGTCCAGCCCCTCTACCTATGGCAGTGGACATTTCTCTCCATATCCCATGCAAAGACTGGGTTCTTGCTGTACCCTAAATGGTCCACCAGAAGAATTATGTGCTGGTTATTCTCTCTGCCTTTCCCTTGGCTGCAGATCCATTCTCTCCCTGCTTATCTGCCCTGTTCTGTGTTATAGGAGGCAGATGCTGGCAGACTGCTTAACCTGTTTTCCCTTTGGGTTAGATTTTGGTTCACAGGCCAAATCCAGCTCACTGCCATTTTTATAGATAAAGTCTTATTGAATCACAGCCATGCTCATTCATTTATGTATTGTCTATGGCTGTTTTCATGCTACAATGGAAGGGTTGAGTGGTGGTAACACAGACTGTATGGCTCACAAAGCCTAAAGTATTTACTATCTGGCCCTTTATAAAAATGTTTGCTGACCCTGGGTTAGGCCAATGGAGGCTCTGGCATTTCATCAGAGCTCAGCTCTGGCACCAATGACATCTCTCCTGGCTTATAGGTCCCACAAGGAGGCCCCTCCTCCAAGGCTCCCCCTCTCCTGAGCTGGAGGCCTAAGGACGATAACGGCTTCCTGCTGTTTCTACTCTCTAAGTTACTCAATGTCCCTTGTTTGTTCCCTTAATTCTCACAATTTTGTAAGTAGACCTTAATTAAAGTCTCTTCATTTGAGCTATCTGGGTTGAATTTTTCATGCTAGGATCTGACTAATGCAACATTACTGCATGGCTCATCTCAGCCACATACTTGAACAGACCCCATTGGCATGGGGCACTAACTTACCTTGAGCCAGAGTCTGCTGCCCTGTCATGGGTAAGGAGATTTGCCTGTTGGCTAGCCCAGTAGTCTTCACTGCTGAGTTAGGGTCCTCAGTCTAGGCTTTGCCCTTAAGAATAGCTTATCCCTTTCCACTGTGGAACCATCCTCAAAGTCCCAGCATGCTCATGACTAAGTCTTATACAAATTATACAAGAAGCCAGTAAATCTCCTTATACTTTTCTCTAGTAAAATATGATGAGTTTGGGAATCTCCGTGAGTTAAGCTGGTTTTAACTTCTCTGTGGGTGTCTAGATCAATTGCTTATAAAAGGGAGTTAAAACAGTTTCTTCTTTCAAGTCTTAAACTATCAGAAGCACAAGTGAGTCTCTGTCTAGATTTGCAGGGTTTTGGTTAGGATGGGGATGCCATGACATCAACTCTAAATCTGGCTTCTAACAGTTTTTATTTGATGAGGTGACTTCTAAGTCTCCTGTCTCACTATCCAAATAATCTGTGCTTGCAGGAATTTCTCTGGAAATTATAAAATAAATTAATTTTTTGCAATGTTGACTATAACCCAGGTTGCTCCAAAGTTTTCCCAAGAATAAAAATATAACTTTCATATTTTCAATTAGACTTGCCATCTGAAGTATTAACTACAGAATATAAACTTGATCAAAGAAGATTATGGAAGGCACACCATTTCAAAATGAGAAATCCCCAAGTATGAAAGTCATATATGGTGCTCTTGACTTCAATAATCTTGTTTCCCGTCTTCATTCTGCCTCTCTGTTGGACTATTTAAAATTCCCTATATAATAATCAGTTAAATAAAACCCTATACTCCCATTCAAGGAGTGTTATATAAATATTTTAGGAATGTAAGTGCTGTATCAACAGTATTGGTGGTTGTTATATTGTTGCTTATGAGTACAATGTCATAAGGATAGTAAGTATTAAGCAAACTTAATAACTAACACGTAGCTCTTTATAGTTTACAAAGCATTTCCTCATGCATTGTCTCATTGATCCTCATAATAACCTTGTAAGGTAAATATTATTACTCCTACTTTACAAATGAGGAAATTGTGGCTCACTTATTTGCTCAATCTAATATACCTAGCAAGTTTTCATATTATTAGTGGGCTCGAGACTGGCAAACTGAACCAGCTATGGAGAATAGCCCCAGCAAGATCACCTGGGCAGGCTGATCCCAGGAGCTGACAGGCAGAGCAAGTTTGGGCATGCTTTAGGCAATCATCAGAATCAAGGGAGAGGCTACTCTAGCAGATAAATCACTGCAATGGCAATGGTTGGACACTGAGGTATTCTGGACTGTTCAGAAGAGCATTCCAGGTAGAAGCTCAGTGCCACGGACTGGGCCAACATGGGAGGCAGGAAAATGCCTATCAGTGCTGTTATTTCTAGGTTCCACCCATGGGGATGCTGAGATTCCTGTTATGTATCCTGCCTCTGTTCCATCGACTGGCTCTATGGGTGGGCACGTTCAGTGGCAGGGACAGGGATAATGAGGGCAAGAGACAATAGGCAGGGGGTGAGCCTGGGAGGGCAATTCTTGGTTCTTTTCCTTCATAGCCAATGCACACTTTCCATCTCACTATCTCTCATGGATGGGGCAGGGCAGAAAATGAAGAAGAGGTAAAGAGACAAAGGTCAAGTGACCAATTAGTGTGTAGAGAAATGGGTCTTAACAGGGAAGGCTTCATGGTGCAAGTGAGTTTTTAGCTTATTCTCAAAGGAAACAGAACATATGGCCTGTTATTTGTTGTGATCCTTAATAAAGTTAAATGATATCATTAATTGTACTAAAGCCCAATCATATATTTTATTATCTTCTCCAGGGAAATCTGTTGGCCAACTTTCTTCCAATCTCTCTTCTCTTCTAAATATTTATTCTTAGTTCCAAAGACCAATTGAGGTAAATGATCTTTCCTTACATTTTCCACGAATATAAAAACTCTTTAGAGCTGCACTGTTCAATATGGTAGCCATTAGCTACATGTGGCTATTGAGTACTTGAAATGTGGCTACTCTTAACTAAGATGTACCATAAGTGTAAAATACATACTGGGTTTTGAAGACTTAGTATGAAAAAAAATGTAAAATCTCATTAATAATTTTTATATTGATTACATGTTAAAGTAATATTATTTTGGATATATTAGATTAAATGAAATATATTATTAAAATTAATCCCATTTTTTTCTTTTTTAGTGTGACTACGAGAAAATTTTAAATTACATATGTGGTTAGCATGGACAGTGCTTCTTTAGGGAGAAGCACCAGGTTCCTAAAGGGTTGCTACCTTTCAGCCTTTGCCACATGATTCTCTCCCCTCTAGGCCAGTTCTAACAAGTCAAATAAAGCAGATTTCATAATTGGAATGAAGGCTGCAAGTCATTTGGAAATTAGATGATGAAACTGCAATAGGATCATAACTCCTGCATGACAATTTGCTTTTCTGAGCCTTTCTTATTCCAAATGGAATAGTTACTGCTCTGTTCTCTCCTCTAGCTAATTTACATCTTATTTTCTTTCTGTCAGAAGTGTCATTTCCTGTGATTGATGAAACCATCTTTGCTAAGTGCAAAAACAAGGCCACCACGTTATTCAAACTTGATTCACTACAAATATTTTCATCCTCTGGATTGGGAAGTATTCATATAGTTGCTTGGAAACGCTTTAAAAAAATTGCAATGTTTGGTTACTTTCAAAAATTGAAATCAAGATTACAGGAATAAAAATATCATTACCCTTATAAATATGAAAAAAAATGAAGACATTATCTGGCAGTACGATTTTTTTTAATCCTAAGTCATGTCTATACATGGGCTCTGAATTTGCCGTTTTTTGACTCAAGGGTTATAGGGTCATCTTAATGATGGGTTTCTACTCAATTAATTAGATTGACTATGCAATAGATTTAATTCACTTAGAGTTGATTCAGTTTCTAGAGATGATTTTAACAAGCCTGTAGCCGTCATTTGATGAACACATCTAAGTCAATAACAGCAATGTTACAGCTTTATAATTATTATTACAGTCATGCATCGCTTAACAATGGGGATACCTTCTGAGAAATGCATCGTTAGGCGATTTCCTTGTTATGCGAACATCACAGAGTGTACTCACACAAACCTACATGGTATAGCCTGCTACACACCTAGGCTATATGGTACTAATGTTGTGGGACCACTGTCATATATGCTGTCTGTTTGTTGAGCAAAACATCATTATGTGGCACATGACTATACTTGAAAATATAGAAGACATGTTAAACAAAAAGAAACAGACTCTTTCTCTTTAAGAGGCAACTGGGAGTAACTATACGGTTGTATATACTCCCATGATGTCTTTTTCTTGCTTTCATTGAGTATCCTTTTAAATTATCTTTATTGAATTTATTAAAATATCAGTAGCTCTAGGACTGGCCCAGTGGTGTAGTGGTTAATTTCACGTGCTCTGCTTCAGCAGACCGGGGTACACAGGTTCGGATCCTGGGCGTGGACCTATGCACCGCTTATCAAGCCATGCTGTGGCAGGCGTCCCGTATATAAAGTAGAGGAAGATGGGCACAGATGTTAGCCCAGGGCCAGTCTTCCTCAGGAACAAGAGGAGGATTGGCAACAGATGTTAACTCAGGGCTTATCTTCCTCACGAAAAAAAAGGAAAAAAAATTCAGTAGCTTAGACTTCTTCATTATTTTGTATTATTATTTTGTTACATATAGTAAAATTCACTTTTGAATTTTAAAATATGCATAGATTTTTGTAACTACCACTAAAAGGATATATTCCAGGGATAATTAACAAGAACAATTCCAACACTCCCTAAAATTCCCTCCTGCTGCCTCTTTGCAGTTAAACATTTCTCCTACCCATGATCCCTGGCAACCACTGATGGGTTCTCTATCCCTGTAATTTTGCCTTTTAGAGAATACCATATGAATGGAATCATGTAGTATGTAACCTTTTGAGACTGGTTTCTTTTAATTAGCATAATGTATTTGAGATTCATTCATGTTGTTGCAACTATCAATAGTTTGTTCCTTTTTATTGCTGACTACAACAGTATGTTTATCCATTCACTTAATAAAGGGTATTTGGGTTGTTTCCAGATTTTGGCAACTACAAATAATGCTACTATAAATATTCATGTATGGTTTTTTGTGTGAACATAAGTTTCATTTCTCTAGGGTTAATACTTAGGAGTGGGACTGCTGGGTCATATGGTAAGTGTATGTTTAAGTTTATAAGAAATTGACAAACTTTTCCCGAGTGGCTGTGCCATTTTGTATTCCCATGAGCAATATATGAGAATTTCAGTTGTTTTGCAGCCTCGCTAGCACTAGGTATTATCAGTATGTTTTATTTTAGCCATTCTAATAAGGGTATAATGGTATCTCATTGTAGTTTTAATTTGCATATCCTTAATGATTAATGATGTTGAGCATCTTTTCATGTGTTTATTTGCCATCCATATATCTTCTTTGGTAAAATGTCTATTAAAATGTTTTACCCAGTTTTTAAAATTGGGTTGTTTATTTTCTTATGGAGTTTTGAGATATAAATCTTTTGTCAGATGTGTGGCTTTTAAATATATCTCTCAATCTATGGCTTGTCTTTTCATTTACTTTATAGTGTCCTTCACAGAGCAAAATTTTTAAATTTGGAATATATCCACTTTTTTCAATTTTTTCTTTTGTGGATTATGCTTTTGGTGTCATATCTAAGAAATCTTTGCATAACCTAAGGTCACAGGGAGTTTTTCCTATGTTTTCTTCTAAGAGTTTGGATATTTGATCCATTTTGAGTTTTTGGGTTTCTTTTTGGTATGCAGTGTGAAGTACCAGTCAAGTTTCATTTTCTTCATATGGAGGTGCAATTGGTCCAGCGCTGTTTGTTGAAGACCGTCCTTTCTCTACTGAACTGCCTTTGCATCTATGTCAAAAGTCAGTTGACGATATTTATATGGGTCTGTTTCTGGACACACCATTCTTTCCCATTGGTCTATATGTCTATCCTTTTGGTCAATATCACTCTGTCTTGATTACTGTAGCTTTAGAGTGTAATATTGGGTAGTGTGAGTCCTTCAATTTTGTTTTTTTCAAAATTATTTTCATTATTCTACTTCTTTTACCTTTCCATTAAAAATTTAGAATCAGCTTGTCTATATGTATAAAGAATCCTGATGGGATTTTCATTGGGATTGCTTAAAATATACTATAAGCCAATTTGGGGAGAATTGACATTTTAACTATATTAAGTATGCCAATACATGAACATGGCATGTCTCTCTATTTATTTAGGTCTTCTTTGAGTTCTTTCATTAGTGATTTGTAGTGTTCCACATACAGATCCTATAGCTTTTTTATAGATTTATACTTAAGTATTTAATATTTTTAGTGCTATTATAAATGGTATTTTCTTTAAATTTCAAATCCCAGCTGTTCATTGTTGGTATATTAGACAGCAATTGTCTTTTACATATTAACTCTCTATCTTGTGACTTTGCTATGCTTGCTTATTACTTCCAGGAGATTTTTTTTTTGATTCTGTGGGATTTTACACATAGATAATCATATCATATGCAAAAAATGTCTTCTTTTCCAATCTATGTACATTTATTTCTTATTCTTGTCTTATTGCACTACCTATTTATTTCTTATTCTTGTCTTATTTCACTACCTAGAACTTCCAATAGGATGTTGAATAGGAGTGGTGAGCAGGCACATCCTTATCTTGTTCCTGATCTTGGGGAAAAGTGTCCATACTTAAGTCCAGTCTCAAGTATGATAGTAGCTATAGATATTTTGTAGATGTTCTGTATCAAGTTGAGAAAGCTCCCCTCTATTTCTAGTTTGATGAGAGTTTTTTTAATCACAAATGGGTACTGAATTTATCAAATGCTTTTACTGCATCTATTAATATGATCATATGATTTTCCTTCTTTAGCCTGCTAATGTGATGGATTATATTGATTGATTGTTGAATGTTGAACCAGCCTTGCATATCTGGAATAAATTCCATTTGGTCATGGTGTATAAATTATTTTATACATTGTTAGATTCAATTTGCTAATATTTTGTTGAGGATTTTTGCACCTATGTTAATGAGAGATACTGGTCTGTAGCTTTCCTTTCTTGTAATGTCTTTATCTGGTTTTGATATTAGTGTAATGCAGACCTCATAGAATGAATTAGAAAGTACTCCCTCTGCTTCTATTTTCTGGAAAATATTGTGGAGAATTGGTATCATTTCCTCCTTAAATATTTGGTAGAATTCACCAGCGAAATTATCTGGTGATTTCTTTCAGAAGGTTATTAATTGTTGATTTAGTTTTTTAAATAGGGTTATTCTGCATACCTATTTCTTTTTGTGAGTTTTGGTAGTTTGCATCTTCCAAAGAGTTGGTCCATTTCATCTAAGTTATCAAAGATGTGGGCATAGAGTTGTTCATAGTATTCCTTTATTGTCCTTTTAATGTCCATGGGATCAGTAATGATGGCCCATTTTTCATTTCTATTAGCAATTTATTTCTTTTCTTTTTTTTCTTGGTTAATCTGGCTAGAGGTTTATCAATTTTATTGATCTTTTCCAAGAACCAGCTTTTAGTTTTGTTGATTTTCTCTATTAATTTCCTGTTTTCAATTTCACTGATATCTGCTCTATTTTTATTATTTCTTTTCTTCTCCTTGCTTTAGTCTTAAATTGCTCTTCTTTCTTTAGTTTCCTAATGTGGATTGTTAGGTTATTGATTTTAGATCTTTATACTTTTCTAATATTTAATGTTATAAATTTCCCTCTACACACCGTTTTTGCTGCATCCCACAAATTTTAATAAGTTGTATTTTTATTTAGTTCCATGTGTAGATCGTGAAGATATTTTGTTAGATTAATACCTAAATATTTCATGGGGGGAGGCTATTGTAAATGGTATTGTTTTTAAATTTTGGTTTCAAATTGTTCATTGTTAATGTATAGAAATATAGTTGTTTGAATGTTGATCTTGTGTCTGTGACCTTGCCAAACTCACTTAGTAACTTTAAGTGCTTTTTTGAAGATTATTTGAGGTTTTCTATGTAGACAGTCATGGCATCTGGGAATACAGATAGTTTTATTTATTCCTTTCCAATCTGTATACCTTTTATTTCTTTTTCTTGATTCATTGCTCTTTCTAGTACTTCCAGTATGATACTGAGTAGGAGTGATGAGAGTGGGCATCCTTGCCTTGATCCCAATCATCGGGAGAAAGCATTCAGTCTTTCACTATTAAGTATGATGTTAGCTATAGGGTTTTTATAGATGCCTTTTATCATATTGGGAAGTTCTCTTCTATTTCTTGTTTGCTGAGAGTTTTTATCATGAATAGATATTGAATCTTGTCACACTATTTTTCTGCATCTTTTTATATAATCCTTTTTTTCTTTAGTCTGTTAATACAGTGGATTATATTGATTGATTTTCTGATGTTGAGCAATCCTTGCATTCCTGGGGATAAACTCCACTTGGTTATGATGTATTGTTCTTTGAATATATTGCTGGGTTAGATAGCTAAGATTCTGTTGAAGATTTTTGTATCTATTTCAGGAGGGATATTGATCTACAGTTCTCTTTTCTCATATTGTCTTTGTTTGGTTCTGATATCAGAGTAATGGTAGCTCACCAAATGAGTTAAGATGTACCCCCTTGCCTTCTTAAATGCTTAGCAGAATTCTACAGTGAAATTATCTGGGTCTAGAGTTTTCTTTTTTGGAGGAATTTTAACTATGAAATCAATTTCCTTAATAGATATAAGGCTATTCAAGTTATTTATTTTTTTCTTGTGGTGAGTTTTGGTACATTTTGTCTTTCAAGGAATGGGTTCATTTTATCTAACCTGTCATATTTATGTGCATAGAATTGTTTTTAGCATTCCTTCATTGTCCTTTAATGTCTGTGAGTCAGTAGTGATATCTCTTCTTTAATTTCTGGTATTTATCATATTTGTCTTCTCCC